>NW_020954559.1:35431463-35630910 GCF_900497805.2 Vombatus ursinus
CACACACACACACACACACACACACACACACACACACACACACACACCCCGAAATGATGCCGCATGTGAGTAAATGAGACTAAGGACAGAAGTCTCTGGATGCTGCAGTGGCTCTACGCCTCCCACCTCAGCCATTCATTCTGTCCTCACTCTCCCAGCTCTTACCACATTCTCTAACGACCAATTCCACACTGATTCAATGTGAGATACAACATCCTCTTCTCCTATTATCTTGTTCCCCCAAATATTCTTTCAAAAGTGCTGGTACAATCCACTATTACTTGATTTAGCTGTTTCCTTACATCTACGGCACAGTGTGAACACCTCCTGAGTTCTGCTCCCACTCTGAACTCCTCCATGCCCTATTCTACTTTCTACATTGGCAACTCCAGCCCTTAGCCAATAGGTAGTGATTATTTTCTATGAGATGTCCTCACACTCCCTTCCATTTCTGCACAGATGGTGGCAGAAAGGTAGAAACAGACCATCTATCAACTTTTACTTAACTATGAGTACTCTAATAATAATAACTAGAATTTGTACGGCACTTTAAAGATTGCAAAAAATTTACATTTATTATCTCATTTGAGCCTTACAACAACCCTGTAAGTTAGATACTACAGGTATAATCTTTATAGCATCAGTACTTTATTTTACTCCTCCTCCCATATGTTACGATCCAGTCAAATTGACTTTTCTTTGTCTCTCCCACCTCTCGTTTCCAGGCTTTTGCACTGTTTGCACCCCATGCCTACGATTTATTCCCTCCTCATCTCTACCTCTTAGAATCCCTCTTTTCCTTCAAGCTAAAGCTCTACCTTCCAGATAAAGCCTTTCCTGATTATCCTAACTTCTAGTTCCCTCTCTCCCTAACTACCCTGTATTTATTTTGTTTTATTCTGTATGTAATTACATATCTATGTATATGTATACATGTATATGTTCACGTTCACCACAATAGAATGTAGCCTCTTTGAAAATAGGAATTGTTTCATTCTTTTTGTATTTGTACCCTTCACACCTAGCCAAACACCTGGCAGATAGTAGGTGCTTAATTGTTGTTGTTTATCCTTTATTTTCAAAAGAGGACCAATGATGTCGCCAGGTCTTGACTTCCCTGTGAAATGGGCTTAAGTGAGGCAGAGTTGCATAAAGTCATCAGCCTCACCCTGTCTTCCAAAGTCATCCAAGTCCAGTGGCTGGACAAACGTCAAGACAACGGACTATGGCCTGGGATGCATTGAATGACCTTAGTGTCTCTGACGTCTGACCAAGCTCTAAGTGCTCCACAGGACGTTTTTCAGTCATTGGAGAAGATTGTTCTCATCTGCCCATTCTGCCAGAGGAAGCGTTTGCATGCTTGAGATAGACATCCCCCCATCTCACCAATAGATCTGAGGCCTATCAGTTATCCTCAGTCTGATTTATCCCATAGTTAAACAACTACAGTTAAGTGCTTTATAAACGCTTGTTGAAATGATTGAATTGGTTTCATCTCCATTTAACAGATGAAGGAACTGAGGTTCAGAGAGATCAAATGATTTGCCCACAGTCAAAAAAAGCTATCAAGTATCCAAGGCAGGATTTGAACTCAAGTCTTCCCAACTCTAAGTTGAACACTACATCCACTATGCTACACTGCCTCCTGATGAGAAAACTTTGCCCATAGTACCGGAGGAATTGAATCATATCAATCTTGACATCTTTTCTATAAATGAAACTTAGAAGACAGAAGGAAATTGCATCTGAATAGAAGAATGGTTCATAGTTTCTCCACGGAGAAGAATGTAAAGGAGTTGACAGAACTGGTTTTTATTTTATTTTTTTTTTGGAGGCAATCGAGGTTAAGTGACTTGCCCAGGGTCATACAACTACTAAGTGTCTGAGGCTAGATTTGAACTCAGATTCTACTGACTCCCGGGTTGGTGTTCTATCCACTGTGCCACTAGCTGCCCTAAGAGCTGGTTTTTGGGAAGTAATATTTGAGGTTAGTCTTGAAGGAAGCTAGGGATTCTAAGAGGCAAAAGACTGAATATCTAGTATGCCAGTTTGGTTAAGAATATGGTGTATTTTATCACCTATGATCCTGTGATATTACTTCCCAAAAAGCCAATCAAGAAAATAGCAATAACTTCTTATTCATATGCTTCCCTTTTCATTTATATGAAACCTTTATGGAACTCACCTACAAATACCAATATCATCCTTGATGGACATATGAAAAGGGCACAGGCAAGCTTTTGTAAATAGAATTCAACAGCAAACCACACAAATGGCTGAAAGGTGCAGAGAGTGCAAAATTTTATCAAGTGTATTATTTGTTAATTATATTTAAGGACATTTAACCTCTTTGCATAGAAAAAGAGGTTTGTCAGCTCCCAGAATAATAGCATCAGGAGCTAAGTTGTTTTGGAACCAACAAAATGATTAAAGCTTTCTCATGTAGCCAGCCCCCTTTTCCCAATGAGGTAGAGTACAGCTGATATGACACCTACAGGATAGAAAAGAAATCATTGTCATATTCCAATGTGAGGACCACTGGGGGCTATGACAGTCAGTCCTCTTCTCTCCTTGCCCTGAAAGAAAGGGAAAAGAGAAATTTCATGTAGCTCCAATTGAGAAATCCATCTAGTGGTGGCGCAGAATCATATATGTATCTATGTGTGTATATATAGGTATGTGCACACATACATACACCACACATGTATACACATGTGTATACATGTGTGTATACACACACATGTATACATAGATGCGCATGTGCACATATTTATATATTTTTATGTATGTATTAGTAGAAAACTAGAAACAAGGTCAGAGCCCACCAGAATGGGTAAACAAATTGTGGTTTATGAATGTAGTGGAATGTTGTTGCCTATTGTTGTTCAGTTATATCCCACTCTTCATGATCCCATTTGGAGTTTTCCTTGGCAAAAACAGGGGAGTGGTTTGCCATTCCTTCTCCAGCTCATTTTACAGATGAGGAAACTAAGGCAAACAGGGTTAAGTAACTTGCCTAGGGTCACACAGCCAGTAAGAGTCTGAGACCAGATTTGAACTCATAAAGATGAGCTCTTAACTCTAGACCTGGCACTCTATCCAGTGCACCACCTAGCTGCCCATTATTGGCTATAAGAAATGATAAATAAGAGGGATTCAGAAACGCACAAGGGAAGTCATACAACAATACAGAGTAAAAACAGCAGAACTTAATGAACAATATCCACAATGACAGTAATTACATCAACAACAACACTAATCCTGGTGAAATGTAAGGAGTAATTTCTGTCCTACAGACCTGATAACAAAATATATCTCCTTCGTATTAATAGAAAGATGAGAGGCCAGGGATGTGGAATAGTGTTTATGTTGATTTATGTTGGTTATGTGGGATGATTGAGTTGGTTGGCTTTGCTTGAAAAAAGTTTTACTTTTTAGAAAGAAGGGTTCAAATTGGAAGGGATGGGAAGTAGAGTAAGTGTTAAGGAGACATGACTGTGATGTAAAAGTCCCCTTAACTATTGATAATTCTGTTATCATAATTGACCTAGTTTGTGAGGTTTCATTCTCCACCAAAGACTATCATATCCCCTTCTCCAGGAATTGGAGAATGATTCAAATGGTTCAAATATTGGTTAATATGTTAAAGATAGCCATCATCTTACCTTGTAAAGTTCCTGCATTGTCTTACCTTACTACATTTAAATACCTTAAATCCATTTAAATATTTATTCAGTTTGTCAGGAACCAATTCTTCCTTAATCTGAGGCTTCTCTTTAGTCTGCAATGAATGAATCCATAGAAAAGCATTTATTTAGGACTATGCTAAGCAGCAGAGGTACAAACAGAAAAGGAAGACAGTCTCTGTCCTCAGGGTGCTCACATCCTGAAGGTGGAGACAACCTGGACAAAGGAGATTTCAACTACAAGTCACATAGAAAGGACTAGTTGTCCCTTGGGAACAAATGATAATTTTTGTTAGCATTATTTTCTACTAATAGGATCACATCCTTTGAACCATTTTATGGTGGCAAGGATTTCAGCGGTGAGAACTTTTTGTTAATGGGATGTTGTTAGACTAATTCATCCATTTTCTGTAGCTAGGATTTCAATGTATTTTCTTTTCTTTTTTTAGTTAGTTGGTTAAACACAGAGAACCACATCTCCTACAAGCTTCCTTTAGGATTCTGTCTTCTGTGTGAAATCGTGACTTCCAAAATTGGCCCTCAATTAACTGAGCTCACAGTTTCATAGATGAGGTCTTTTTCAGAATGTCCCAAATGTAGTCTTTGGCACTGGCTACTGCCATCATCAGCTAGGTGGTACAGTGAATAGAATACCGGGCCTGCAGTCAGGAAGACTCAACTTTATTAGTTCAAATCTAGCTTTAGACATTTAGTAACTGTGTGACCCTGGGAAAGTCACTTAACCTTATTTACCTCAGTTTCCTCATCTATAAAATGAACTGGAGAAGAAAATGGCAAACCACTCCAGTATCTTTGCCAAGAAAATCCTAACACTACTTAATTGACTCAACCACAAAGTGCAACTCCTTCAAAATGTGGTGTTTTGGATGCTGATCAAATTTAGTTTGGAGTTGAAGGGGTTAAGAGAAAAACAAAAATGTTCATGTAAGATTGATTTTGATACCCCATAGCAAAATCTGGCAGGCAGCTAGTTATGTCACTACATATTTATCTGTTAGTATCAGCTTCTGTTCTCTTATTCAAGCAGTGGTTAGTCCATTAAAAATAGGTGAGATTGATTATATATAGGAAAGCAATGGACATTTTCTGAAGGAAGATGACCATGTCCCCCAACCCTTTTGATTTGTAAGTAAATGTTTATTTCAAGCTTTCCGAAGGGTAAATATGCAGAGATATACCACTTTGCCATCAACTGTAGCCTAGCGGAAGTCTCAGCTATGATCCACAGGCCCTAGAGAACACCCAAGCAGGACATTCTGTAGTGAATTCACATGGGAAAATAGTACAGATTTTATTTATAAAATAGTTTAGTTTCCCACAGGCTTTGTGGCATGCCACAGCATAGTCACGTGTAACAAATAAAAGATTCTGTGTGTCAGATCATTATTTGCTGGGGTAATGATATTAAAAAGTATACAAGATTTTTTAAAAGCACATTTCACCAACAACGGAATATTTCGTATGGGTACACCTATTATTCACATATGCTCTTCCAAAGTATGTTCCATATGTCCATATTCAGACACTTACTAGAATGAGAGATATATGTACATCCTCTCCCACAGTCAAATGTTGACTTTCAAATGTCGTCTATATCCATCAAACCATGGATTAATGTCACTGGCAATGGGTTATAGGGCCCATGAATCAGTTATATTTAATGTGGGTTATCATTGACAAAAATGGGTAGCAGGACTCTAATGCCTTTAATATCTAAAGTGGTATGCTCAGTGGTATGCTAGCAGCTTAAAATAGTTTATTCGCCTTTTAAGGACATGATCAGCAAGTAGGGTAGAAACTGAGATGAATCTAAGTTTTTCAGATAATATCTTAATTTAATAAGAAGTTGTCAGGTTTTTTTTTTCATTGCATGATCTTCTTGGGATAAGCCTAGAATCTACACAGAAAAATCCAAATTGGGGAACAATATATATTGCCCACATTGTGACATATAATTGGATGGCCAGTGTATCATATTGGTCCTTAGCAGACATTATAAATGAATGAATGAATGAATGAATTGATTAGATAAAAAATAAGTAAGAAAGCACTTGCATTGTGCAGATCTCCATAATAGGCAATGAGAATTCAAGTAGACCGGTAAGAGAGCTGTTGTTCTCAAAGATCTTGCATTTTGTAAGAGGGAGACAACACATATAGGAAGGTTCAGTGACACGTCAGATGGAAAAGCCTAGCTTTTGCTAGTGCCTAGTGATAGAACCTAGTGCAGGTTTCCCACCCCTGGCTTAGAGCAAAGACCTGGGTTTGAGGATTTACAGAGAAGTGGCATTTGGTAAACTAGTACAAACATGACCTTTATTACTAGGTGGGATTGCAGGCAGACAAAAGCAAAAGTACACACCTATGTGGCAATAGAGACAGACAGAGATTTGGCCACAGAGATCCAGAATCACTCCTGCGAGAGAGACACATACGGTAGCAAAATATCAGTGGAAGAACATGCTCAAAGTAGGGTCTTAGAATGGAAGTTTTACATCTTAAAGATGGGTTCGGTTGAGAACAGGTAATCAATGCTAGATATAGGTGGAGACATTGCTAAATAGCCCCAGATTCAGTGGGGAAATTCTCTGGGTTACTTATTGATACCAGACTTAAGTAGGGAAGTTTCCTTATCAGGCCCAGAAATTGGTGAGGGGCCAGCAAACTATTCCAGCATCCTTGCCAAGAAAATCCCAAATGGGGTGCAAAGAGGCAGACATGACTGAAACAACTCAACAACAACAACAATAACAGATCAGTAACTGGGGATCGCAGAAGAGTGCTGGCCCAAAGCCATTGCAGTTGGCCAAAAGCCAAGTGTCCAATCAGGAGCTGTGATTATTTATAAGTGACATAGGGTCAGAATGAGTCAGGACAGTAGAAAAGTACAAGCTCTCTGTTATTGCTTATACGGTCATTATGGACACTAAGCCTGAGTGACTCCATATTGGAGTTCTATCTCTTACACTACAATTTTGTTGTTATTTAGTTGTTTTTTGGTCATGTCTGACTCTTCATGATCCCACTTAGGGTTTTCTTGGAAAAGATACTGGAGTGGTTTGCCATTTCCTTCTCCAGCTCATTTTAGAGCTATCAAACAATGTACTTCAAAAATCACAATTATCACATGCCTAGGGTACGGTGACAATGCAGATGGTATTGTATCTACTTTAGTTTCCCCTCCATTAAAAATATGCATTTCTAATATTAAATCATTTGATGATGGCAAGGACTTTGGTGGTGGACAATGAGCTGGTCCCACAGTTGAATGCAGAGAGAAGACTGCAATGGATCAAATCTGCAAAACTGCACAAGCCTTGGAATACTATTTTGCCTTTGTCAACAAAGGGATTTTTTTTCCTAACGCTAGTAGTTTCCAAGTGATGCTATATATGTATGAATCACAGAATACCAAGATCTCAAAAGAATTAAAATCATAAGAATGCAAAGGGTGATGACAAGATACATATTGCATATAAGTGCAAAATCTTGATAATCATCAGTTGTGCCTGAGAAGTAATAATAATAATAATAATAATAATAATAATAGCTAGCACTTAAATAATGCTTTAAGGTTTGCAAAGCCCTTTACAAATATTGTCTCATTTGATCCTTACAACAACCCTAGAAGGTATTTGTTATTATTATCCCCATTTTACAGGTGAGGAAACTGAGCCATACAGAGGTTAAGTGACTTGCCCAGAGTCACAAAGCTAGTAAGTGTCTGAGGTGAGATTTGAATTCAGGTTTTCTTGATTCCAGGTCCAGCACTAAATCGGCTGAGCCATCTAATAAAGGATATAATCATGGGTATAAATGATTGGGTCAGTCATATAATGAGATTAAAGGATGACAGGTGGGCAGTCTAAATGCTTTAATGGTATCCATGAGCTCTTAAAAGAATCAGAGGCAGGCTTCCAGCATGATGGATAGATAGATCATTTATGGAGTATATATAAAAAGACACACATCACAACTTGTTCAGCCACTCCCCAATTGATGGGGATCCCTGCAATTTACAGTTCCTTGCCACCACAAAGAGAACTGCCACAAACATCCCATTCAAATTCAAAGTTATAATTATTGTTTGTAAATTTCCCTCCATCTTATTTTTACTCACTATTTTCTTTCTCAGCCTCTCTTTTTACCCTATCCCTGTTGCCTTATTTTCTCCCCCATTCAATTTCCACCTGTTGGGAACACTCACTCTTCCAAGTGTATACAAGCATTGACAGGCCTCCATGATTCATCTTTAGTTTTTGAGAGAAAACCAAATGACCATCCTTAATTGATAATTTTGCCTCCCCTCAAAAAGACACACAAAATCACCCAGAATCAGAAATGCAAAAGGTGTTTTGTGCAATGGTATAGTAAGTAGGAGAGCTATAACTAGGGTTCTGAAACCTTAAGCAAGGAGGTAAGAGCCATCAGAGAGTTCTTGAGGACAACAATGGAAAAGTCTGAGCCAACCTGGAGAGGAATTCTAGAGAAAGGGAAGGTCTATGAGGTGTGTTAGTTTTATCTTCATTGCACTACTAAAGTCTTTCTTGTGAGTCACTCTGGTTGGCACAGTCATAGGAGAGGAAAGGAAGTCCTGGTCAGTGTGGTCTTCGCTTTTCATTCATTCATTCAACAGAAATTTATTAAGTATTTTTTATATTCCAGCACTATTCTAGGCAAGGACAAAAGATAATCAGTCTGTGTCCTCAAGGAGCTCATACACTTTGGGTATGGAGTAATATGAACAAAGATCAGTAAATGCAAAATCGTTTGGGAGGAGGACACTAACACTTAGCAGATGTTACCAGAATTGAGCCTTGAAGGAAGTGAGGAATTCCAGGAGGCAGAGGTGAGGAGTAAGTGCATTGCAGATATGAGAGGTAGCAAAGGCGCATAGGTGAGAAGTAGAATGTCATGTATGGTGACTAATATGGAAATATGTTTTGCATGACTACACATGAATAACCTATATCAAACTGCTTGCCTTTTTGATGAGGGCAGAAGGAATTTGGAACTCAAAATTAAAAAAAAAATATTAAATGTTAAGTAAATATGGATTTTTTAAAAACTTTTAAAAGAAAAAATGTCACGTGTGAGGAACATGAAATAGGCCAGTTTGTCTAGAATTCTGAAAGGAGAGTAATATGTAATAAACCTGGAAAGCTAATATAGAATCAGGCTGTGGAAGGTTCAAAATGTCAAACAGAGAAGTGTATATTTGAATCAAAAGATAATTAAGAGCCACTGTAGCTTTTTAAGCAATGGAATGACATGGTCAGACCTGTGCTTTAGGAATGTCAGTCAGGCAGCTGCTCTGAAAGATCTTCAACTCCACCCCTCAAGAAGGAGGATAGGGGAAAGAAGTAGCAGTTGTCTCCCCTGACTATAGAGGCTGTGAGAATGTGAAACAGACTGGGCAAGCAGTGGGCCACCAGCCCCTGAAGAAAGGCATAGTCTTGGGGATATTGACTTCTACAGGTAAGAGATGGAGGCAGTTGCTGAGGATGGGAAGCCGGAGGTACAGGGTTGGTGAAGACTGGAGGCAGAAGGGAGGATGGGTCTTTTGTCTAGGGTTGTCCAGGAGCTAAATAAAACAGAATACTCTGGAATTATAATGGTGTTCACACCTTCGACAGTTCATTTCTGGATAAGCTGATAAAGTGAATAGGGTTGCCCCTTTTGTGCAGTATAGTGCCCCTTCTGATATACTCCTCCACATGAGTGGGTTAGGTAGTGTAGAGGATGGCTCAGGTACAAGAATATCTGGGATGCACAGTGAAGATCTATGCTCCCAGGTCAATAGCTTGAGTCCCCACTCAGCCCAGAGACTCAATTAGCTCAAATCAAAGGCATTTACTAAGATAGCACAGTAAGAATAGTTGCTATAATTCATTCCCCTCCCTCATAAACTGGAGTATACAGCACTTTAATATTCACTTTACAAACATTATCTCATTTCATCCTCACAAAAACCCCTTGTACCTAAGTGCTATTATTATCTTTATTTTACAGATGAAGAAACTGAGGCAGACAGTAGTTGAGCGACTTGTCCAAGATCACACAACTAGTGTCTAAGGTCAAATTTGAACTCAGGACACCTAGGTGGTGCAGTAGATAGAGCAGCAGGCCTAAAGTTAGGAAGTCCGGGCCTCAGGAAGACCTGGCCTCAGGTACTTATTAGCTGTGTGATTCTGGGCAAGTCGTTTAACCTGTGCCTTAGTTTCCTCACCTGTAAAATGGGGATAATAACACCTACTTCCCAGGGTGGTTGTGAGGATCAAATGAGATACTTGTAAAGTACTTATAAAGGCATTAACATAGTCACTGGAATGTAGTAGGTGCTATATAAATATTAGGTATTATTATTATTATTATTCCAGGACCAGTGCTCTATCCACTGTGCCACATTGAATCTCATTAACATATTATTATTTATTCCTTGTTTTCTGCAATTTTATCTAAAGGAGGGGGCTTCTCTCAGAATTCCTAGCTTCCTTTAAATCTCAGCTCAAGTGCTAAAATCTGTATGGACCTTTCCTGATCTCTATCTCAACTTTTAGGACTTTCCTCTGGGGGAAAAAAATATCTCGTATTGATTTTGTAGTTACTCATTTGTGTTAAGGTTATTTCCCTTACCTTTCCCCCCTCCCCCAAAATATAAGATCTTCAAGATCAAGAACTATTTGATTTTTTTTCTTCATGTTGCCAGTGCCTAGCCCAACGTCTCCTGGAATGTAATAGGTGCTTCATAACAAATACTAATTAATTGAGTGAGTGACACCTCATCAAACTTGTGGAATTTGATCATTTTTTCCAGACCATGCCTTTTAAGTCCCTCTCAGAAATGTCATTCATTCCACAGATGGTCTGATAATTTTTGCAGGAAGTGGGACAAGTACCAAATGGTCTTGGACTAGATACTCTTATTCACTGTTAAGTTTTAAGTGGGCCAAGAGAAGGGGTTAGCTCATGACTATGTACTAGCCAAAAGTCAATGGGGAGGTCCAAAGAGCAAAGGCCATCAAGTAACTCCTAATACAACAGATAACTTGGTACTCTATTTGCTTATGATGGAGTTTGCCAAGAGCAATGCAACCCATTTGGCCTTAAAAAACTCGTGGTTTATGGATGTCTGTGACTGCATACCTCACCTCTATCTGGTGGATATGTTATAGATCTACAGTTATCCTTTCCACATTGTGGGGGCTAGAGGTATGGTGCCCCCCAATCTGGAAAATCTGCACAAACATTTTTGGCCCTCCCTTCATACCAGACAAGTCTGAATTTTTTCTTTTTCTTTTATAGGGTGTTTATAGTACCTTATTGTAAAATTTGGATTGATATTATACAATACTACATATATATTTATGCATTTCTGAGTTTGTCTTCTGCTAGCCGTCATGTATCATCAGCAGCTTCCGCAAAACTCCCCAAAATTCTCATTTAATTTCTTATGCTGAATATTATGTATAATATTTCTTATACATCGAAATGGTGATGGGGAAAGTCAAGGTGTGGAAGGGATAACTGTAATAGATGTCTACCTTGACTAACCAAGAGGAATAGGGTTTGACTTCAGAATCAGGTTTGAATGGTGCAGGAAGTCTTCCTATGAGTAGAGGAACAGGAGAAATGGAAGGGTGACAATGAATATAAGCAGGAGGAAGATAAGCTAATATTTATATGTAACTTTAAGTTTTTAAATTTTATTTTAATTCTGAGCTTAAACACAAACAAGAATGGGTGTTTGCATATACATGATAGAATAGAAAAAAGAAGATTGTACAGAAATTCCAAGTCTGTAATATGTATAGTTTACTTTTCTTTTTTTAAGAAACATATTGCTTTCAAAGTTGTCCTGCATGCCTGGTCTTTCTTTCTGGCTTTCCTTCTTTTTTCTCCATTAAAAAAAAAGAAAGAAAGAAAAGATGTCTTAGTGACCCTTATTAGGGGTGGGCCTTACACTAGCATCCTTTTTGTTCAGGTTCAATGACGGAGCTAAATGAGGCACTCACAAATTATTGAACAATTGAACAATTAAGGTTTACTTTGCCCTAACTGGAAGGATATGCAATAAGCATACAGCAGCATTTAGCATCTAGGCTGCTAGATGTCGCAGTGGTTAGAGAGATAGGCCTGGAGTCAGAGAGACC
The DNA here is from genome assembly GCF_900497805.2 of Vombatus ursinus. NCBI lineage: Eukaryota > Metazoa > Chordata > Mammalia > Diprotodontia > Vombatidae > Vombatus > Vombatus ursinus. The sequence goes on from NW_020954559.1 coordinate 35,443,324, forward strand.
CGAGTTCAAGTCTACTCTTAGACATTTACTAGCAAGTCACTAAACCTCTGTTTGCCTCAGTTAACTCAGCTATAAAATAGGGATAATACCAGCACATGCCTCAAACCTAGCAGGGGCTATATAAATGTGTATTCCCTTACCTTCTCCCTCTTCTACAGACCCTCCTTCCACCTCTATATCCATATAGAAATGCATCTGGTTAGCCTGGCAGGGTATGGTGATTCCCATGGTATCCAGCCATTTGAAGGATCCCCAGCTCCATGTAGGTAGGACTTTCTAAGACCTTAGATAGGGATGTGCAGGAACCAGCACCTATGACTCCCAGAGTTGACTGTCAACTTTTCAGAAATTGGCAAACTACAAATCAGGGATGGATTTATTATTTTAGCTGTTTAGACTTAGGAAAGTGATGGAGAAAATGTTAATAATGCTCATTAAACTTAGAAGTACATTGTGTGTACATTCCCCCTCCCCTTCAGAACCTGTTACTAAACACGTACCAGCACAGCCCACTCTTGGGTGATCAGGAAACTCATCAAGGGAGATAGGAGTCATTCATGTCCCAGGGACAGCTTTGTGGTCTTTCAGGGAAGTCTAATCTCTGTTTCAGGGAAATGAAAGGAACCCTGGTCCTGTCACAACCCTCTTTTCTCATCTTTTTTTCTTCCTTGCCTATTCCTATCTCCTACCAACCCTCCCAAAACATGGGGAAAAAACAAAGTATAACTAAGTTTTGCAGAGCACTTTACATACATTTGATCATTTAGATAGTAACAACAATTCTATGAAGCTTACTTATAACCAGTATTATTTCCATCTGAGAGTGGAAGGAGACTGAGACTAAGTGTCTTGTCCACTACCACAAAACTAGTTAGTGTGTAAAGTGGAATCTGATCCCCTGGTAGCACCTGACTCCAAGTCCAGTTATACAACATGTTGCCTTTTAGAAACAGATGATCAGGACTGGTTGAAGCACAACTATATTGATATGCCAGTGTGAAAATCAGTGAACAGGCCTTCTTGGATGCTAAATGACTGGTCTGCATTTTGTTCAGTCATGTTTGACTCTTCATGACCCCAGTTGGGGTTTTCTTGGCAAAGAACTGGAATGATGTGCCATTTCCTTCTCCAGCTCATTTTACAGATGAGAAAACTGAGGCAAACAGGGTTAAGTGACTTGCCCAGAGAAACACAGCTAGTCTGAGGCCACTCATACAGATGAGACATCCTACATTCCAAGGCCAGTGCCCCAGTGAAATAGGAGGCTAATTTATCTGCTTTAAGTGTAGGGAGAGAAAGGTACAATTTTATTCTTGAGCAGAGAGGAGAAGCTCTGGATTTTCTGGATATCTCTGTAGGGAATAAGGTAGTGAAGTAATAAGGGTAAGTAGAAACATGTCTGAGTTAAAAAAAAAAAAAAAAAAGGGCCAGCTCCATAAGTTTGTATTTCACAAAACCAGTGTGGTTTAGTGACTTTATCCAGTGTTACACAGTAGTTGGGGAGAATAAGAATCACAAGGCAATTATAAATTCTCCCAAAGTGTCAGAAAGGTGTCCATTATAGAAGGACTTGAAGTAACTTATACTTTGAGCAAGTATCAGGGTCATCTGAGAGGGTGAAAGGCATTGGTTAACTCAGAGGCCTTGGGAAACTATGTGACTTAGAGGTCAGGTAATAAAGAATAGGGCAAAGTACCACTCTGATCAATGACATTCTTAATATGGGGAGATAATAATAAGAGCTAGCATTTATATAATGCTTTAATGTTTGAAAAGCACCTTACATGTTACTTTGTTTGACCGTAACAATAACACTGTGAGGTAGGTGCTATTATTATCCCCATTTTAAAAATGGGAAAACTGAGACTGAGAGAGGTTAAGTGATTTGTCCAGAGTCATAGTAAGTATCTGAGGGAGGAGTTGAACTCAGGTCTTCCTAACTCTAAATTCAACCCTCTATTCACTGCACAGGATAAATAGGAAAAGATTAACAGAGGTTCATCTTCATGAGTTTAAATCTGGCCTCAAACACTTACTAGTTGTGTGATCCTGGGCAAGTCATTTAACCCTGTTTGCCTCAGTTTCCTCATCTGTAAAATGAGCTGGAGAAGGAGATGGCAAATCATTCCAGTATCTTTGCCAAGAATAACCTCAAAATAATGTCATGAAGAGTTTGAAAGGACTGAGGCTATCTAACAGGAGCTTCCTCATTTCTCTTTCTCCAGTACTCAACACTCCTCAGCTTTATTACCTGTTCTCTAGTTCTTCCTAATCACCTCCCAGAGGCCAATAGGTGATATAGTGGATAGAGGGCTAGATGTGGCTTCAAGAAGACCTGAGTTCAAATACTGCCTAGGATGCTTCCTAGTGGTTGAATCCCTAGGCAATTCACTTAACTGCTGTGTTCATCAGTTTCTTTATCGGTAAAGTGAGGGTGATAATAGCATATACCCCCAAGGCTGTTGTGAGGATCAAGGACAATAAGTTATTTAAAATGCTTTGCAAACCTCAAAGTGCTATACAAATTTTAGCTATTTTTAAGAAGTTTCCCTTCTTAAGTTTTCCCTTCTAGGGAAACTTCTTAATATTTCTATCTGTGCCCTTGATCCCAGATTCTCTCCACTCACTCCCTCTAGGGCTTGCTCCAGCAATCATTTTTTCTGTCTCCCTTTTGTGAGGGAAAAATGAAATACTATTTGGAAGGTGCTGAAGACAATGCCCGGCATAGAGAAAGCACCATATAAATGATTATTCCTTTTCCTTCCGGTTACCTTTATGCATGTTCAGTCTCTCAGTCTCCACTGACTCCTTCCCATCTGTCTAAATACAAGTCCAAATCTTCCCAATCTTAATCTAAATTTTTTTCCCTTATCCATTTTACCTCCCCATCTCTCTTTTCCCATTCTTGGTCAAGTTTCTTGAAGGAGAAACAAACAAGCATGGTAATTATGTTACTTCTGCATTAAATTTAATAGAAGTTTATAGTTTCGTCTACTATCTTCCTTTTTGTTCTTTGCCTATTGAAATGTTCATGTTTCTATGTGACAGTTAAATTCATAATAAAAGAGATACTTAAAAAAAAAAAAGGATTCTATATTGGATCCCTACATTGCTTCACAGCCCATTCTATCCTTAATGTCTTACAATCTGGCTTCTGCACTCATGGCTATCCTGAAACTATCCTCTCAAAGAGCACCAGTGACATTCTAATCACTTTAAGAAGTTGGTCAGAAGAGCTCCCTATTCAATTTGATGAACTTACAGGATGATGAGTCTTCCTTTAGCACTCTGATTGCATGGCACCTATTAGCACTGAATGAGCAGTGCCTGAGTCTCAATGACTGGAGATGATTTGGTTGGTTGTAATTATTATAGGTCAGAGTTGCCCTTTTGTTTTAAGCCTATGAAATGGGAGTCTCCATCATATGATTGACCCTTTTTTCCCTTTTCAAAAGAAAGACAGCAGAATCATTAAGAGAGGCACTGGTTATTGAGGGATCAACACTTCTCTTCCCACCCACTCATGACTAGAGAAGAAGATTCATCTAGAGAGGAGGATTTTTAATACTGAGAATTTGCTTCCTGTATCCAAGTAAAATTACACAACAGAAACAAAGAAGCCTAATTTTCTCCAACTTCCAGAACCCAGCTTATTAGATAGAAGAAGAGGCATTCCCGGGTAGCATCTACATCTTGGAGAGAGGAGGATCCCAGCATCCAGCCTTCTTTCTGGAGAAAGAAAAGGGAGTTTCTGGATAGTGTCAACCTCAGGGTTGCCTTTTAGAAATCCCAAGTTCAAGAGTTCAGAGATTCAGCCTTTTGGACATAAACAGCAAATGCCTTGGTAGCATTTACCACCCGGGGAAGAAAATGATTGAATATAGCCCTTCTCAGTTTCATTAATTAAAGAAGCATCAAATAATGAAAGCAATGAGAAAGCAAAAAACCTTGATTCTGTTCTTCCCTATTGTCTTGAATTATTTGGATATGGGAAGAGGGTTACAACTCCAATTTCATTTTCCTTTCAAGTTGAATCTAAACCTATAGGATAATACATTAAAGTTGGAGACTTTCATTTGTCACTGGGGTGAAAATGAGATTAGCTATATTGTGCAAGGGCTACATATCTAGAATTCCCAAGTTTGGTTTCCTTTGGAAGAGAGCACAAATTATAGGATGGTGCTATGAGTCTAGAGTACTATCTATAGTGCTGGAAGGTGAGAAAGGTGGGATTTTCTGGAGAGGGAGAAGAATTGTATTAATTGGGCTACTCTGAGTTCTTATTTTTTTTAAGAATGTTTTTATTTTTTCTCAATTACATGTAAAATAATTTTTAACATTTATTTTTCATAATTTTTGAGTTCCAAATTCCCTCCCTTCCTTCCTCCTCCCCTTGAGAAGGCAAGAGTTTTGATATAGATTATATATGGGCAGTCAAGCAAAAACATATTTCCACATAGCCATGTCGCAAAAGAGAACATATACCAAACAACAAAAAAAACCATAAGAAAAATAAAGAAAGTTTACAAAGTATGCTTTGATCTGCATTCAGACTCCATCAGTTCTTTCTCTGGAGGTAGATAGCATTTTTCATCATAAAACCTTCAGAATTGGCTTGGATCATTGTATTGCTGAGAATAGCTAAGTCATTTACAGTTGATCATCGTACAATATTACTGTTACTTCGTACACTATTCTTCTGGTTCTGCTCACTTCACTTTGCATCAGTTCATGTAAGTCTTCCCAAGTTTTTCTAAAACCATTCTGCTTGTCATTTCTTATAGCACAATAGTATTTCATCACAATCATATATTAAACTTGTTCAGCTATTCTTCAATTGATGGGCATCCTTACTGTGAGTTCTTAATATGTTGTGTACATTTTTGTGAGGTAAAATAAAGGTCAACATAGTTCTTTTTTTTTTTAACCTAAAATTTTTTTCCTAATTTTTTTACCTAATATTTTTATTTTATCTAATATTCATCATTATCTTGAATATCTGGATGGGAGCTTTTACATAAAACAAACAAACAAACAAACAAACAACTAGTCATGAGAAAGCTAGTTGTGTTCAGAAGTTTCCCAGAGGTTAATGTAGGTGGGACCTTCTTAGCCAAAGAGAGAGTTATTGGGGAGGAGAGGGGACTGGGTGCTGCTTCCAAGATTTATCCCAATAGGTATAAGTCCAGAGTTTGAGGTGTTACACTGTGGATTACATCTCAAAATCTGTTTTTCAATCTCCATCCTCTCTGACTTCTTTGCAGCTCTCATCTCCTCTGTAGCATTTGACACTGCTGAATACAACTTTCATCTGAATATTCTTTCCTCCCTCAGCTTCTGAGACACCAAACCCTCTTGATCCTCCTACCTGTCTAATCACAGCTCCACAGACTTTGACGGAATCATTTTCTATTTTCAACTCCTTAAGGTGAATGATCACCAAGGTCTTGTCCTCTACTTTCTTCTGTTTCTAAACTCTCTCCCGTAGCAATCTCATTCATGCCCATGACTCCAACTTACATGTCTAAGAAATTATACACATATACACACACACATATATTCATGTATACTTAAGATCAACACAAAAAATATTTATTTGTGTATATGTGTGCATGTATATGTGTATATATACTAAAATGTATATATAAATATTTATGTACATATAGATGTATATATGTATACATTTATATACACATGTATATGTATATATGGGTTATATATGTATCTATATATGCATACATCTACACAACTTCAAAGTGCTATATAAATGTTAGCTATTATTAAATTGTTTCTTAAGAAGAAATTAAGAAGCTATTATTATACACATGGCAGCTAGGTGGTAAAGTGGATAGAGCACTGGGCTTGGAATCAGGAAGATGATCTTCCCAAGCTCAAATCTGACCTCAGACACTTACTAGCTGTGTGACCTTGGAGAAGTTACTTAACCCTGTTTGCCTCAGTTTCCTCATCTGTAAAATGAGCCAGAGAAAGAAATGATAAACTACTCCAGTATCTTTGTGAAGAAAACCCCAAATTGGGTCACAAAAAGTTGAATATGACAGAAATGAACAAAATGCAACAAAATTATTATGTATGCACACACACTATATATATATATATATACATACATACACAGATATAAATACACACACACACACATACACATATATTCAATCCTGGTCTATATCATATTTTTGCTCCAGTTTCTTCCTAGGCCTGGAATGTTCCAACTCCACATTTTTTCCCATCTTTTAAAGCCCAACTCAAATGTTACTTCCTATAAGAAGTCTATTCTGATGTCATGTTCAGTTTTGTCCTTTTCCCCTTGAATTGCACATAGTTTGCTTATTGTTGTTTTTCTTGCATATTTCAAGGATTTTGTATAATAATTATTTGTACATGTGCCATACCTCTCTACTACACTAAAAACCACAAGCTTAGATTCTTTGTCCAATCAAACTCACATTCACACTGAGCCCTCATTTCCTCCCCTTAAAAATGGGGGTAAGAATATTTGCAAAACCTTTCTCTGAGTAGCTGTGGGGAAATTTCTCCTCAAAGTTCTTTATACATTTGCATTTGAGTTATTAGTACTGTTATTATCCAAAATGTACTTTCCCATAACCAGTAAACATCCCAGTTCTTGGAGCTGAAAGAGAATGGAACACAGATCAACCTTGCCTGTCCTGTTTTAAATTCGACTTACTTGTTTTTCTTGTTTGATCTTACTCAGATACAGGAAGCAAATTCTCGATAGTCTCTACATTAAAAAACCTTCCAAATACTTGAAGGACTCACGCTTTTCTTCCCTTGACAAATTTAATTCCTTCAACCTTTTTATTTAAAACCTATATTTTATTCCATTGATTATTCTGTTGTTTTTCTTTTGACACTCTTTCATATATCTTTTGAAGTGTTGTTACCTCAACTGGCCACAATATTGATTAATTCATAGTTCAGTGGAAAGATTTTTTTCCTGCTCCTTGCACAAAGTCTCTTTGTTATAGCCTAGTGCTGGGTGGACATTTTCCTGCTAGCCAATCTTTCTCCAACTTCTTTGAAAGGCAACATGGCCTGGTGCACGGAGTATTGGACTTGGAGCCAAAAAAGGTCTGGGTTCAAATCTTACCTTTGATAACTACAGAGTCATAAATTTAGAGCTAGAACACACCTTAGGGATCATTACAGTAGCTGCATGACTTTGGGCAAATTAATTAACCTCCACGTTTCTACCTATCTACTAAGTCATAAATAATTGATACCTTATTTTTGTCTTAATGAAAGCTCCCTTACTTGATCTATTTGAAATACATCATAATTTAAAAGTCCAAATGATGACTATTTTATCAAGACATTTTGAATTTATCCTGTCTTTCTGAGTATTAGCAGCTTTGCTAGATCAATACTTAGGAACTTCAAAAGATTTTTGATTTAATGGATATCCCACTATCTCTTGCCTTAGTAGACATTTTCATGATGTGCCCTAGACACCCCCAACCCCAATCACTAGGTGGTTAACTTTCTGGCAATGAGGCTCTTTGAACTTACCCTAGGCTGGTCCTTGGATGACAGTTCCACACTCACAGTTTTTCCTGCTTTATGGAAACTTCTAGGAAGTTTGGTCTTCTGGTATAGACTTTGAGCATTCAGAACCCTCTCCATATCCTAAGGAGCAACATTATCTGCAAATGTAGTGATGTTATTCTAAATTCCTTCTATGGATCATCTTAATAGAAGTGAATACAAGGGAGGAGGGAAAGATTTTTCTGGAAACGCTTACATTGATAATACTGATAAACACCATTTGGTCAAAACTCTTGTACCAGATATTTACCTCCCTTTTCTTGGTCACCACATAAGGAAAGCAGCAGTATTATTTATTTATTTAGCATAATCATGGGGATAGGAAGTGGACCTTAATGTTAGTGTCTTCTCTCTGCTGATTATCTGCAACTTATCCTGTACACATCATTATATGTACATTGTTTGCATGCTTTCTCCCCCATCCCGATAAAACTTTAAGTTTCTTGAGAGCAGGGACTATATTTTACCTTTCTCTGTATCCCCAACACTTAGCAATGAGCCTGGAACATAGTAGATGCTTAATAAATACTAGTTGACTGATTGGTTTCATTAGAATAGGGAATTCCCAGGTGAAGAAGTTCCCTCTATCAATTCAGGTTGCGACTTTCTTTGCAGCTTATGGTTTCAGAGAGCTGCTTACAGTACTGAAAGGTTAAATGATTTGCCCAAGGTTAAACAACCAGGATGTCCCAAAGGCAGGACTTGAACCCAGGTCTCCCTGGCTTTGGGGCCAATTCTGTATTCACTATGACACACTGCCTCTTTGTATGATCATAGGGACATAAAAACAGATTTGGTGCCTTGATATGAAAACAACATGGTATTTATTGCCATTTTTGTCCAAAAAATCAAGCTGCTTCTGGCATTATTTTGAGTGAGTATTTACATACAAATGTGAATGAGAATTAAAATAATGGAGAGGAAATAGAGGAGGTGAAGTTGAATCAGGAAATATAGGAATAATGGCATTAATTGCCTACAACAGTGGGGTACTGAATGAAAGCAGAAGTTGGGGTAGGGGGGAACATTGTTAAATTCTTTTGGATATTTAAAAATCTTATATAGCTTTCCAGCCCCTTCCATAAACTATCATTATGGAAAGTCACAAAAAAGCAAACAAGGAAAACATTGGCAGACTGTAGACATAATGAGTGGAAATAAATGTAGCAAAGGAAAGCCAATGCTTTAGCCAGCATATTCTATTTCATCATTAGCCATTTCTTTCTTTTTCTTAAATAAAAGCTTTTTTCATTTACATAGCAGTAAGGTTTTGAATGTTTTGAAGCTAAGGCTATGAAAGAAAGAAAAATGATACTGGTTCCTAACTGACCACCCCCACTATGCCCCATGCTAACCATGGGCTGTATGCTCCATGACTACTCCTAAAGTTCTTTCTAGAAAAATATCTACTGGATCTGAGATAACTGGGACATTCCTCCCAGATCAACTTAAGAAATCAGCCAATCAAACAAAATAAATCTACTTTATATCTATTTCCGAATTTTTCCCCTAAATTTTTGGATCGAATCTCTCAATTCAAAATGGAATAACTACCAAGTTTCCAGTAGTTATTCTGTCCTAGAACAAACCAGAGATGAGACTTTTGAAGGGGCGTTTAGTTGCCAGCAAGCCGCATTAACCAACCCTCCACTAGGGGGCACACGAGACACAAGCTGTATAGAGTTAGATTGCAGTTCACGTTTACAGGGACAAACAGCATTACTGAAACCCACTCCTGCCCATTTTAGACCCATCTAGTTTCGAACGTAGCAAAAACGTATGTTACGTGATTGTTGACTTGTAACAGTGAGAATGCCAAGTATTTGGGGCCCCCTTCCTCACCACTTACATCTTTTAAAATAAAACTGCCATAAATATAAGGAGGAGGGAGCATTGTGGGAAATCTTTGGTTGTTGTGTGTGTGTGTGTGTGTTTTTTCTAACACACATAAAAATCGAAAAACTGTACGTCTTTTTAAGCAAAGGAGTGAGCCATAAGGAAAGAGAATGAAAGGAGTAAAGGAAGACTCTTCCAGATGGTGTCTGCTTAAAATTGCCCAGGCAGAAGCGCAAATGGTTAACATATTGTATAAAAGAAAGTGCACATGGGCACATCTCACTGGTACAGTTCGATGATAAAAGGCTGCAACCGGCAACAGAAAATGAACTAGTTTCTCTAGAGGTCAAAGGGACTTCTGTCAGACGTTGCTTACCAAAAAAGACTTTAAATAATATATACCTGAGTATATAAATATATTTAGCATGTGGCTATGTGTATTGCTATATCCCACGAGCATATTTTACATTTGCAATTTATTCAGTATATCAATTTATGAATCCTTAGAAATTGGTTCTGTAGAGGTATATTGACACATATTTGTGCATATGTATCGTGCTCAAACGTGCGTAAAAGCGAACGCCAGTATGCGTTCAATAACCGAACCTTGCCCCGGGCACCTAATGCAGGGCGGATCCATCTGCCATTCGTATTAATGGCTAGAACACGCTAAGATGATGACAGGATGTGGAGCTCGTTGCAAACGGCATCTTCTTTTCTTCTCCTCCTGTCAGTGATGTCATTGGGCGACAGCAGCTGAAGGAAGGCTTGGAAGAGAAGGAGGAGGAGGAGGAGGAGGAGGAGGAGGCGCCAGGCTGTTGCTGCTGCTGTTGCAGGTTCATGTGCATATAATGAAAAGGCACTTGACAGCCTGCCAAAACGCACGAGAGGGAGAGAGAGAGAAACTGGACCTACTGGATTTCGCAAAGCCAATCGTCATCATCTGCATCTACATGGGGAAGGAGGAGGAGGAGGAGGAGGAGGTGGGATCAGCAGCTCTAGCCGCTGCTGCTCCAATGTGAAACCACAAGCAAAAAGGGGGGGGATCCAAAAAAAAAAGGCGACAGAGAAAGAGGCGGGGGGGGGGGGGGGGGCGGCTCCGTGTGCAATTTCTCTCCCTTTTCCCTGCGGATTCTCTTCCTCTGGCAGCTATGAATTCCGCCGAACAGACCGTTACGTGGCTGATTACCTTGGGGGTGCTGGAGTCGCCCAAAAAAACCATTTCGGACCCGGAGGGCTTTTTGCAGTCGTCTCTGAAAGATGGGGTGGTCCTCTGCAGGCTGCTGGACCGCCTGCTCCCTGGGACCATAGAGAAAGTAAGTGCAATATCACCTCTCCACGCCTTCCACCGTGCTCTCCCCACCCCACCCCACCCCACCCTACCCCCACCCCTCCTCTTCTCCACAAAATCTGGTCATGTCAGCCTTTGCTTGATTGTGTGTTTCACCAGAGAACTGGACACCCAGACACACGCCACACTCCACACAATCACCCAGACACACATCTACACACACCATTTTCTCTCCACCCCCGCCCCTTCCTCTCCCACTGAAGGCTCGACCACCTCCGGAATAATGCCCTGCTTAGCCCGTGGGGCTGGGCGCATTCAGCCTCCGCTGAAGCCCAAGCCGGGGAACGCCTTTGAATGTGCTCCGATACAATGACCTAACCCCTTGGGGCTGGGGACAGCACTGCCCTGGGGCACATGGGTCATGCATTAGCCCGCTGGTGCCTTCATAGCTCGCTCCCTCCTCGCTAGCCTCTGGAGCCTCGGCGCGCCGTACGATCTGGGGACCAGCCCTACGCACTTTCCTTTGTGCGCTGATCTCCCTTTGGAAAGCCCAGTCAGCGCGAAAAGGAGCGTGCGGCTTTTCCAGGGTGAATAACGCTTCCCCCTAGACAGCCGGAGAACCCATCTAGCGGGAGCTCCGAAGGCGCCATTGTGTGGGGGAAGTGGGGAGGGGGCGGGGTGGGGGAGCCAGGAATAGAGGGAGCCGAGGGGCTCCGAGGCGGCGGCGGCTGCATATAGCTGCCGGGTGGGTCACTTTTAAAGCAGCAGGACCTGGAGAGAGAGAGGAGGTGCAGCAGTATCCAAACCTAGCCATGCGTCTTCTCCCACCACCACCACCGCTCCCCGATTTCAGAGGGAAAATATTTCACCAGCTGAGAATAACTTATAATTTTTATTTCTGCCCAATATTTAGTTGCTTCTCTGGTTTTGCAAAAAGTCGAGGTGGATGCGGTTCAGTGACCCTAACAGAAAAGCTTGTTTCAATACGGCACAGTTTTCAGAAATCCCATTGTTCGGACCAATTTTTTGGTCACGCTCAACAATTCAACTTTTCTCATTTTGCGGGGAGGGAGGAAGGGGGAGGGGGTCTAAACGGGCCGGTTACTTTGTAATTTTCCCCGCATGTACTCAACAAAAGCTGAGGGCTAGGTTGGGAGATGGTTTATCACTTAGATGTAGCAAGAATTCCTTCTATAGTCTAAGTAAAGGATCCTGGGATCGCTTCAGTTGAAACCCCTAAACCTGTAAGTATTGATTTAAGATCCTTGAATTTTATTCCCAGATTTAGACCTTGGATCTGAACAGAACTGATAGCCCTAGAGATCCTGTTACTCATAAGGTCTACAGCCAATAAGCTGCATACTCATTCAGGGGAACATATGTGCGAACTTTGACCTGCATATCTTTGAGTGCCTAAAGTTTATATTCATGCTGGGCAAGAAGATGAGAAAAGGGAGGATCCAGTGCATATGATTTCAAAGAAGATGCTCACTCTTTTAAATGTTAAATTCTAGTACCATATTTTCTTGTGTGAGACAGTATTAAAACTGGTCAATTATAAGAAGGGTTGAATATCGAAATTTGAACACTTCAGAATTAGAATTTTCAATGTCTTAAAAATAATGAGAGAATTATCTATTTTTATTTTTAATATTTTATGCCAGATATTAGCCATTACAGACAATGAAGTAGCAATTTAATCATAAGTTGTTTATAGATAGTCAAATATAATAGAAAAGTACAACGTTACTGATCTCACCAATAAGTTTGAATATGGCCTTTTTATTTCGTTTTAAAAGACAGCCTGTTTATTGATAGTGGATTATGAGAATTTATGTAATACAAATTAACAAATATTTATGAGGCACTTCCAATATAGAAAGCATTCACTATTACAAGATCCAAAGATGACCCATATCACGTGCTTTCTATATTTTCCTTACTAGGGAACAACTTCATAAAAACAGTGCCCTCTCTTTTTTTTTAGTAAGTTCATCCTATTTTGCTTGTCCTTGAAATAAAGATGTTTTGCTTGTAAATGATCCTGATGTCATAATAGAATTATGATTTAAGATAGGAAAAAAGAAGCAGGAGCTAACTTTTCAAAAACCCCAAAGACTTTGTTTTCATTTAGATATCGTATCTCTAGTAATAAAAACCAGATGAGAAGTACTGAAACTACATGATAAATTAGCAGAATTATGGACAAAATATTTGTCAGATTTTTTATAAAAGCAATACTTTAAGGAAGTTAATCTTTTGTGCGGAGAGCAAACACAGTTCTCTGGAAATGTATACTATTATAGATAGGCCTCTAGAGTTACTTTAACTAGTAAATTTCAGTAATCAATGGTTTCAGGTTAATATTCCTCTTTAGATTATGGAAATCTATTCTTTAAAAACTTCAGAGATCATATCATCTATTAAAAAGAGTAGAGAGGGTTTCAGATAAATTATGGCTTAAGTAAGTCACAAGTATCAAAATGAATGCTAAAGTTGAGACTCAACCCTCTAAAGTCATTCAGCAATTGCTTTTATTGAATATTATTTTCCACTTTTCAAAGGTCATAGTGTAAGATCATTCTATCATCATGTATGATAAAATTATAAACTAAGAAATATCCATGGTTCAAAAGAAGGCTTTGTAGGGGTAAAGCCTCAGTTTTGAAAAGTCCTCCTAATCAGAGGAATTTCAGAGGAATTATAAACCCGATTGTTTTCCTATGCAAAGTTATTTATTTACAAAAATATTGGTGGGCATATCAAATAGCATATGCTGTGATGTATAGAATTCTGATTCACTTGAAAGTGGAATATGAAATGGGACAATTTTTCCTTTAAAATAAAAAAAATCTGAATTTCACTGCATCTCAGTGTTGAGATGATAGACAAGGGGGTGGGGTAAGCAGTCTCTGTCTTGGCTTCTTTAAAATTTAAAGGATCTGAATCCTTGTCCCTGTACCCTGTTTTATCAAAACAATTTTAATAACAAATATTTAACTAAGCAGTTTTGTAGCCCAACACTAACAAATTCACAATTTAAAGTCATTAGCTTTGGGGAAGGGCACTCATTATTAAGGAAAGTTTTAAGGCTGTCAAAGAATTCTCAGATGTCTTTAATTAGGTAAAGCATTTGCTGGTTTGTTTCTTCCATTACACCCATTTGTCCTGTTTTTGAGCTGGTAATGGGGTGGGGGAGAAATAGAAAGGAGAATATTCTTTTAATTTTATATTTTGTACTTTTCTCTTATGTATTTTTAGAGTTTTTAAGGTTTTCTTTTTTTGCACAGCATTTCTTTTTTTTTTAAGAATGAGATGTAATAGCAAAAAGAGGAAATTACAAACCTTGTCTATATTTAAGTGGAAAAGAAACAATTCTGTAATATTATCAAGACTATATTTTTTATGTTTTCTATCTGTGGCAATAATATAATGTATTTTTAAAAAGCTTTGTTTATGAGGAAAAAAATCCCATGTGCAGCAATTGTTTTTTTCTTAGTGGTAGTGAAGTTTTGGTGATACAATCACCCTTGTGATCAATTGTGACTCTAGAGCAGAGTAAACTATAAACTTGAGCTTCTCTAATGAATGAAGTTAGCGGGCCACAGTGCTAGATGACTGCTTAAATACCTCAAGAGGCACAAAATTAACACTCTAAAAATCTTAAAATTATTTGGTGAGAAAAACCAGTAACAGATAATTAAAGGACACACAATTTTTGTAAGAAAACTAAAACCATAATAAAAATAATGAGAAAAAATTCTATTTTAATGATACTTTTATTAACCTTTGAATACCTCTGAAATCCTCATTCTCTGGAAACTTTGCTTATTCCTCCTTGCAAGTTGTTGGAAAGCAGAGGAGCATGTAAATTTACCTTGTGTATCTAAAATTGTACACAGTAATAACAGAGGAGATACTATCCCAGAATTCTGCGTGTGTGTGTGTGGGGGGGGGGGGGGTTAGCCTGTATTTCAGTGTGCAGGGACAGCTGTCTCATTTTTTTTTATCGGTTTGAATGCATTTAATAATTAAGACAATTCAAGTTAGTAATTATTAAGCACCTAGTGCTATGCCCTGCTGTGTTACTTGCTGTGAGTGATTCAAAGATAAAGTACATCTTCTCTAGGAGCTTATAATCTAATTGGGGAGATATGATGTAAATACCTAAAATAACAGAATATGAGACTGTTAGTGATCAGATCTTATAATGCATGCTGCAGATTGCTGGTGCCACAGGAATTTAGACCAGGGAGAGATATGCCTTTGAACCCACAGAGATGCTGATACCTTCTGTTAGCACTCAAAACTTTCATGTTCTATTGTTTCTAATTTCCCACCCAACAGAATAGATACTGTCTTCTCTAAAATAAAATCTGGCAACTAGTCACTGGCTTCTATATCTATGCAAAAAGAGTCAACAAACCATTTCAGGAATTAGGAAAAATGCATCCATGGCAGCCCTACTTTCCTAAAACATGGGTTCCTTTACTCTTTCCAACCTGTCTCCAAATTCTGCTGCTGGCCTGGGAGTCAGGGGGAAAGAAAAACAGAAGCTCAGCCATTCTTGAGAAAATGATAAAAAGAGAAAGGATATTTTCACAGAACCACAGAGTCTCAGAGTTGGAAGGGACCCAAGAGGGCCTTTCTAATTTAACCCTTCCTGTAAATGGATCCTCTCTCCAATATACTGGACAAATGGCAACCTACTTTTTTCCTGAGCATACCGCCAGAAATCTGTTCCCCTCTTACCGTTTTATTAACAAAAAAAAAAAAAAAAAAGAACTGAGTCACTAGCAATATTTAGGTAACCATATCTTTTAAAGCAACTTATGGGGTATTCAATAAATATTGTTAACTAATAGATATTAAAAATAATAAAAAGACTGATAAACATAATTCATTTTAAGAGGTCTTTGAATGTCACAAGAGAACTTCCTATTAATTAAATTAACTTGTTGCCAATTGGGGTAAGGACTAGAACTATGATTTCATTAATATTAAAAAATCTGGGATAAGGAAACTTCCTATATGTTAGAATCTTTGCTGCAACTTATGGTGTTTGAGAGTCTCCTAGAACACTGATAGGTTAAGTGACTTACGGAGTCACAGCCACTATGGCAAGAGTGGGCAACGGTGGCCTCAAGGCCACATGTGGCTCTCTAGGTCCTCAAGTGCAGCCCTTTGACTGAATCCAAACTTCACAGAACAAACCCCCTTAATAAAAGGATTTGTTTCGTAAAACTTGGACTCAATCAAGAGGCTGCACCCAAGGACCTAGAAGGTTCCCCACTCCTGTACTATTGGTTAGCTGTAGGACTTGAATCCAGATCTTCCTGAATCTGAGGCTAGCTCTTCATCTGCCACACCAGGGTTGCTAATTAACTCATTTTACATGAGAATGAAGAGATGAATTTTGTTAGATACGCTGAATAGTGATTAAGAGTGGAACACTATAGGCCCTGTTTTATGAGCATGTAGTTTTAAGATACCATGTCAGCATCAGTTTCCTGTGTTTGGTTTTCTCCTTCCCTTTGTGCCTTTTCTCTGTTTGCAAAAGAAGAGGTGAATGGGGTTGTACTGAAGGAAACATCTGGTTCACAGTAACTGCATTTAATATACAACTCTTTAAAGATAAAGTAAACAAACCTAAGTTTAATTTCAACATAAACCCCCGCATAATTTCCTAACAGCTGGCTAGTAAATGTAAAGAATTTATGTTAAATCCGAACCCTTTCTTTATCCTCATCCTTTACCCCAAACTTGTAATGAGTGCTTTATTTTTGAGAAAAGGATGACATGATCTACCATCCCACTTCTTTTCCAGCTTGTTTAGTATCACGTGTATTTGAGTGCACATGCACTTTGTTGGTTAAATCTTTCTACTCTCTTATTTCTCCCGTGGAATGCATGCCCAGCCATCCCACTTGCTCACTTTCCACTCTAGTGTTTTCTGTTCTTAAAAATCAAGCACATCAGTTGTCTATCTGTTAAGTATCTATTCTGCCTCCACTACCACATTAGGTACTTTGGGGAATACAAGAAGAGAGGATGTGACTGTCTCTGTCTTCCAGGAACACATTATAATTTTGTTGTAGAGACAAGGTGTATACACACACACACAAACACACAATTTAGAGAATAGCAAGAGAAAGAATACGATCAAACTACTAGATTGTGCGGTATAGAAAGTAAATGGCATAAAAAGTGAATCGGTCAGATAAAGGAGAGAGCATTGTAAACTGTAGCAATAATAATGACTAATAAAGGATGAACACAATTGCCTGAACAGATTAATGAATAATAACTTTCATGCAAGGGAGACAATGTTGTATAGTGGGTAAAAAGTAAACTTCAGAGTCTGGAAGACCTGGGTTAATGTCCAGCCTCGGACATACAGGCTCTGTGACCCTTCACCAGTCACGTTGTCTTTCAATGCTCGGGCAAATCTTTGTAATTATTAAGTTGCAGAACAGGTGCTGATTTGCATTGGTCAAGGGAGTTTCCACACTAGGGAGTTCCCTACATAAATGAAATTACAGGTCCAGACCCAAAACAAAAATAAAGCAATTTTACATAGTAGTTATAAAGATTTCATGGAATTAGCGTAGTAACTTGCAAGGAACATTGGACTAGGAAACAGGAGAATCTGGGTTTTAGACCTGGCCGTGAGGTTAGCTAACTGGCTATACAAGTCACTTGTTGTATCTGGGTTTTTGTATCTTCATCTGTATACATTAAACATAAAGCTTTTGTATATGGAGGGAGGTGGTATACTCCAATCAAAAGGATTACAGTTATCCCTTCCACATTACAACTTTCCCCATCCAGTTTTGATATATAATGGGTTGGCATAATAAATTAAATGGAAATTTTGGGGGAGTTTTGCCGAAGCCACAGATAACATACAAAGGCCAGCAGATGACACAGAAAAAGTTTAGAAACTCAGAAATGCTTAAAGTATATGCATAGTATTGTGTAATTTAGCATATGACCAAATACTCAACTCAAAAAAAATAAGGTACTGTAAATACCCTATAAAATAAAAAGAAAAAAAATTTAGACTTTTTCTCTGATAATACAGGAGGGCCAAAAAATTTTAGACAGAGTTTCCAGATCACAGGAGCACCGTGCCCCTAACTCCTGCAATGTGGAAGGGATAACTGTACTAGGAATCTGTACACCTGGTTCCAATCTGAGCTTGGCTGTTTGCTAGCTGTGTGACCTTAGGTGAGACACTGAATATTTCTGGGCTTCAGTTTCTTCATCTGTCAGACAATTGGACCGTATTTGAAAGTTCTCTTCCAACTCTAAAATTCAGTGTTGTGACTTTTACCTCTAAAAGGTGAATTTTAAACAAGGACTTTTCAAAAATAGTCTGTGGCATCCATGTGTGGTAGGCACTATTACCTCCATGAGGCAGGTTAAGTGTATAACAAGTTATGTCAAGTTACCCAGCTCAGTTTTGAGGGACAGTGTCATTCCCTACCTCTAAAATAGAAAATTCCATTAGTCTCCCATTAGTCTCATTCTGAAACTGTTTGAACAACTTGAGTAGATGGGGCTATTGTTATTAAGTATTAAATAGTAGTGGGGTGAAGGGCTGTAAAAGGAAGTAAATTAGCATATAGGTCTCTTATTATGAAGTTCATTATGATAATTGCTCTAGGCATGTTGATAGGATTATAAAATCATAGATTTAGATGTGGGAAGAAATTTTTAAGTTATAGGTACCAACCACTGGCCTTTTAGAAATGAGAAAAAGTATTCAAGTTTCCTTCTGCAAAAATATTTACAATCTTGCAAAAACCTTACTGCAATTTACTTAGCTGTTTAAAAAAAAAAAATCACCTAAAGAGTTAAAGGATGCCGCTGGAAAGTTGTAATCTTGATTTACATGCTCAGAATCTGGGGTAATTCTGAGATCCCTCGGTATTCCCTGGCAACTGAGGATTTGAAAGACATCCACATATGGATTATTTCTGGAGAAAGGTGGACCAGATGACCCCTTAGGGTCTTAAAAGTCTGGATTGCCATAGTGATTTAAAATGTGGTTGAGTGATCCAGATTACAACTAGATCCCAGGGAGCTGAGCTAAGTCTGGAGATGACCCCCAAAGTGCATTGTAAACCTTAAAATCCTATATTAATATGATTTTTTGTTATTACTACTATTGTCTTTGGGGACTTTGTAGGCTTCAGTCATCTCAGAATTTGGGGTACAACTTATCATTCTGCAAGCCTACTATTAAATGTCTACCTACTAGATACTGTGCTAAATGGTAGTGATACAAATACAACAGCGAGAATTCCTGCCTTCAAGAAACTTACATCCTACTGGGAGGGGGTAAAAATCAGACAAAAGAATGGAATTGAATATTTTAAAAAATAAAGGAGTTCTAGATCCAACCCAAATAATATCCTTTAAAGCTAAATATAATCATTATCAATTAAAGAAGATGGACTTTCAACAAAAACGAGGCATTTCAAACTGTTAGGATTGGAGCTAAACCAGTCCTCCTGAAGAAAAAAGCAGTAGACTTCAATTATTTGTCACTGAAGAGGAAACAAATGCTCCTGTGGCAAAATGAATGAATGAATGAATTGTGGGCCTCCATGGGGGTTAGTTCATTTGTGTCTTCCTACCATTGAACCCTATTGTTGTAAAACACTATCGTCCTTATGATTGTTCCATTGTCTTTAGGGCCTGAGTTAAACAAATTAGGAAGTCCCCTTTTTTTTCATTGTTTTTTAAGTTGAAGATAGCAGAGGTAGCCTATTGTCCAAAGGACATATATATCTAAACACATGGGATGGCATGGGGGAAGAGGTATCTGGAGCACAGAGGTTGTATTTGTTTTATTTGTTCACTTTGTCTTGGACAACTCCATATGGCCAAATTCTCTAGTGCCTTTTATCATGTGGGAAAACTGAGCTCGAAGTATAAATGTTTTCTTCTGTCTTAAAGAAAAATACCAAATAAATACATGGTGTTTCTGTTTTATGCCTCCACTAAAGTCCTCCTCTGATGGCTCACTGCAGCATGGAGGTGACCTTGGATTCTCAAAGACCATACCAGTGAACTGTGTGTGTTGGCAGGTCCTACCTCAGTTTCAGAAATGGATTTTAAAACATTTATTTTGTGTATACTTTTATGTCCTTATTTATGCTCATTTTTTCCTCTCCTGATTAAATGTTGGCTCCTCAAGGGCAGGGACTGTTTTTATTTGTTTTGTCTTTGTATCCCTAGTACCTAGCACTATGCTTGGCACACGGCAGGTCCTTGATAAATACTTATGGGTTGATGGAAGGCCCTGGCAATGGGCCATTGTCTGAGGACCAGACAAACCAGATTCAGAGAGAGTCATTGCCAAAAGGTTGACACCCCAGTTTTTTGTTTTGTTTTTTTGGCTACTGTAACTCATGAAACTGTCTCCTATGTTCTGTGTTCTTTTGGTGAAGGTATACCTGTGAAATGACAGATTTTATTAGTACTGTACTGTGAGTTGGTAAACTTATAATTTATTGTTAATATTCTAATGAATAGTTCAGATATTCTATATAACTTTCTGACTTCAAATTTATATTTTACTACCTACTTCATATATACTCTGTGCTGTTGAAAAATATTCCACTATCTTTAGTGTTATCACACATTAACAAAATAATACCAGGAAATAACAGTGGGTCATTTTAAATAAGGGGTTCTTAATGTTGGGTCCATGGACCCCCAGGAGATCCCTAGGTAGATTTCCAGAGGATCCATGAACTTGTGTGGGGGAAAAAATATGTCTTTATTTTTACTAACTTCTAACTGAAGTTTAGCATTTCCTTCAATCATTTAAACACTCTATTCTGCTTTGCCAAAGCGGTCCATGACACAATAAAGACGTAAGAATTCCTATTTGAAATGAACAGAGCAGCTTGATAAGTGTGCTTAGTTTAGGAGGCTTTTTTTCTGCTGTTGCCATTTTTTTTCTGTTCCCAGCAAGGGGTCACATCACCCATTGGCAGAGGCTACTGATTACTTTGGACCCACACCAACAAGAAATCAATTAATTTTTCCCCAGGGCATCCTCTAACCCCAATGGTATTTACCATGATTTCATAGTTTGCCTGTGACATTTCTAATATTAATCCTGGAGTTCCCTATTTTCCATTTCCTCTAAGATATTTGAATTTCTGTTTCCTTGACGAAGCATTTTTCATCATTCAAGAGCCTTGTGCAGTTTTCTTAGAGTAGAACATCACAATATTTGCTTGGTCTGTTCTGGAATTAGTGGAAAGTGTGTGTGATACAGGCATACCTCAGAGATACTATGGGTTCAGTTCTTGATCACTGCAATAAAGCAAATACCACAATGAAGCAAGTCACACAAATTTTTTGGTTTCCCAATGCATACAGAAGTTATGTTTACATCATACATCATACCATTAAGCGTGCAATAATATTATGTCTCAAAAACCCAATATATACCTTAATTTAAAAATACTTTATTGCTAAACAGTGCTCTCATCTGAGCCTTCAGTAGTTGTAATCTTTTTGCTGGTAGGGGGTCTTACCTCAACGTTGATGGCTGTTGACAGACAAGGGTGGTGGTTGCTGAAGGATGGGGTGGCTGTGGCAATTTCTTAAAATAAGATAACAATGAAGTTTGCCTCATTCATTGACTCTTCTTTTCACGAAAGATTTCTCTGTAGCATGCAATGCCATTTGATAGTATTTGACCCATAGTAGGACTTCTTGCAAAGTTGGAGTCAATCCTCTCAAACCCTGTTGCTGCTCTATCAACTAAGTTAATGTAATATTCTTTAATATTGTTATGTCTTAGGGAGTAGGGAGGCCCAAGGAGAGGGAGAGAGAGAGGGGAACAGCTGATTGGATGGAGCAATCAGAACACACACAACATTTCTCGATTAAATTCGACATCTAATATGGTCATGGTTTGTGGTGCCCCAAACAATACAATAGTGACATCAAAGATCCCTGATTATAGATCACCATAACAAATATAATAATGATGAAAAAGTTTGAAATATTGTGAGAATTACTAAAATGTGACACAGAGACATAACATGAGCACATGCTGCTGGAAAAATGGTGCCAATAGACTTGCCCAGTGCAGGGCTGCCCCAAGCTTTTATAAAAAAAAAAATGCAGTATCTGCAAAATGTGGTAAAGTGAAGTGCAATAAAACAAGGTATGCCTGCTTTGATTTTTATTCCTATTCTTTTGAGAGGGTTGCCTCTCATATGCTAATCATATCATTTTGATATACTTATTAACTGTCATTACAGCCATCCATCTTGCCACTTATGCCACTCTTTTGTGCAATTTGGCTAGTACATGTCTACTACAAGAAAAGCATATTTATTTGTCTCAGGCTTGAGGAAAGCTGGATAGATTTAGGAAGTCTCCCAAGACTGGTGTGATTAGCACATGGTATGTGCAGGCACTACATTGCCATCAAAACTTTCCAAAGCTCTATCCTAGGAATCACCCTCAGCGTGATCTTCTCTATTTCAGGACCAGAATATTTTAGCTGGAAATGATTTCTCCTTCATCTGGTCTCATAGCACTTTATGGAAAGAACACTGAATTTGGAGTCAGAGGACCTGCATTTGCTTCTAAACCTTCAATTTGCCACCTATATAACTTTGGGCAAACCATTCCACATTGCTGGTCTTCATTTTCCTCATCAATAAAATGAGGGGATTGGACTAGATCAGGGGTGGGGAACCTAAAGCCTCGAGGCCACATGTGGCCCTCTAGGTCCTCAAGTGTGGCCCTTTGACTGAATCCAAGCTTCACAGAACAAACCCCCTCGATAAAAGGATTTGTTCTGCAAAACTTGAACTCAGTCAAAAGGCTGCATCCAAGGACCTAGAAGACCATATGTGACCTTGAGGTGATAGGTTCCCCACCCCTGGACTAGATATCCTGTAAGGTCCACTCTAGTTTTAAATATATGTCCTATAGACTTGTATATTAATTATATTCTAATTACATCCTGTGTATATGTTATCACCTACCAGATAGATGATAAGCTCTTTGAAGGCAGGGACCCTGTGTAATTTATCTGTGTATTTAGTATCTTATAGCTGGAAGGGACCTTAGAGATAAACAAATCATAGAATCATAAGGTCATAAGCTTGTAGGTTTAGACCTAGAAAAGATCTTGGAGATCGTCCAATCCTCTTTCTCCATTGTATATATAAGGAAACGCAAGGCAAGGGAAGTGAGGTAGGTTCCAAAGGTCACCAAGGGAAAGGAGCTGAGAGTAGGACACTAACTCCTAATCTAATTCAATTCAATAAACATTTAGTAAGCACTAGTAAGCACCTACTAAGTACCGGGCACAGGCTTTCTACTGCCCTCCCATTGCAGCCTTGTATATAATACACACTCAATGATAAATGTTTGAGTAAAGGAATGAATGAGAACTACAGGAATAATATGTTTGTCTTATGACATACCTTATTCTTGTGAGACTGAAAACCTAGTTGATTTGCCGTCCCACAGCTGTTTGTTTTTTCTAAGCTTTATATTTTATTAATTCATTTTTATTTATATTTTCAAGTTTATATTTTATTTTTAAAAATTTATTGTAATTGTATTAATATACAAAGCAATATTGAACATAAAACAAAATTAATATAACATATATTTATAACTTATAAAAATAACCTTAATAATAAGATTACTGTGTTGGGTGAACTTACTTTTTGGTGCAAAGTTTTTTTAAGATGTAGCATCTTTGATGACACCCTTACCCTTAATTATTTTTCAACTAACTCTCTTTTTTTCTTTGATAATTTTTCCCTCCCACTTCCTCCTCCACCTATATTGAAAAAACAATATAATAAATAAAGCCCTCGCCATATATATATATATATACATGGTCTAGCAAAACAAATTCCCACATTGGCTATGATTGAAAATGTATGTGTCTTTCTTCATTTTAAGTTCATCTCCTCTCTGGCAGGAGGTGAGTGGTGTGTTTCATCTTCATTCTTTTGGACTTATTGATCATCGTACTCAAGTCTTTCAAAGTTGTTTTTCTCTATAATGTTGTTATCACTATATAGATTATTCTCCTGGTTCGACAGCACCTCGATTTTCATCTATGGCTATTCTTAGTTGTGAAGCTTCATGGGAATATAACCAACCTCCCCAACATGAGCCCTGCACTGCTAGGAGGTTCCCTGAGATTAGTTCTCTATGGGGAGAGTTCAATGTCTGGACATCTTAGCAGAGCAAGAGAAATGAGAAAGCTGTTGACTGAGTGACAAGTGGAGAGCAAGAAGTTCACAAGGAGCTGCTGGTTACACTTCATTTGTCAATTAAGCAGTCAATAAACAATTTATTAAGCATGTACTATGTGCGAGGCATTGTGGTAAGTGCTAGGGATGCAGGGATTAAAAAAAAATAGACTCTGCTCTCAAGAAGTTGATCGTCCAATGGGGAAGAAAATATAAAAAACAGCTATGTACAAACAAGATATATACAGGCTAGATTGGAGGTAATCAACAGAGAAAAGGTCCAAAAATTAAGGAGGATCTCAATAGGTTTCCTGAAAACTCGAAATTGTACCTGGGACTTGATGGAAGCCAGGAGAGCCAGGAGATGGAGATGAGGGGGGTATAGCAAACTACTGTAGATTGTCTGTAGTTTGTACTGACATCTCTCACGTCCTGCCTTGTGAAATCTTCCATATTTTGGTCTTGTATTACTATTTAGCTTTGTATGCAGATATGTCTTGTTTTCCCAGTTAGATTGTAAGGTCCTTTAAATCAGGGACTGTCATTGAACTCAGATTCACTCTTCAGTCTAGTGCCTGAAGAGTTATGTTCTGACCTGAGTGAAAAAAAAAAGTCTGTGTGAGAAATGTTGAGCCTTGTTTTCCCTTGCTTCTTTCTTTTCAAGAGCACTACCATTCTTGTAGTCACCCAAATTCATAATCAGTCCTCTAGGTTTGGTCATCCTGA
The DNA here is from genome assembly GCF_900497805.2 of Vombatus ursinus. Lineage (NCBI taxonomy): Eukaryota > Metazoa > Chordata > Mammalia > Diprotodontia > Vombatidae > Vombatus > Vombatus ursinus. The sequence goes on from NW_020954559.1 coordinate 35,468,023, forward strand.
GCTCCTCATTCTTCCTCCCCCTCAGATGTATCAGTTCATAACTCGTGTTGATTCTGTCTCCGTGACATCTCACATCCATCTCCTTCTCTCTCCTCATGTGGCTGCCATCCAAGTTGAAGCCCTCATCACCTTTGACTTGGCCTAATGAAGTAGTATCCTAAATGGTCACCCTCCCTCAAGTTGCTCCTCTGTCCAAACTATCCTTCAAACAGCTGCCAAAGTGATGTCCCTAATGCATAAATCTGACCACACCACTGTCCTGCTCAGTAAACTCTAATGACAGATTATTGACAATAATCTGACTACTTCCTACCTTTCCAGTCTCCTTATACATTATTCCCCTTCACAGACTCCATGATCCAGTAAGGATGCCTTTCTTGCGCTTTCTCCCTACAACACTCCATCTCCTGACGCATTCCTTTTCACAGTCTGTCTCCCTGTACCTGGAATGCTCTCCCTTGCCCACTTACTATTATTGGCTTCCCTGGCTTTCTTTTGGGCTCAATTCAAGGCCCACCTTCTTCAGAAGGCCTTCCTCCCTCCGCCTTCACACTGTTAGTGCCATCACTCTGAGATTATTGTCCATCTACACTTTATATCTTGTATGTACATATTCCCTATTTACAGTTGAATAAACCGAGGCCAAAGTTAAGTAACTTGCCCAAGGTCATATAAGTGGCTGAGGCTGGATTTGAACTCTGACCTTCCTGACTCTTGGCCCATTGTTCTACCAGTTATACCACCTAGCTAAGAACTTAGTTGGGTGTGAAATGAGAAAGTCTTCTTCTAACTGACTTCTGGTGGAATAGCAGGTATCTCAGGGAAAAAACATCTACGCTGTGAGTGACTGAGCAATCTCTAACAGCGGGAAGATTGATAATCCTTGTAGTTTTTAGTTGTACTGTTGTAAATCCAAAGGTAGTTATTCATCACTGTCCTTTTTTATTTTGTTTTTAGTGGGAATATGGGTGGGTGCAAGGGATTCCGAGTTGTTAAATTGATGACTCTGTAAGTCTTTGAATTCCTTTGCAGAATATTTCTGATTTAGCATTAAAATTTTTTCTTATTTCCTACATTAGACAGAATGAATGATGAAGCATTTATTAAGCACTTAACTATATGTGGAATATCCTGTTAAGTGCTGTGGATGCAAAAAAGAAAAGCAAGACAGCCCCCATTCTCAAAGGGCTCACAATCTAGAGTGAGGAGACAACATGTTTAGGAGATTCCAGCTGCAAGTCAGTGGGAAAGGCGCCATGGTCTTTAGGGTGCAGCAGCAAAACAGACAGCAATGTATATTGTTTAATGTTATTTCCATGGTTAAAACCATATCCATTTCTGAGGCTGAACTGCTTGATGGGGCCAAGGACTGTGGTGACCAGAATGTTCTTTTCCAGATCTTTAGTAGTTAATGGTTGTTAAGGAGGCAGGAGCAGTTGCCTCTATGAGGGTTGCTTCCTGGGATGGTGGCTTTGGGGCTCTCTCTCGAAGTGGGGCTCAGAGCTCTTGGATTTAGGGTCCTGGGCTGTCTTTAATGCGGTGAGAGGGGCTGTGGTGACTGTGGTTTGACTCACCTGCAAGTACATCTTCTTATCTTTCCCTCCTTCAGCTAGGCTACTTCCTGTCCAGTAGGTGGTAGTTGGTCAGAAGATGGTAGAAAGAATGAAAAGAAGAAAGGAAGGAAGGAAGGAAGGAAGGAAGAAAAGAAAAAAGAAAGAAGGAAAGAAAAAAAGAAAAAAGAAAGGAAGAAAGAAGGAAGGAAGAGAAAGAACACATTTTAATTTCTTGTTTCACCTTGATTTTAAAGAAAGGGGAACTAATACAGAGGCAGGGAGGTGGTGCAGTGGATAGAGCACTGAGCTTGGAATCAGGAAGTCCTGAATTCACATCAGGCCTTAGATACTTATGTGACCATGAGTGAATCCCTTCATGTCGGTTTGCCTCAATTTCTTCAAATGTAAAAAATAGGAATAATAACAGCACCAGCCTTGCCAGATTGTTATGAGGATTGAATGAGATAATATTTATAAAGTGTTTGGCACACAGTAGATATTATATAAATGCTTATTCCCTTCCCCATATGTAGACTTAGGATCCCTGAGTTATCATGATTTTTACTCACTGTGTCTACTTATTCAGAATCAGAAATGGCATTTCATAGTCTCCTTTGTAATCTTTCTTATTTGACATGCTGTTCTTACAGCTAAGATATGTGAATATGGGCTCAATGTTATAATAGTCAAAAATAACTCACGTTTATAGTGCTTTACAACTACAAAGTGTTTTCTTCAAAATAACTATGAGGTTGGTAATTTAAGTATTACTTTTTACATTTAACTTTTTTTTTCTTAATTACATGTAAACAAACTTTTTTTGGGGAGTTGGGCAATGGGGGTTAAGTGACTTGCCCAGGGTCACACAGCTAGTAAGTGTTATGTGTATGAGGCCAATTTTGAACTCAGGTGCTCCTGAATCCAGGGCTGGTGCCCTATCCACTGCACCAGCTAGCTGCCCATAAGCAAACATTTTTAACATTCTTCTTAAAAATTTTGAGTTTCATATTCTCTCCCTCCTTCCCTCCTCTCCTCCCTTCTTGAGAAAGCAGGACAATTTGATATAGATTATATTTGTGAAATCACACAAAACATTTCCATATTAGCTATGTTGCAAAAGAAAATGCAGACCAAAAAAGCCCAAGAATAGCTAAAAAAAATATGCTTCAATCTGCATCCAGACTTCATCAGTTCTTTCTCTGGAGGTGGATAGAATTTTTCATCATAAGTCCTTTATAATTGTCTTGTATAATTGTATTGGTGAGAATAGCTAAGTCATTCACAGTTGATCATCCTACAGTAGTGCTGCTGCTGTTCACAATGTTCTGGTTCTGCCCATTTCACTTTGCATTTCATTTAAGTCTTCCCAGGTTTTTCTGAAAATATCTTGCTCATCATTTCTTATAGCACAATAGTATTCCATTACATTCATATTCCACAACTTGTTTAGCCATTCCCCAAATGATGGCCATCCCCTCAATTTCCACTTCTTTGCCACCACAAAAAGAGCTGCTGTTAGTATTTTTGTATAAATAAGTTCTTTTCCTTTTTTTAATCTCTTTTTTAAAATTTAAAAATTTTTAATTTTTTTTAATCTCTTTGGGATACAGACCTAGTGGTATTATTGGATCAAAAAACATGCACAGTTTTATCTCCCTTTCGGCATAGTTCCAAATTGCTCTCCAGAATGATCGGATCAGTTCACAACTCCACCAGCAATTCATTCATTTCCCTATTTTTCTGTATCCCCTCCAACATTTTTCATTTTCCTCTTCTGTCATATTAGCCAATTTGATAGGTGTGAGGTGATACCTCAGAGTTATTTCAATTTGCATTTCTCTAATAAATGGTGAATTAAATAATTTTTCATAAGACTATATTTTGATTTCTTTTATTTCTTCTGAAAACTGCCTGTTGATATCCTTTGACCATTTATTAATTGCGGAATGACTCACATTCTTATAATTTGACTCAATTCTCTACATAGTTGAGAAATGAGGCTTTTATTAGAGAAACTTGCTGTAATCCCCCCCAGTTTCCTATTTCCCTTCTAATCTTGTCTATGTAGGTTTTATTTGTGTAAAACCTTTTAAATTTGATATAATCAAAATTATCCATTTTACATCCTGTAATGCTCACTATCTCTTGTTTGGTTATAAATTCTTTCCTTATCCATAAATATGACAGGTAAAATATTCCATACTCTCCTAGTTTGGTTATGATATCACCCTTTACATCTAAATTATATACCCATTTTGACCTTATCTCGTTATGTGGTGTGAGATGTTGGTCTATACTTAATTTCTGCCAAACTGCTTTCCAGTTTTCCCAGCAATTTTTGTCAAATAGTGAGTTCTTGTCCCAAAATCTTGGATTTTAGTTTAAGTATTATTAAACCTATTTTACTTATGAGGAAACTGAGGCTCAGAGAGGCTAAGTGACTTGCTCAAGGTCACATAGTTGATGAGTGACATACCTGGGACTCAAACCCAGATCTCCTGGCTTCAAATACATATATATTTAAAAAGGTATTCATTATTACCCAAAAAACAAACCTATGCTATTTTCTGCATATTTTTGTTAATTTTGTTTTTGCCCAACTTGCTCTAAGTCTTTGGGTTTTTTCCTTCCGTGTGTACCCTTAGTCTCATAGGGCTTTATTTATAGTTATTTGGTTTTTTTTAAATAAAAACAATAATTAGTACTGAAAAAGCTCCTTTGTATAATTTACTTATTTATTCACTTATCTATCTATCTATTTATTCATTTGTTTTGCTTTTTGGATAAGGGCTAGTTGACTTTTTTGAACAATCCTGATATTCTTTCTTGCCCACTTCCCCCATGCCCACCCCCTACCCTTGCTGCAGAAGGCCTAACTAATTCAAGACACAGGACATTTGAAGAGTCTCTACATGGGGAGGTCGCATTCTTCTTTTTAGGATGCATTGTTCATCTCAGATAAACATTTCCAGAGTTTTTCATAATTTTGTAGTTTCTGAGTTTAGTTAAAAATACTTGTAGTTTCTTTTCAACCTATTCAGACTTCAATAAATTTTAACATCTTTTTAATGTAAATAATCCATACATGCCCTGGGGCATAATGGACCTCTGCACTGAAAGCAGTTAATGTTTCATCACTAAATTCCAGTGCCAAGAGCCAGACATTTATTTGTAAATGTCATCCCTGTCCCCTTACTCTCACTCACCCCACATATCTAATCACTTGCCAAATCTTATTTTCTTTCTCTCCATTTCTCAAATACACAGCCACCACCCGAGGTCAGGCTCTCATTACCTCTCACTTGGATTATTGTAATAACCTCATAATTGGTCTCCCTGAATCAAGTCTCTTCCTACTCCACTCCATCCTCCACAGAGCCACCGAAGTTATTTTTCTAAAGTAAAGGTCTGACTGTAACCACCTCCCCTCCCGCCCCCCACAACATCATTGCCTCCCTGTTATTTCCAGGATCAAATATAAACTCCTTTGTCTAGTATTTAGAGCTCATCACAACCTTCCTTCCTTTCTTTCCAATCATCACACATGTTACTTCTCTCCACACACTCTGCAGTCTGTTTGTGTAGTCCTACTTTCTGTTCCTCATCCTCTACCCTCCATTTCCCATCCCTGTGTTTTTGCCCTGGCTATCTACCACATTTGGAATGCTCTCCCTTTTTACCTCCAGACTTCCTTCAAGACTCAAGTAAAACTACTGCAGAAAGTATTTTCCAGTCTCCCCTATTGCTAATGTCTTCCCTTTCAGGCTATCTTCCTTCTACTCTGCATATATCTTGTACCCATTTATGTCCTCTCTGTGTCTCTCATTAGATTACAGACTCCTTGGGAAGAGGGGCTATTGTACTTTTCAGACTTTCAGGGAAATAAAAGGAAAAAATCAGCACAGCTCATCAATATATTGAAAAAGGCAGATGCAATCTATGGGCCTCCCACCTCCACAAAGGGGTGATGTGGGAGCGGTGTTCCTCTCATATCTTTTCATTTGAGTCATGCTTGATTTACAGTTTTGTTAAATTTACTTTTACTATATTGTGTGTCTGGTTGTTCTTTCCATTTACGTTGTTGCAGTCATTGTGTATAGTTTTCTTGGTTCTGTTTATTTCACTCTTCATCAGTTCATGTAGATCTTTCTATGCTTCTCTGTATTCTTCACATACATCATTTCTTATAGCACAGTAGTATGGGGTGCATTCATGTACCACAGTTTGTTGATCCATTTACCAACAGATAGGCATCTGCTTTGTTTCCAGTTTTTTGCTATCACAAAAAGAGTGCCACTAGAAATATTTTGGTGTCTATGGGAACTTTCACTCTTAAAGAAGATATTACAATGATCTTGACAGAATATTGGAAGTTTCCTAAGAATTTCTTTAGCTGTAGTTGCATCTGGTGTTAGACTCTTTGATCTTGTTGGTAGAAATCTGGCAGGAGTAGGACCTGAATGTAGCACCTTTATTTTTCTTCAGTGTTGTGTTTTTCTTGCATGTTATTAATGTCATCCTGTTTATGGTACACTAAAAAAAAAATCGCTTCGAGATCTGTGCTCCTACCATTCATCAGATTAGTAGAAACATATCGGAAGGAATTGCTGCAAACTGAGGTCATACGTAGCAGGAAGATCTCCATTTTGCTAATCTATTTCCTGCCATTTTGGAAACTGAGCTGCTCATAATTAAAGTGCTGTGTATTTTTGACAGGGGTGAGACTTGTAGCAAAGGTTATTCATCTATAACATGGGTCAGTGAACTATGGCCTGAGGGACAAATCTGGCCAGCTGCCAGATTTTGTAAGGCCAATGAGCTGAGAATAGTTTTTCCATTTTTAAATACAGTAAAACTGTATTCAAAAATATTAAAAAGACCCCAAACATTTTTAGCTTCTGGTCCATACAAAAAACAGGGGGTAGGGCAGATTTGGCCCTTGGGTAATAGTTTGCTGACTCTCTGTTCCCTAAAATATCCTTCCTCCTTAGTGACAGGTGGTAGTGGGTGCGTTTACATCTTATTAGTGGGAGATGTGGGAGATTTGCACTTATACTTTCACTTTAGCTGCCCTCCCTCACTTAAATCCAATTCATTTGCATGTCATGGCATCACCTCCCTGATGTTACAGTCCTCTTCAAGAACAAAGGACAAACAACAGCAACAATAATAACATTTTAGCTTAAATAGCAGCATGTTCACCTGGACTGAAATTCCAATCTAATAATTTCCTGTTAGGTAGAATCTCTGACCCCTGTATATTCAACTTAACAGTGGCTTCTTAAACTACAAAATCTACATTTGTTTTGTGATGCTTCTTCTGGTTAAGGTTTCTGAAGTACTTAAACAATAATTCTGATTGCATTTTTGAGGCTCTCTTTCAGCAAAAATTCTGTTTGTGATGGAGTTTGAATTTACAGCACCATTTGGCTTTATTTTCTCTCTTGCCTTCTCAGAGTACTGATAAATGGGCATATATCCAGAGTGGATTGTCAAAAAAAATTATAGAACATGATGGATGAGGACAGATAAAATAAATTAAATGATGGGATTGATATTAGTCAATAATCAATAAACATTTATTAAACAATTGGGATTACAAAAAAAGACAGTCCCTGCCCTCAAGGAGCTTACAGTCTAATGGGAAAGACAACATGCAAACAAATATATACAAAGCAAACTATATGCAGGATAAATAGGAAATAATTGAAACAGGGAAAGCACTGAGTTAAAAGGAGTTGGAAAGGCTTCCTGTACTAGGTAGGATTTTAGTTGGAACTTAAAGGAAGCCAGGAGGTGGAGGAGGGAGAACATTCCAGGCATAGTGTTCCCTTAGAGATAATAATTGTGAATAATATCCACAAAGTTTTATATTTCTTTTTGCCCAAAGATCTCAAAGGATTTTTTAAAAAAAATACACAATTCAAGTCTCTCTCCATGCATGAAGGAAGCAGATGATGTTAGGGTTTGTTTTTCTTTTCATAGTAATCACTTAATAAATGCTTATTGACTGACTATGCAGTTATGCATTTTTGGCATAGTTGAGACAGGTTAGTATGAAGTATTGGCTCACTAGGTGTCCTTAAGGACCATAATTTGCTGATTTATTGGGGCAGTGGGAGAGGAGAGAATTGAAGATAGTCTCTCTTTTCCTTGCGCTACTGAACCAGCGTTAGTCAGTCATGCCCAAGAAGTGACTCTTCTTGTAGTGGTAATCAATTGTCCTGGTAACCCTTGAGATTATCCACCTTAACCTAATAACATGCATTCATGAGATACTTTCTAGAGTTCAAGTATAGCATTGGAATAGCATTTTTTCTTATTGTAAAGCTAACTGGAATGTATGGAGACTTGACTTAACTTTAGCTATGTTGATCCATATTTTAGTCTGGTCAGTTAACCAACTCAGTAATTGTAACCGGAATGTAGCTAATATATACAACCATCCAAGAAGGTATGACTTACGATATGAATCTTTAGCAGGATTTGAGTGGTTCTCAGCTGTCCTTCCACAGAGAAGCATAGGTAGCTGTTGCTGACATAGAGTGCTCCCGTTTATACTTGGAAGGTAAAATAGGTAATGTCTTTCTAAAAATGTAAAAAAAAAAACTAACCTGTTTTCCTATTAATTTTGATCTATTATAATATTAAATATGAATATGTATGTGATAAGCTGAAAAAAGAAAGCCAGACACAGTTTACCAGTGGGGTTCAGAGTTTTTTGCAAGTAGCATTTATCCTTTGTTTTTTTCCCCAAAACTTTCCTAAACAAAGAAGATAAATATAAACTCTATTAAGATACTAAGGTCAGAAAGTTTGCCTAAAATATAATGGAATTTCTTAATTAAAGCAAAACACTTAATAAACAAAATAAGCTAATTAAAAATTATACTGCAGTAGGAGAAACTCTTTATTAAATTTAGATAATCATAGTCACTAATAGTTACCAAAAGATCAATTTTTAATACAGTAGTAGGTACTATATTATGTGCAGCCAGGTGGTGCAGTGGATAGAGTACTGGGCCTGAAGTAAAAAAGACTCATCTTCATGAGTTCAAATCTGGCCCCAGACACTTACTAGCTGTGTGACCTGAGCAAGTCACTTAACCTCTGTTTGTCTTAATCCACTTTAGAAGGAGATGGCAAGCCACTCCAATATCTGTGCCAAGAATACCCCAAATGGGGTCATGAAAAGTCAGACATGACTGAAAAATAACTGAACAACAAGTGTTTTCTGCCATTATTGCATGATATGACCTAGTAAAAGGTCATATCATAAAATGAGGGGGTTCAATATGTTGACTTATAAGGTTGCTTCTAGTGCTGAATCTACTGTTCAGTGATTTTATGATTCCGTGTTGGGCAGCATCCTTATTCCACTCCTAACTCCTCCATGTGGGAAGACACATACAAGAATAATAAAAGATAAGGTGTAGATGCTTCAGAGGGAGTGCTCACATTGATAAAATCATGACTCCATTGAAGTATCCTATAGAAAAGAAGGCAACCAGTTGAATATATGACTTCCTCTGCTATTGAACTTTAAAAATTGTGTTCTAGGATCCACAACTGGTAGGAAACTAGAGGCCTGAATAAACCACTACCCAAAGGGGGAAAAAAACTTGCTGCTTGTAGTTTTTTTAAGCTGACTGAACCCTCTTTTAAATAGAAAATCCAGCTAGAAGAAATATTATGAAAGACAGTATCTAATGGTTCTGTTTCATTCAGATAACTCATCTTTCAATTGGTTTGGTGGCTAGCAGCCAAGTGATTCTTTAATAACTGAATATAGAAATAACTCTAGCATGCACCAATACTTTCCTAACCTGAGGCATCCCAGCAGAAAGTTATTGGCAAGAAGAGTTCATTGGATATGCCACTAGCTGAGAATTAGTAGAATGAGGTTCCAGACATGAAAACTAAGTGCAATCAGAACCCCATTCCACCATTAACCAGTACTGTGAACTTGGTTGAGCTACATGACCATACATCTGTAGCTTTCTAATTTGTAAAATGAGGGCATTGGATTAGATGATGTCGATGGATGCTTTCAGCTCAAAAATTCTTTGATTCTATTCCTAGCTATACCATTGACTTGCTAGGTTGCTTTTAGAAAGTCACCTAACCTTATTCTGCCCCATTGTGATCTTAATAAGGGCTGTTCTGAAGAATCACATTAAGAGATCTTGTCGTGGCTACAAGCAGTCTGTGAACTCTGAATAGAGATGCTTGGAAAGTATAAAGCCCTTCACAGCTTACCTTTCCATGCTTACTGTACATTATTTCCCTCTGTATTCCATTCAAACTGGCCCATTTGCTGTTGCTATACATTAAATTATATCTCCTCTTTCTGCATCGTTGTATAGGCTGTCCTTCATGTCTGGAATATTTCCTTCTTACCTCCTCTTCTTAGAATCCCTAATTTCCTTAAAAACTCTCAAACACTGTCTTCTACATGAGACCTTTGCTGATCACCTTAGCTGCCACCGCCTTCCCACAAATATTTAACAAACAACTCTTGCAGGGGGAGAGAAAAAAAACACGTTACACACGACATACTTTAAAGTTTAATCTGCCTTATTAACATTTTCTCTAATAGTTTCTTAAGTCTAGACAATTGACAAGGTGATAAATTAAGACCTCTTTTGTAGTATTCGCCAATTTCTGAGGTATAAAGGTTTGTACTGAAAATTTAAGAATTAGTTCTCCTGAGCCACTTCAACCTGGCTACAGCACATCCCTATTTATATTTACTATACACATAATTAGTGTTTACTCATATGAGCACATTCTAATTTCCTTATAGAATTTATATACCTGGAGGGCAGACACAATTTTTGGCTGACATAGTACCTGTCACATAGTAGGCACTTAATAAGTACTTATTGACTGTAGTTAAGGTAGGCAATTACTGCCTTTAGTTGAGGTATTCAGCTATTCAATGTGATAGCTAACTTGGTTCTCATTCTTCATTTATACATACTTATCACACGAAGAATGTGTACTGAGCTGGGCATCACACTTCAGACCAAGCTAAATGTAGTTTGACGTTTGAATCACTTCCCCAAAAAAGAGGTGAATTTTGAAGTTCTATAGTGTTTTACCAATTCCTGTGCACTACTGTCTTTTTAAAAATAATTTATTTTTATTTTTATTTAATTTAATTTTATTGTTATTATTTATGTATTAATATTATTATATTGTTTTAATTAATTAATTAATTACTTTTAGTTTTCAACATACACTTCCATAAGATTTTGAGTTTTAAATTTTCTCCCCCTCCCTCTACTCCTACCTCCCCAAGACAGCGTGCAATATAGGCTGTACTTATACATTCATTTTAAGCATATTTTCACATTAGTCATGATGTGATGAAGAATTAGAACTAATGGGAGGAATCATGAGAATGAAGAAACAGAACAAACCAACAAAAGAAAAGGAGAGCAAATAGTATGCTTCCATCTGCATTCAGACTCCATAGTTCTTTTTCTGGATGTGGATAACATTTTCCATCGTGAGTCTTTTGGAGTCGTATTGGATCCTTGTATTGCTGAGAAGAGCTAAGTCTATCAAAGTCAGTCATCACATAATGTGACTGTTACTGTGTGCAGTGTTTTCCTGATTCTGCTCATTTCACTCTATATCAGTTCATATAAGTCTTTCCAGATTTTTCTGAAGTTTGCCTGCTCATTATTTCTTATAGCAAAATAGTATTCCATTACATTCATATTCTACAACTTGTTCAGCCATTCCCTAAGTGATGGACATCCCCTCAATTTCCAATTCTTTGCCACCACAAAAAGAGCTGCTATAAATATTTTTGTACATGTGGGTCCTTTTCTCATTTTTATGATCTCTTTGGGATACAGCCCTAGAAGTGGTGTTGCTGGGTCAAAAAATATGCACAATTTTATAGCCCTTTGGGCATAGTTCCAGATTGTTCTCCAGAATGATTGGATCAGTTCACAACTCCACTAGCAATGTATTAATGTTCCAGTTTTCCCACATCTTCTCCAACATTTATTATTTTCCTGTTGTGTCATGTTAACCATCTACTATGTGTGATACGGTACTTCAGAGTAGTTTTGATTTGCATTTCTCTAATCAATAGTGATTTAGAGCATTTTTTCATATGATTGTAGATAGCTTTAATTTCTTCCTCTGAAAACTGCCTGTTCATATCCTTTGACCATTTATCAATTGGGAAATGATTTGTATTCTTAAAAATTTGATTCAGTTCTCTATGTATTTTAGAAATGAGACCTTTATCAGAGACAGACACTGTCTATAAAAATTGTTTCCCAGCTTTCTGCTTCCCTTCTAATTTTGGTTGCATTGGCTTTGTGCAAAAACTTTTCAATGTAATGTTATCAAAATCATCCAGTTTGCATTTCATAATGTTCTCTATCTCTTGGTTAGTCATAAATTCTTTACTTCTCCATAGATCTGATAGGCAAGCTGTTCCTTGCTCTCCTAGTTTGCTTTATAGTATCAGTCTTTCTATCTAAATCATGTACCCATTTTGATTTTATCTTGCTATAGGGTTTAAGATGTTGGTCTGTGCCAAGGTTCTGCCATAGTATTTTCCAGTTTTCCCAGCAGTTTTTGTTAAATAGTGGGTTCTTATCCCAGCAGCTGGAATCTCTGGATTTATTAGACAGTAGATTACTATAGTTATTGACTGTTGTGTCTTGCATACCTAACCTGTTCCACTGATCCACCATTCTATTTCTTAGCCAGTATCAAATAGTTTTGATGATTGCTGCTTTATAATACAATTTAAGATCTGGTATGGCTAGGCCACCTTCCCTTGCATTTCTTTTCTTTAGTTCCCTTGATATTCTGGACCTTTTGTTCTTCCAAATGAATTTTATTATTGTTTTTTTCTAGCTCTATAAAATAATTTTTTGGTAGTTTGATTGGTATGGCACTGAATAAGTGATTGAATTTAAGTAGAATTGTCATTTTTATTATATTAGCTCAGCCTACCCATGAGCAACTGACATTTTTGCAGTTATTGAGATCTGACTTTATTTGAGTGAAAAATGTTTTGTAATTGTGTTCATATAATTCTTGAGTTTGTTTTGGCAGATAGACTCCCAAATATTTTATAGTATCTACATTAACTTTAAATGGAATTTCTCTTTCTATCTCTTCTGTTGGGCTTTGTTAGTAATATATAGAAATGCCAATGATTTATGTGGATTTATTTTATATCCTGCAACTTTGCTAAATATGTTTATTATTGCAAGTAATTTTTTACTTGATTCTCTAAGTATACCATCATATCATCTGCAGAGAGTGATAGCTTTGTTTCTTATTTGCCTATTCTAATTCCTTCAATTTCTTTTTTATTCGTTTATTGATAAAGCTAACATTTCTAGTACAATATTGAATAACAGTGTTGATACCCCTGATCTTTTGGAAATGCTTCTAGCTTATCCCTATTACATATAATGCTTATTGATGGTTTTAGCTAGATGCTACCTATCATTTTAATAAGACTCCATTTATTCCTATGCTCTCCAGTGTTTTCAATAGGAATGGGTGTTGTATTTTGTCAAATGCTTTTTCTGCATTGAGATAATCATATAAATTCTGTTAGTTTTGTTGCTGATATCAGCAACATATCAGTCAATTATGCTGATACTTTTCCTAATATTGAACTAGCCCTACATTCCTGGGATAAATCCTACCTGGTCATAGTGTATAATCCTTGAGATAAGTTGCTGTAATCTCTTTGCTAATGTTTTATTTAAAATTTTTGCATCTATATTCATTAGGGAAATTGGTCTATAATTTTCTTTCTCTGTTTTGGCTTTTCCTGATTTAGGTAGCAACAACATATTTGTATCATAAAAAGAATTTGGCAGGACTCCACCTATTTTCCCAAATAGTTTATATAGTATTGGAATTAGTTGTTTTTTAAATGTTTGATAGAATTCACTTGTAAATCCATCTGGCCCTGGCGATTTTTTCCTAGGGAGTTCATTGATGGCTTGTTCAATTTCTTTTTCTGAAATGGGCTGAAGTATTTTATTTCCTTTTCTATTAATCTGGGCAAATTTATTGGCATACAGTTGGGCAAAATGCTCCTCATTATTGTTTTGATTTCCTCTTCATTGGTGGTGAATTCACCCTTTTCATTTTTGATGCTTCTAATTTGGTTTTCTTCTTTCTTTTTTTAAATCAAATTAACAAAGGTTTATTCATTTTGTTTTTTTTTTCATAAAACCAACTCTTAGTTTTGTTTATTAGTTCAGTAATTTTCTTAATTTCAATTTTATTAATCTCTTCTTTGGTTTTCAGAATTTCTAATTTGGTATTTAATTGGGAATTTTTAATTTGTCCTTTTTCTAGTTTTTTTAGTTGCATGCCCAATGCATTGATCTCCTCTTTCTCTATTTTATTCATGTAAGCATTTAGAGATATAAAACTTTCCCTAAGAATTGCTTTCGCTACCCATTCTCTTGAATGAAGTTATTGTTTCTATGATTTGTTGTTTGACCCATTCATTTTTTTAGGATTATATTATTTAGGTTCCAATTAATTTTTAGATTGTCTTTCCATGGCCCTTTATTACATGTAATTTTCTTTGCATCATGATCTCAAAAAGATGCGTTTAATATTTATGCATTTCAGGGCAGCTAGGTGGCGCAGTGGATAGAGCATGGGCCCTGAAGTCAGGAGGACCTGAGTTCAAATTTGGCCTCAGAGCAAACACTTGACACTTGCTAGCTATGTGACCCTGGGCAAGTCACTTAACCCCAATTGCCTTAAAAAAAAAAAGAAAAAAAATATTTATGCATTTCTGCATTAGATGGTGAGGTTTTTATACCCTACTACATGGTCAATTTTTGTGTAGGTGCCATGTACTCAGAAGTAGATTCATCTACTTTGGAGAGGGGGACGTTGAGGTCTCCCACTAGCATAGTTTTGTTATCTATTTCTTCCTGTAACTCCCTTAATTTCTCCTCTAAGAATTTGGATGCTATATCACTTGGTGCATATGTGTTTTGTAGTGATTTTACTTCATTGTCTATGGTACCTTTTAGCAGGATGGAGCTTCCTTTCTTATCTATTTTAATTAGATCTATTTTTGCTTTTGCTTTGTCTGAGACCAGGATTTCTACTCCTGCTTTTTGTACTTCAGCTGAAGCATAATATATTCAGCTCCAGTCTTTTAACTTTACCCTGTGTGTATCCCTCTGCTTCAAAATGTTTCTTGTAAACAACATATTGTAGGATTATGAGTCTTAATCCACTCTGCTATCTACTTCTGTTTCATGGGATAGTTCATCCCATTCATATTCATAGTTATGATTCCTATCTGTGTCTTTCTATCCATCCTATCCCTTCCCCCCTTTATGCTTTTCTCTCTCCATTCTTCCTTTCCTTCCTCACTAGAGTTTTGTTTTCAACCACTGCCTCCCACAGTCTGCCTTCTATTAGCCCCCTCCCTTTTCTTTTCCCTTTCCCCTCCTACTTCCTATAGGGTAAGTTAGATTTCTGTACCTAACTGATTATGTTATTCTCTCTTTGAACCAAATCTGATGAGAGTAAGGTTCAAACAATGCTCATCTCCCTCCCTTCTTTCCCTCTACTGTAATAGGTTTTTGTGCCTTTTCATGTAATGTAATTTAGCCTTGTCTGCCTCCTCCTTTCCTCTTCTCCCAGTACAATCTCTTTTCACCATTTAATTATATTTTTTATCATCACATCAAAGTCAACTTATACCCACCCCCTCTATGTACACCCCTTTAAAATGTCAAAATAACAATGCAGTTCTCAAGAGTTATGTGTCATCTTCCCTTGCAGAGATGTAAACAGTTTGCCCTTATTAATAACATGTTGGGTTTTTTTTTTCTTTCCTGTTCATCTTTTTATGCCTCTCTTGAGTCTTGTTTTTGAAGATCAAATTTTCTGTTGAGCTCTGGTCTTTTCATCAGGAAAGTTTGGGAGTCCTTTATTTCATTGAATGTCTATCTCTTCTCCTCCCCGCCCTGTCCTCTCTGAGTAGTTGATCCTTGGGTGTAATCCAAGCTCCTTTGCCATACAGAATATCGTATTCCATGCCCTATGATCTTTTAATGTAGAAGCTGCAGGGTCTTGCGTAATCCTGACTGTGGTTCCATATTTGAATTGTTTCTCTGGCAGCTTGTAGTATTTTCTCCTTGACTTGATAATTCTGGAATTTGGCTATAATATTCCTTGGTGTTTTCAATTTAGGATCTCTTTCAGGAGGTGTTTGGTGGATTCTTTCAATGACCATTCTACGCTCTGCTTCTAGGATGTCAGGGCAGTTTTTCTTGATGATTTCCTGAAAGATGCTGTCCAGACTCTTTTTTTCATCATGGTTTTCAGGTAGACCAATAATTTTTAAATTGTCTCTCCTGGATCTGTTTTCCAGGTCAGTTGTTTTACCAGTGAGGTATTTTACATTTTCTTCTATTTTTTCATTCTTTTGTTTCGGTTTGACTGATTCTTGACCTCTCATGGTCACTAGCTTCCACTTTCCCAATTTTAATTTTTAACAAATTGTTTTCTTCTATTAGATTTTGTACCTCCATTTCCGTTTTGGCCCATTTTACTTTTTAAGGAGACCTTCTATTCAGTGAATTTTTGTGCTTCCTTTTCCATTTGGCCAATTCTACTTTTTAAGGAGTTGTTTTCTTCAATGTACTTTTTTCCATTTGACCAATTGTATTTTTTAAGGACTTGTTTTCTACAGTTCATTTTTGTCCTTCCTTTTTCAAGCTATTGACTCTCTTGCATACCTTTAATTTCTTTCCCCAATTTTTCTTCTGCCTCCTTATTTGACTTTTAAAGTCCTTCTTGAGCTGTTCCAAGAAGATTTTTTTGGACTTGAGACCAGTTCATATTCCCTTTTGAGGTTTCAGATGTGGGTATGTTGACAATGTTGTCCTCTTCTGAATTTGTACCTTGATCTTCCCTTTCCCCATAATAAGAATCTATGGTCATTGTCCATTTCTGCTTTTTGCTCATGGTATTTGCTTGTTTCCTGACTTTTTAAAAAAAAAAAAGTTGTGCTCTTCTGCTGGCTCTCAGGGGACACTGGTCCAAGCTTCTTGTGCTGGGAGCTCGGGACCCGATCACTGACTTTGTAGGCTGGGGCCTCAGGTGCTGGCAGTTGGAGGCTGTGGGGTTCTGGCAGCTTACCTGGTGCTGGGCTGGGGTCAGCAACAAACAGTAGAGCTCTCAGGGTGGGGGTGGGGAGTCTGGACCCTTGGGGACACCTGCTCACCTGGGCCTCTCACTTGAATATTTGGCTCCTGCTCATCTGGGCCTTGCACTCATATGTTTGACTGCTAGAGGATGTCTTACTTCTGGTAGTCATCACAGATGATATAGTGGCTAATTAGGTTTTAGAAAAATAAAAGTAGTAACCATCCAATAAGGTTTAAACTTCATACAAAATAGTAAGATAATGGTTCACTAAAGAAATCAGTTTAACTAGTCTGAAGGATGAAATACTCCTTTTTGAACAACATAGAATGTACAAAACCACACCCAGTACTTTCTTTCCAACCTTAACTTTTCATAGTTCCTGTTTTTCTAAGCTTTTATTTATATTCTCCCACTTCCAAGCTTCCACAGGCCATAGCCATAACTTAAAGTCCAATTTGTTTGAGTCTACACTTAGTTGACACTTAATGATGAGTGATAATTGTTTTCTCATTACTCTTTTATTATTCACCTAATTGAGAAAGAAACTGGAAGTCTAGGCTGCTCTTAAATTCCCCCACCTAAAACCTCCCAAAGTAGCTCTGTTGAACTTCCGCCCCCCACCCCCACCTCATCCTTCCTTTATCTTTCTTTCTGGACATCACAAACTAGGTGTATAGGGAGATATACTAAGCTTAGTGTACTCTCAGCTTTTCCAGTTCTGTTTTATTCCTGTCTACCTCTGTGTAAATGACCCTTGCTATCCACAACTACCCTGGCTCCCAAAGGAACCATTGTTCTTTAAATATGACTGAATCAAACAACATAAATTCCTTCATAGCCACATAAGCTAGACTTTAACATCGCCTGAAAGCTCTCCTTTACATTAAGTAACAAAACAAATCTCCAGCAATGAGATTTGAAGCTATGAACATTATAATTCCTCTGTATTGTTGGGAAGTGTATGGAAGCTGTATGTCAATGGAACGTTTAAGTAGCTACCACATGGTAACTTGAAGTAGGGACAAATACAAGAAAAAATAAATACTATAAAATATCAAAAAATAGGCATAGTGCAAAGAACATTTGACCTGGAGTGAGGAAGAGACAAATTCAAATGCTGCTTGAGACACTTAGTAGTTGTGTGATCCTTGGGTAAGTCACTTAATTCTCTTGGTCTCAGTTGCCTCATCTGTGAAATAAGGTTGGACATAATGAAATCTAAAGTCCCTTCCAGTTTTAAATCTATGATCCGAATTCAAGTTATACAGTGCAACTAATGACTACTGGGAATCCTATAGGGGCAGATACACTAATCTGACATGTCATAATAAAAAAAAAAACTTGAGGAAAATGTACAGAATCTTGAGTCAGAAAGGACCTTAGCAGTCATGTAGTTCAACCTGTACTTAAAAGGAAAGCCCCACTATAACATCCCCAACAAATGCCATCCCTCTTCTGCTTGAAGAATGTGTAATGAGAGAGAACCTACCGTATCATGAAGCATTCTGTTCTACTTTTGGACAAGTCCAACTGTTGTTTTTCTGATATAAATACCAAATTTGTCTCTTTGTAACTTCTACCTGTTGCTCCCGGTTCTGTAGTCAGTCATTACAAGCATTTTTGGGAGCCTACTACAGGCCAGGCACTTTGCTAAGGGCTGAAGATATAAAGAGAGACAAAAGACAGTACCTGCCCTTGAGGATCTCAGAGTCTAATGGGGGTGACATCAGGAAAACAACTATGTATCAACAAGTTATATGCAGGAGAAACTGGAGATGGTCAATAGAGGAAAGGCACTAGAATTAAAGGATATCAGGAAAGGCTCCTTTTTTACAAGGCTTTAGCTGACACTTGAAGTAAGGCAGGAGGGAGAGAATTCTGAGCACAGAGGACAGCCAGTGAAAATGCCCAGAGTCAGAAACTGAAACATTTTGTAGAAGGAACATTAAGGAGACCGGTATCCCTGCATAGCAGATGTGGTGGGTGGGGACAATAAGATGTGAAAAGACTGGAGGGGGTCAGGTTAAGGCGAAGAATATTATATTTGATTCTGGAGGTAATAGGGTGCTACTTGAGTAGGTAGATGACGTGGTCAGACCTGCACTTTAGGGAAATCATTTTAGCAGATGAGAACAAGATAGACTGGAGTGGGGAGAGAATTGAGGCAGAGACCAACCAGCAGGCTCTTGTAGTAACCAAGGCATGAGATTATCAGCACCTCCACCAGGACAGTGTCACTGTCAGAGAGAAGAGGGTGTGAATGAGAGAGAAATTGACAGGCTTTGGCAACAGATGGGTTACGCAGTGTGAGAGAGAATGAGGAGGAGAGGATGATTGCTGGGTTGTGAGCCTATGTGACAGGGAGGATGGTGGTACCGTCAACAGTGATAGAAAAATTGGGAAAAGGGTTCTGGGTGAGAATAATGATTTCAATTTTGAAGATATTGTGTTTAAGATGTAGAGCATAAGAAAAGGTAGATGTGCACGTGGTAACAGGCCCTGCCACTAGTAGCTAATATGCTAGGCAGGAAATAGATTACATGAAGTACTAGAATGGAAAGAACTCTGGGGTATATCATACTTGTAGATACTGATAACACACCTAGCAGGAGCTGTGCATGAATATAAGGATGTACGTAGTCAGGATTTATTTAGCATCTTTCTCCTAGACAACTGAAGTTTAAAAATAGTAAACAATTAAAAAAATCCCTGTCCCCTCCCCAATCATACCAAATAACAAGTGTTATTAACTCTCACATATTTTAAGGATGAAAAAATAAGGAGCATTGATGTGGTAGAAGAAGTAAATCACAGAAAAGAAAGCACAGAAGTAGAGACTAAGAAGAAAGCAAGCAATATTTCACAGTCACAAAATCCTGCACGGTTATTTTATTGATTGTTTTCATTGCTATGATCCATGAATGAGAAACAGAAAAACATCCCCCAAAAGATGATTATTTCCATGTGAGCAGTTGGAAAGTTCTGATAAGGAAAAATCCTTAACTGACCACTAAACTTAATTTGGAGAGTAACCTTTAAATTGTAGTTACCTTTCCAACATTCCCTTCATTTCCAAGATCTTTCCAGGGAGAGTAAAATGACTTCTGTGAGAGCCATTCAAAGAAAATTTAACAACTGGGGCATATCCTGGCAGGTGATCTATTTCTCTTGTGTCTGGATTTCGGCATGGAGTGTGACCTAAAAGTATTGGCATTGCTTATACAGGTTTCAAAATCAGCTCTATTTGGCAAGGAATACTAACTCTACCACTTTTTCCATAACCTAAAATTACATTTGAAAGTTAGGTATGACTCAGTGGTGAAATTAATTTCATTTTATCTGATGGGTGTAGGCAGTTACCTCCTGTACTTCTTAAAGAGATTTTAGTGATATTCTTTGTTTTTGTATCACCTTCATTTCCCAATAGATCCCTCCTCTCTCTCCCACCCAAAGAGCCATCCCTTAAACCAAGAATTAAAGAGAAAGGGAAAAAAAATTCAGCAAAGATAATCAACACATCCATGGAGTCTTACAATACATGCTGTGTTTTGCTTCCATAGCCCTTCACTTTTGTAAGAAAGCCAAAAAGGTACCTTCTTATATCTCTTCTCCCAGGCTAGGATCAGTCAACATAATTATACAGCACACAATTTAAATACGTGTTATTATTTTTATTGTAATTGTGGATATTATTTTTCTTGTTTCTGCTTACTTTACTTTGCATCAGTTCATATGTCTTCCCTTGCCTCTGTATTCTTTATAATGGTCATTCCTTATGGCACAGTAATGTTTCATTATATTCATATACCACAATTTACTTAGCAATTCTACAGTTGACGAATATCAACTTTATTTCCACTTCTTGGCTACAAAAAAGGGCTGCTATCAATATTTCATTGTGTATTAAACCTTATTTTTTCTCTATTACTTTCTTTAGTTGACAGTGGGATCTTTGAAATAACGACTGTGGATATTTTAATCACTTTTTAAGCATAATTCCGAATTGCTTTCTAGAAAACCTGGACTAATTCACAGCTGATAAGTCTGTCCAATCAGACTTATCTGCCCAATCAGTCAGTCCATCAATAAACATATATTAAGTGCCTGCTATATGCCAGGTACTGTGCTAAGAGCTAGAAAGTGTATTAGAGTGTCTGACTTTCCATAACCCCTCCAACATTGAGTATTCACTTTACCGTGACATTCTTTACTTGTAGTGCCAAACTGGAATATTGGTAGGTGATTCTGGAGACTACTAGTGGATAGAGAGTCGGGAACATCTGACTTAAAGTCCTGCCTTTGAGATATGCTACTTGTATGACCATGGGCAAATCATGTACCCTTGGCAATTTTCTAAGACTATAAGTTATGGAAGAATCACTTTAATCTCAAACTGATCTGCATCAGTTTATATAAGGGAATTTCTGTAATTGGAATTCCTTAACAATAGTGATGGTAAAAATAACAATAACAATAATAATAACTAACATTTACATAAATGGCTCTTTAAAGTTTGTAATACACTTTATAAATACCTCCTTTGATTCTCACAACAACTCTGGGTAATAGGTGCAATTATTATCCCCATTTTTACAGATGAGGAAACTGAGGTTAAATGACTCTCCAAGGTCCCACAACAGTAAGTGCCTGGATTGAATTCAGGTCTTCTTGACTCCAGATCCAGCTTTCTAGCCATTGTGCCAACTGGCTGCTCTTTAACAACGAAATAAAAGGTCTGGATTTTTTTTTAATTGCCATTGTATTTTTGGAGCTTGGGTGACCTTTGAATTATTGTTAATCCAGAAGGAGCTGAAGTTGCTTTTACCATTTGAATGAATGAACCACCCCCTCAAGAAACCATGAGTTTGTTAAAATAATACAGTCTTTTTTGGGGGAGGGGCTGTAAAATTTTTTAAAAATTATTTTTATTTTATTAAATATTTCCCAATTATATGTAAAAAAATTTAACAACCTCTTTTTTTAAAATTTTGAGTTCCAAATTCTCTACCTCCCTCCCAACCTCTTCCTCCTCCCTGAGAAGGCAAGCAATTTGATATTGATTATACATGTGGAATCATGCAAAACATATTTCCATATTAGCCTAAATAATATAGTCTTGATGATCTTCTCCATGGAATTTGCATGTCTTTCCTTAGAGATCTGGATTTAATTTGTGAACAAGTCATTTTCTCTGTAAATATTTCTAAATATGCTATTTGCATTGGCCAGCACCATTTGAATAGGAAACATTCTTTTTTAAGCGAGTTATAATTTTTCTTGTGGAAGGTAGGTTATGAGATAAATTGCAAGGGGGGGAAAAACAAAATTAAATCTTGGTGAAGAAAGAAATATCTCTGAATCAACTTATGCCAAGACCAATGCATTGTCTTTTTTTGGGGGAGTTAAGTGACTTGCCCAGGGTCACACAGCTAGTAAGTGTCAAGCATTTGGTCTGAGGCCAGATTTGAACTCAGGTCCTCCTGACTTCAGGGCCAGTGCAGTATCCACTGTGCCACCTAGCTGCCCTAAACCTATGCATTTTCACATGCAATTATCTCCTGCACTCTTTATTCCCTTTCCTGTTTCTACTCATTTGTATGCCATCTCCCTGCCTTCAATATACTCCCTCTTTGACTCTGCCTCTCAAAATTTCATTTTTCTGTAGAAGTCAGCTCAATCAATGAATAAGTATTCATCGAACACATACTGTATGCTGGACACTGTGTTAAATACTGGGGGATCTGGGGCAGCTAGGTGGCACAGTGGATAGAGCACCAGCCCTGGAATTAGTAGCACCTGAGTTCAAATCTGGCCTCAGATACTTAATAGCTGTGTGACTCTGGGCAAGTCACTTAACCCCAATTGCCTAAAAAAAAAATACTGGGGGATAGAAAAAAGAGACTAATAACAATCCCTGCCCTCAAGGAGCTTATAATCTGATGGAGGAAGAGAACCTGTAAATAAATAGGTACATACAAGATACATCTAGGGCAGACAGTGAATTGCAGTGGAAAACCTTGACATCTTCAATGTCTGACCAAGCTCTAAGCGTGCCACAGGCTTTGGCCTCTTTCATGGCTCTTTCATGGCTCATTTGCCCATTCCATGGGGCAGGGGGAACATTCACATGCTTGGGGTAGACATCCTCCTAACTCACCTGTGGGTTTGAGGCCTGTTAATTTGTACTTGGCTTGTTTAACCCGTCTGCTGAGATAGTTTTGCCGGAGTGTGGCCTCTGTGCATGCAACAGCTTCTTGGAGCCACAGGTGAAAGCTGAATGCCAGTAGACCCCAAAGCTGGATGAGCAGGCCTGAAAAGAGCTCAGTAAGCCCTCACACTTGAGGTTCTAGTTCTCTGAGTACCCCATACACCCACCAGAGAGTAAGACAGGCTGGTAAAACATACGGCTCTCGGGCCACCAAAGGATTTTGGATGGCCCTGGAAAAACATAGAGGAGGTCAAAGAAAGTAAAAATGTAATGAGTGCTTTGTCCATGCCCAGCTTAACCTGCCTTCTACTAGTCACTATTGTATCTGTCATGTAACTTGGTGGGTGGGTTGTCACTGACCCATGGCGACTAACCATCGTCAGTCTGTCTCTAGTTTGAGAGGAGTGAGAGGAGTATCTTATCACTGTTTTAGATCATTACTAAATGTAAACAGTAAGAAAACCTGAAAAATGTTTTAAAACTTGTATTGCTTAGCAAAGTAATTTTTGTAACATTAATGTGATTTCATGATAAATAAAAATCTTGAGTAATAAGTATAATTAATTGATAGTAATTGAAATTTCCCTTTTTTAAATATGGTTTATTTGCAAAATAGTTTAATTATACCTTTACTTGGAAAGTGATCCACTAAAAACCTATCTGTGGCCTGAAGAAGTTTAGCCTATTTGACGCCTAAATACTGCCAAGTCGTACGGGTTGGGGGTAAGAAGATTGGAAAGATAGAAGGGCGATAGGGTTTTGAAGAGTTTTAAATGGATAGAGTAGTTGGGCCTAGAGTCAGGAAAGCCTGAATTTAAATCCAGCCTCAAATGTTTACTTGCTGTGGGTCACCTTGGACATTTCATTTAATGTCTGCCTCAGTTTCCTTAACTATAAAATGGGGATAAAAGTAGCACTTACCTCCCTGGGTTGTAGTGAGGATCAAATAAGATAATATTTGTAAAGCATTTAGCATAGTCCCTGGCACTTGATAAATGTTTGTTTCTTTATGTCCATTTTTTTCATGACTCCCCTCTGCTCTTTGCCTTTTATCACTAGTTTCCTTCAAAACTCAACTCAAATGCTATCTCCTTCCTATAGGAAGGGTGAACTGATCCCTCTAATTGCTTGTATCCTTCCTGCCTGTTCCTCAAAATTATGTTGTACATATTTTGTAATTACCTTTTTGAAAAACAGAATGTAAGCTTCTTGAGGGAAAGGACTTTAAAAAAATTCTTCATATTCCCCATTGCCTAGGATGATGTCTGGCACATTGTGTCTGACCATTAACAAGTGAATGCTGAATGACTGAATATATTGCTGGTATAGTTAAATACTGAATGTTCCAGTGAACTCTCAAAAGATTTCCAAGCAAACTTGAGTATGTAATATCCATCTTCCGTTATAGAAGTGAGTAGTTGAAACACAGGTAATAAATCTTCAATGCAATCTTTCTGTTCAAAGAATATCATTGTATGATAAGGTGCCTCATAGTAGAAAGTGAGCTTGACTAGAAGCCAGGACACCTTGGTTCTATCACTATCTGTGTGATTTTTAGCTAATCATTTAACCACTCAGGAACTCCATTTTTCCATCTTTAAAATAATGAAATTAGACTAATCTCATAACTCCAAAATTATATGATAATAATGACTTACATTTTCATATTGTATAGCTATCCTCCCTCCCATCTCTAACTCAGAGCATGGGTTTCCCAAATGATGACTACTCTAGGTTCAAGGTACTTTGTGGATCCACATTCCTAAAACTATAGCTCAGAAACCTCCATGAATGTATTTGCTTTCTGTAGTCATCCAGAGGACATAATTAGCTTAGAGTAAAAGCATTTCCTGGAGTGGTGTAGTAAATGACTTTATGTTAGAGCATTCACCCCCAGCCTAAAGCATACTTGCCCACAAATATGCATACCATCTCTTGGAGAGGGTGAGCAAGTAGAGATTCAATCAGTCAATCATCAATAAACATTTGTTAAACACCTACCATATGCTAGGTACTGTGCTAAGTGCTAGGCATACAAAAGAGATGAAAGATAGTCTTTGCCTTCAAGGAGCTTAAAATCTAAAGGGGGAGATAACGGTAAGCAAATAAATACAAATAAAGCTATATACTGGATAAGTAGGAAATAATTAGCAGAGGGAAAGCCCTGGAATTAAGAGGGTTTGGGGAAGGCTTGCTGCAGAAGGTGAGATTTTTTTTAGTTGGGATTTTAAGGAAGGCAGGGAGGTCTGAAGGCAGAATGGAGGAGGGAGAGCATTCCAGGCATGGGGGACTGTCAGAGAGAATACCTAGGGCAGTGAGATGGAGTGTTTTGTTTGTGAAACAGCCAGGAGGCCCGTGTCACTGGATAGAAGAATATATGTTGGAAAGTTCAAGATGACTGGACAAGTTAGGAGGGGGCCAGGTTATAAGGAACTTTGAATGCCAATTAATGCATTTTGTTGCTCCTGGAGGCCACAGGGAGCCACTGGAGTTTATTGAGAGTGGAGTGTATGTGACATGATCAGATATGTGGTTTAGGAAAATTGCTTTAGTGGCTGAATAGAGGATGGATTGAAGTGGGGAGAAATTTAAGGTGGGCAGATCCACTAATAGGCTACTGCAATAATCCAGATGTGAGGTGATGAAGACCTACACTAAAGTGGTGGCAGTGTCAGAGGAGAGAAGAGGGCATAATCAAGAGATTGCAAAGGTTAAAAAACAGGCTTTGGTATATGGAGGTGAGAGATAGTGAAGAATCCAGGATAACTCCTAGGTTGTGAGCCTGAGGACCTAGGAAGACAATATTGCCCTCTACAGTAATAAGGAAGGTAGGAGGGAAAGAGAAGGTTTAGGGGGAAAGGTAATGACTTCTGTTTTGGACATAATTGAGTTTAAGATGTCTACTGGACATCCAGTTCTAGATGTCTTTTTTTTTTTTTTTGGCTAGGCAATGGGGTTAAGTGACTTGCCCAAGGTCACACAGCTAGTAAGTGTCCACCTAGCTGCCCCTAGTTCTAGATGTCAGTTGGATATGTAAGATTGGAGGTCAGCAAGGAGATTGGGGACGAATAGGTAAATTTGAAAATCAGTAGCATAGAGATAGTGATTAAGTTCATGGCAGCTGATGAGATCACCCAGTGAAGTAGTATAAAGGAAGAAGAGAGTTCAGGACAAAACATTAAAGTTTACTTAAACCTAGGGTTAGAAGGCATGATGTAGAAGAGGATCCAGCAAAGGAGACAGAGAGGCAGCGCTCAAATAGATAAAAGAACTAGGAGACAGTGGTTTCCCAGAAACCTAGAGAAGAGAGTACAAAGGAGAAGAGAATGATCAACAATGTCAAAGACTGCAGAGAATGAGCATGAAGTCCTCTATTGAGGTAATGTCTGTATAGAGGCAATTAAAATTGATTTCTTTTGGGTGTAGACCTAGTAGTCCCTATCTATCTATCTATCTATCTATCTATCTATCTATCTATCTATCTATCTATCTATCTATCTATCTATCTGTCTATAGGTGGGTCAAATGGCATGCACTGTTTAGCATCTTTTTGTGTAGAATTCCACATTGCTTTCCAGAGTGTTTGTACCTATTCATAGGTTCATATACAGTGTTGTCAATGTGCCTGTCTTTTCACGTGTTGCAGGACCCGATGTCTTCTTGTGCTGTGCTTGAGTTTCTTCTCCTTGGGTATGGCATCTCATGGCTGGGTTGAGCTCATGACTATGATGCTGTCTGGAGTCTTCTCAATAAGACAGCATCTTCTCAGTAAGTCTTCACCACCTCTAGCTCCTTTCTCAGCTGACGTCTTTGGTTACAGCACTTCTTGGCTTTTTCACAAATAACCAAAACTGTTCTTATGTGAGGACTAGTAGAAAGTTCCTGCAGTTCAGGTACCTTGGCTTCTAGGCTTTGAGGCCTGCCATTTCTATCATTTCCTAAGCGTCCGTATTCTTACTCCAAATGCCAAAATCTCTCTCTTCAAAGTCTTCATGGAAAGTTTAAGAAGCCACGTCCTTGAATTGTCTTTCGGACTATTCAAGTAAGTCTCCTATGGCTAGGAGCTTCTTTGGTAGTCACAATTACTGATATGTGAGGAAGGACTGAGACATCCTTTTCCTGGTCGAGACCAGTGAGCAAGAGGCATAGTCAAGGTCATCATCTTCTCAATCCACTTTCCAGGATCAGTTTCCCTTTTAAAAACCCTCAATTTCTCCAGTTTGCTTACTTAAATAAGTGGGTGGGGAAAGACAGCTCAAGGATGTCTATTTTCTCTGCCAATCATGAAAGGAGGAGGGCGGGGTGGTTCTGACAGCCTTATATACAACTGTTTATGTTCAAAGTCTGAGGTCCTTAAGGAATGTGCTTGAGGTCCTCAAACTCCGACAATTTCAATTTTACTTATTTCTTTAAAGTACTATTGGTGTGTTTTATTTTTACATTACATACATTTATGGAATATTTGTACTTCATGAGAGGTCCCTTGTAACAAAATAAAACGTTTAAATAAAATTGATAATTCAGTAACTTCATCTGAGAGTACATGCAACATTTCACATCTGTAGCACTCCCTTCCCCTCAAACCTAGCTGCACTACTTTGGATTTTTTATCGTGCCTATAGAAACCTCTTTATCCTGAAAGATCAATTCAGCCTTGGTACTCTTACCTCATCAATATCCCTGGAACTCCTCTCAATGGAGGGTGGAGGGAGGAGCTCTTACCCAAACCTCCATTTGGGGGGAGGGTCCCCCAGACCAGCCATCTTTTCATTTCTCACCCGACTGCACTACTTTGAACTTCTTTATTATCCCCTCCTTCCCTTCCTTGTCTTCCCCCTTGCTGTTTTTAGCTTTTTTGTGTGTTGGTGTTTTGTCTTCCCCCATTAGATTGTAAGCTCTTCGAGGGCTGGGACTATCTTTCTTTCAGAGCTTAACATAGTACCTGGAAATGTTTTTTGGGGGCAGCTAGGTGGCGCAGTGGGTAGAGCACCGGCCCTGGAGTCAGGAGGACCTGAGTTCAAATGTGGCCTCAGACACATGACCATGCTCACTAGTTGTGTGACTCTAGGTTAAGTCACTTAACCCCAATTGCCTCATATTAAAAAAAAAAACAAAACAGTTACACCTCCCCAAAAAATAAATGTTTTTTGACTGAGCCTGCCCATTTGAAAAAAAATTTTTTTTTTTGTGGAAATCTACTTTCTCTTCCTCCTACCTGCTATACCTCTCTCGGGAAAAAGAAAAAGAAAAACAAATTTCTTGTAACATATGAATAGTCAAGCAAAACAAATTCCTTCAATGTCAGTATATAAAAAATATATTTATATCATTCTTCACCCTAAATCTGTCATGTCTCTGTAATAGAAAGCCTTTTTCATCATCTGAAATCATGAGAAGTCTTTGTATTGATAATAGTTCTTACAGCTTTCTTACAGTGTTGTATAAATTGTTCTCCTGGTTCTATTAATTTCATTCTTCATTAGTTTATAAAAGTCCTCTAAATTGTTCTTTTTTATGATACTGATTTTATAGCATAAATTGTCCTTCCATTTTACTTACTTCATTCTGCATAATTTCTTATGTCTTTCTCTGTTTAAAATCGTATTTTTCCTTATTTCTTACAATACGATACTACTCCATCACAATCATATCCCAGAATTTATTCAACTATTTTTCAATTGTTGGACGTCATCTTAGTTTCTAGTTTTTTGCTAGTGCAAAAGGAGCTGCTATAAATATATCTGTACATGAAGGACACATTTATTTACTAGCAGGGTGTGTTGGGTCAATGCTTTATAATGGGCTATCAAAAGAAATAAATGCCTAGCATTCTTTTCAGTTTTATCTCCGTTATTAATATCTTCTCCCTCGTGGAAGTCTAGACAATCAGCAACAAAAAAAAAAAATCAAACCCTGATTTGTAGCATTTGTTGATTTCTTAGTTATAAAGGCTACACTGAAAATTTAATGACTCTGTCTTGCTAGCTGGTTATAGCTGGCTCTTTCACACTCCTGGATCTTGTCTCTTTTTTTTTTTTTTTAATTTCTTTTGAGTATAGACCTAGTGGTCTATTCTATGGTCAAATGGCATTTACTGTTTAGTATCTTTTTGTGTATAATTACAAACTGCTTTCCAGAATGGTTGTACCTATTCAGAGGTCCATAAGCAGTCCATCAATGTGCTTGTCTTCCCACAGCCCCTCTAACTTGTACCAATTTCCTTTTTTTCCCCTCTTTCCTTTAACTAATATTCCCACTCTGATGGGTATGAAGTGGAATCTCAGAATTGCTTACATTTTCATTTTTCTAATTAGTACTGAGGCAGCTAGATGGCTCAGTGGACTCAGGAAGACTTGGGTTCACATCCAATCTCAGACACTTACTAGCTGTGTGACCCGAGGCAAGTCACTTAACCTAACAATGCTCCCCCTGGGCTCAAGGATGAGGCTGCTCCATTCACACCCCAAACAGCATGCAGGTATGACTAAAACTGGGGCAGCTAAGTGGCACAGTGGATAGACTGCTAGATCTGGAGTCAGAAAGACCTGAGTTCAAATGTGGCCTCAGACACTTACTAGCTGTGTGACCCTGGGCGAGTCACTTAACCCTGTTTGCCTCAGTTTTCTCATCTGTAAAATAAAGTGGAGAATAAACTGAAGAACAAAGTAGTGGAGCATTTTTTCATGCGCCTAGAGATAGCCTGGGTTTTTCTCTTGAGGACTATCTTTCATATCGTTAGACGATTTATCAATTGAAGAATGACTCTTTTTTTCTTATAAATTTGAATCAGTTCCTTATATATCTTGGATATGAAACCTTTGCTCTCAATTTTATCAATGGAGTTAGGGGGCTTGGTTGATCAGGGATCCTCTACTCCCCTCCCGCACTAGTGGTTTATACCTTAAATATATTAATTTTATATATATTGTATCTGTATAATATATTGTATGTAAATGATAATATATTGATATACCTTAAATATATTAATTCATTTGATCCTAATAACAGTCCTGTTGGACAAAGCAGGTAATATTATCTCAGTTTTTCTGATAAGGAAACAGGTTTAGAGAAGTTAGGTGATTTGTCCGCTCACATAGCTAGTAGCCGAGTTGTGACTTGAAACCAGATATCTGGATTTAAAGCCCAGGTTTTATTTTTTTTTTCTTCTATTACTGTGCTATGGTCCTTCTGTTATCTGTGATAAGTGACGAAGATGCAATAGCATAAACAAGTTTATTCACTGATGAACTATTTCATGTGTGCTCACTATGTTCCAGGTTCCATGCTAAGGGCTGTGTCTGATAAAAGGTGAATATTATTATATGTCAGGTCTTTCGAGTGCATTGTCATTTTGTTGTAACGAATTTCCAATATATCTGCTACATTCATTTAGAAATGCTAAGTACAAAAATTATTATATATCATACAAAAATTATACATTACTTAACAGGGATTTATTTAGGGCTGACTGTGCCAGGCATAACTATGCTAAGTGCTGAGGATATAAAGAAAAGTGAAAACATGGTCCTGGTCCTCAAATAGCTCACATTCTAATGGGGCAGATTAAAAATTGTAAATAAAATATATGTACTGTGTAAATGGAAAGAAATCAAAGATGGCAGATGATTTTTGGACTGTCCGTGCTTCTCCTTAATTCCACTAGTGTAGACAATTGAGTATTAACTACATAGGATATATGGTGGGGGGGAAGTGGGGAGGGAGATTTTTGGTTTTGTTTCCAGGTATGAGTCCTAAACCATCTTCCAAATCAATCAATTTATTAAGCATATCACAACCATTTATTAAGCCACTACTATGTGCCAGGCAGTGTAACATTGCTGGGTATACAAAAACAAAAATGAAATAGCCCTGCTTTCATCTATGGAAACAACATGCAGGCATACACACCCACACCCACACACATAACACACACACACACACACACACACACACACACACACACACAAAATAATACAAGGTAATTTTGGGTAGATACTCGCATTTAGGAAATGAGGGATTCTAAGAGGTAGAAGAGGTAGAAGGTGAGGAGAGAGTATATTACAGATGTACAAACTTGAACACAGGATGAGAATAATGTACAATAAGCCTGTTATGGGGTTTTAAAGGCTGATATTTCATCCCTGAGGATTCACTGTAGTTTATTGGGTTGGAGAGAGAGATGGCCAGACCTGTGCATTTAGAATAATACTGAATGCCTTTGTCTGTATAATAGACTTTTAATAATTTTATCTTTTTCATACTCTAGTTTAAACAATAACTATAATGCTATCCTAGCTATAAACTAGAGATCAACTTTATTTTTGCAATGCCATTCTTAAGTTTCATTGAAGAAAATGTTCGTTTTTGGATTGAGAAATGTCAGCACCTTCCTTGGAGGAAAAAAATGCATTCTTTTTGTTGAAGCAGTTTTACTGTAGGAAAAAAGGTTTTTTTTAAAAAAAATTCCCTTTCCTCTCCTCCCTCTCATCCCCCCCACACCCTGTTTTAATTTATAATTTTAAAAGGCTTGGGTACTTTGAAATGAAACCACAGTATTCCTAAGAGCTGTTTGGTGGAATGTTGTGATTTCCCCCTAGAGGAGAGGACAAAAATGCCTCTAAACTTAGCATATACTAAAGTTTTCAATGTTGCTTTAGCATTTTGACAGAAATTTAACATGTCATTTAAAATCTCAGTCATTGAGTATTCAGCTATAGCAATCAGAGTAGATTTTTCCCTTTTATTCAGTTAAAATCATTATTGTGATCCCCAGCTAGTCTTATTAATGTCACCCATATCTCATTGGGAAATACCACTTTGTTAGAGGATTCTCTCTAATTCTGTACAGGTTCTGGTTTTTGTTAAAGCCTGTTGCTGTAGGAGGCCATACATATCAGATTACACTTTCGACTTCATCGGCCCTCATTCTTCCAGACTTTTGAGGAAACCCAAAGGAAATCATCTTACAGAAGTTTAAGTTTTAAGTGCATTCAGTTGCAAAACACTACTTAGCTTCTTCTATGCCCACCCTCCAGTAGAGGCTCCTAATACTAAAATGCCCTGGTTAAGTTACCAGACAAACCTATTTTCTGATTTGTATTCATTTCTCTGTAAAAGGAAGGGGTTGAACTACTAAGGATCTCCGAGGCCCCTTCCAGTTCTGACATTTCATGATTTGGGTTAATCATTCATGAAGCACACGGGCGCTAATACAGTAAAAGATAACATTGCACTTCAGTCCCAACATGCATAATGCATTCTGTTAATTATTTTTTAAGCCATCATATCCAGTGATGGTGGTGGGGGTGGCTACGGGAAAGTGTGTGTGTGTGTGTGTGTGTGTGTGTGTGTGTGTACCTCGGTGCAGTCCTTTGCATTGACACCTCCTAACTGTGGTCTGGGACAATTCATCTAACTACTGCCTGCCTTAGTTTTCTCATTTGAAAATTGGTGTAAGGGTCAAATGAGATAATTGTAAAGAGCTTATGGAACTATATGTGTTAACAATTATTATAATATATGTTATGTCATTTGATCCCCGAGGACAACCCTGAGATGTAGGGCACTGGACCTGGAGTCAGGGAAGACCTGAATGCAGCCATAACCTCAGACCCTTACTAGGCAAGTGGGCAGCTTAATTTCTGTTTGCCTCAGTTTCCAGTAAAATGAGGATAATAATAGCACCTGCCTGTCAGGGTTGTTGTGAGGATAAAATGAAAGAAAAGTCGTAATATGCTTTGCAAACCTTAAGGCGCTATATAAATATTATCACTGTCGTTATCATTACTAATTAACTCTTATCTGGCTAGGGAGTTTCTTGTGGTTTATGGTGCCCCAGTTGGGTTTTCCTGCCCTTCTGCCCCCATCATTAGCTTAGAAGGTAAGCTTCTTGAGAATAGGAATTATTTCATTCCTTTTATTTGTTTCCTCAATGCCTTGGTGTAATACGTGCTTAACAAATGTTTGTTGCAGCGTGGTTCTAAAGAAGAGATATGAAAAGTCGCCCCCACCCCACTCGCTTTAGGGGTGGGAGGGCCACCGTTGTGGCACATTGAACAAGTTTTCAGACCTTTTCGATAAACAAGGTGTCCTAGTGTCTTTGTGCAGTTTTAAGCTATTGAAGCTTATCATTATAGTTTAGAACTGCACTAAGACTTTTGGGACACCCTGTATTGATGTGTTTTGATTTTTCCTCCCCCCCTCTTTTCCTTAAAAAAAAAAAAAGATTTGTTAAAAGGGATGGTTCCTGGGGTCTGGGGAGGGATGCTAGTATAAATTTTGATAATGTAAAAAATAATTGGTCATTGAAAATTAAATTATAAATTATAACATATAACTCATTCTATACTTTATAATAAAACATGAAAGCTATCAATTTAAAAAAAGTTGGCCGCTATAGTGATTGACAGCTTTCCTCCCCCTCTTCTCCCCGCCAACAGCAGGGGGCCGGAGGCAGCTTCCCAGGGCCCCCTGGCAGGCGGCGCTGGGGTCTGCGCCCAGGCCCGGCTCGCGCCAGCTGCCAGCCAGAGGTGCGGGGAGACTGGGGACGAGGGGGGGGCTCGTGGGATCTCCTCTGTCCTCTCCTCGCCCTCATACGTCACTTCCGGCAGCCCGGTCTACTTCCTGGTGAAGGGAAAAGGGGAGGAAAGAAAAAAAAAAAAGGGAGAGAGGAGAGATTGGTGCTGCCGGAGAGGGAGGAAGAGGGGTGAGAAGAGCCGAGGCGCCCCTGCCCCGCGGCGCGTGCCCTCGGGAGGGCGGGGGGGGCCAGGGGGGAAGGGAGGGGGCGGCCCCGCCCGGGGGCGCACGCGCCCCGGCCCTCGCGGTCCCCGGCCCTGCCCCCTCCCTGCAGCGCTGTCGCCCGGGCTCGGGCTGCGGAGGAGCTGGGCTGCTGTTCGCTTCTCAGCGGCCGCTTGCTCTGTGTCGTTGCAGGTTTACCCGGAGCCCCGGAGCGAGAGCGAGTGTCTGAGCAACATCCGCGAGTTCCTGAGAGGCTGCGGGTCTTCCCTCCGCCTGGAAGTGAGTCATGGGGTCCGGGGGCCGGGGTAGGGCCTCGCTGAGCAGGGCAGCCTCGGGATTGTGGGGCGCCGGGGCGGGGGCGCCCCCGATGCTGCTGCTGCGCCCCAAGTTTGCAGCTGCAGGGGAGCGGCTTCTCCTGCCCGGGGGTGGGGCGGGGAGAGGATGCCCGCGGAGCCGGCGGCCGGCAGATGCTCGGGGGGCAGGGGCGCCCCAGATGTGCTCCTCTCCATCCTTTGCCTAGTCCCTCCTTCCGCTGCTGTCCTCGGGAGGTTCCCCGGCGGTGGTGGGGGAGGGGGGAGGAGGGGCAGAGTATGTTCGTGTGTGTGTGTGTGTGTGTGTGTGTGTGTGTGTGTGTGTATATGTGTGTATACACCTTCTGATGGTGGGCAGGTACTGAGAGATATCTAGAATGAATGGCGGCCAGGGATAGAGAGACATGGATCTGTATGCCTCTTGGGGTGTGGGTGGGGGTGTGTGTGTGTGTGTGTGTGTGTGTGTGTGTGTGTGTGTGTGATGGTCGGCAGGTTTGGAAGGGAGATCTAGAATGAAGGCTAGGGTGTAGGGAGACCTATCTGTATGTCTGTATGTCTCTTGCATGCTGTGTGTGTGTGTGTGTGTGTGTGTGTGTGTGTGTGTGTACACATGTATACCTTCTGATGGTGAGCAGGTTTTGGGAGGTATCTCTACCTTTTCTGGAAGGAGAATGACTGGAGGCTAGGGGGTGGGGTGACCTATCAGTGTGCCTCTTGCGTTGTGACTGTGTGTTTGTGTTAGAGGGGAGGCAGGTATAGGGTACCCTTTTGGTGTGGACACTATTTCTTTTGGAGGGGAAAAGAAGTTTTGCAGTTGAATTCCATACTTGGACAATGCTTATTTCTGGAAAAAATAGTTTGTGGCCTTGCTGTCATGCATTTGTAAATACTAAAGTTAGTCTTGGTAAGAGCATGCACAGTTTCTTGGTGTCTAGTTAAACCATGGCATTTTATTATTGTATTTAATTTATTTTTAAAAATAGAACCCATACCTTGGGTTAGATTGAACTCCTAGCAGGTGAATTCTTGAAATGGGGTTAAAATGGAAAGAACTCCCCTTCCCCCATTGCAACAACAGAAACACTGTTTCCCTATATAGGCTACCCCACCCCCATGTCAGTGATTCATTATTCTTAAGCCTGTCCTTTGAAACAGTTAGCTTCCCTAGAACTTCATGTTGAGATTCTACAAATAGCCCTAACTTTGTTGAATAGAGAAATACTTTGTGGCATGCTTTTGGGGTTCCTTTTTCCATAGTGCCTTATGTTGACCTTAGCCAATAATAGTGACTTTAAACTCTTAGAGTCAGACTTAGAAGAATTGGAATTTCTGGGCAGAAATCTTTCTCTTTCTCCTTTCTCTCCACTGCTTAGCATCTTACTAGGCCATTGATCAGGAGCTATGTTTTTTTTTCCTTTTTTCATGAGCAGATACTGTCAGCGACATTCCTGTTGACATAGATCCTTGTTCTAGGTTTTTTGAAAAATAACAGCAAAACAACAAAGATTCATTATATGTAGTCTGTGGAACATTTATGTGGACAGCTTATCTGTTGATTGTGAAAATACATAGAAACTAAGGGATTGGTAGAAGTTAGAATGCTTGTTACTTGTTAAAGTACTATAATTTATGTTAATATTTTCGTGTCTATTAAGAATTTTCACAGATGGGTAGGTAAAAGTTGGTGAATAAACCAGAATACAACCGGGAAATGAAAATGATTGTTATAAACATTTTTCCTTCACGGTATTAAATTTGTCAACCTCCTAAATTATGATATTCAATTCTTTGGGTTCATAGGCTCGTACATTCAGAGCTGGAAAGGTGAATAGTCTAAACCCCTTTGTTTTACAGATAAGAAAAACTGAGACCTAAAGAGTTTGAATGTCTTACCACAGGTAACACTGTAAATGGCAAAGCCAGGTATCATGATTTCACATCTAGCACTGTTCTCATTGAACTGACTTTTTCCCCCTGAACAGTGAGGCTTTTGTCTTGGACCTTTGTGGTAGCAGTAACAATTTTTTTTTTATTATATACATTAAACCATTGAAGTTATACTTAGTAATTGCTACTATAATTTTGAAATTCAGTTGATCTGACAAGAACTTTATATATTAAAATGATTGTAGAACATCAGTAATGTAAGAGTGTTAATAGTGTACTGTATGTGGATTTTAAAGAGAATATCATTGGATACTGAGAGGCCGAATTTCAGTGTATAGAGACCCAGCCTTGGCAATAGGAAGACCTGAATTCAAGTTCTGGTTTTGATGCATAGTGACCTTGTGACTCTTGGCAAATCACCTAACTTCTGAGTACCTAAAACAACTCTCTAAAATTAAATTACAGAGCAGTTACTCATCTGCATTGATAGAGGGGGTTTCCTAACATCAATGTAATGACAGGTTTGGACTATTTTTTTTTGCCCAGAAATCTTTGATAAAATATTTCATCCTTTTTAGAGGTAAATTATGAAAGTTCATATGAAATTTTGTATACTGTATTACAAAGACATGTTTTAGAGCAGCATTTAGAATTGTACTGGTAAAATGTAGCTGTTTCTTGATTAGAAATTCAATTCTAATTTAGTGTATAGAGTTTCCTTAAAAGTACACAGTAGGTCAGGTTGCTAGTCATATTTAAAATACAGGTATCCATATTAGAATAGTACTTTCAAAATTAAATTTAAGTTAAACAGAAAGTAACTTGATCACATAGATCCCCTACGTCATAATTAAAACAATACTTAAGAGTTTAAAAATTTGTCATAGAGTTGAGGAAAATGCTCTGGTATTTAACTTGATACTGACTTGATAGATTCATATTTGACTTCTGCCTTTCATTTAGATTTGTCCTTTCAGAATGATTCTCACTGTCAACCAAAACAGTTTCATGATGATTGTTGTGATTTTCAAGGATATTTTGAAAGAAATAATTCCTTACGTTATTGTTAGATGTTTGCGTTTTCCAGATTCTGGAATGCATGTGTAAGCAAACATCTTCAAACTGTAGATACTAGGAACTTAATACTGAATGGGGTTGCTTTAGTTGTTCTTTAACTTTTTTTTTTTTTGAGTTGAAAAGTAACAAATCTTTGTGGTGACTAATAGTTTAGATTGTGTTCTGTTGGTGATAAACTGTTGAATGTGAAGTCTCCATTTTGTCTTCTGATCAATTAAACATCTTTTAAGATCTCTTGAAGAAAAAGGATAAGTTGAATATTTTGATTGGGAAAGGTTACCTAATCAGTTTGGGATCTGATAGAAATTAAGTTTGCCACAAACAGTAGAG
This sequence comes from Vombatus ursinus, assembly GCF_900497805.2. Lineage (NCBI taxonomy): Eukaryota > Metazoa > Chordata > Mammalia > Diprotodontia > Vombatidae > Vombatus > Vombatus ursinus. Next base: position 35,505,315 of record NW_020954559.1, read on the forward strand.
ATTGAACTTGTGCTATGCACAGTTTATGGAGCACCTTCGAGAGATCACAAAAGCTTGCTCATACATGTTTTAGTGACTGACAGCCTTGGTACCGGTTTATTCATAATCTCTATTGACTTTCTTTTAAAACATTACTGATAATCTTTTGTTTTTACATCACCTTCATTTCCCAATATATCTGCCGTCCTTCCTCCATCCAGAGGAATGTAAAAGAGAGGAAAAAAAGTAGCCGCACAAAACTAATCAACACATCAACTGAGCCTGACATGTTCCACATCCATAGCCCCCAACATTTGCAAAGAAGGGAGGGAAGTGAATTCTCATAATTCTTCTTTGGTTCCATGCTTGGTCATTATAAGTACAAAGCATTTGGTTTTGATTTCCTTTTTTTTTAAAAAATATACTTTCTACTTAAGCAGTAGTTATTGTGTATCTTTTCCTGGTTCTGCTTACTTCACTGTATATCATTTTATCTAAGCCTTTCCATGTTTCTCCGAATTCTTCATATTCATTGTTTCTTAAGGCATAGTGATATTTCCTCACATTTGTGTGTCACATTTGGCTTAGACTTTCCTCAGTTGATGGACATTTGTTTGGTTACCAACTCTTAGCTACTACAAAAAGTGCTGCTATAAATATTTGTCTATATTAGACCTTTTCTCTCTCTCTTTGACTTTAGCTGTACTTTAGGTATATTTCTTTGACTTTAGCTATACTTTAGGTATATTTCTGTATCAAATAATACATTAGGCATTTTCTTAGTATGTATCATCCACCTAGGGCACCTAGGTTGCTCAGCAGATGCCAGGCCTGGAATCAAGAATACTTTAGTTCAGATCTGGCCTCAGACACTACTATCTGTGTGACCTTGGGCAAATTACTTAACCACTGTTTGCCTCAGTTTCCCCATCTGTAAAATGGGGATAATAATAATGGCACCTAACCCCCAGGGTTGAGACTCTGATGAGATAATATTTGTAAAGCACTTAGCAACATGCCTGGCACATAATAAAGCTATATAAATATTAGCTATTATAATTATTACTATTTCCAGATTTTCAGAATGGTTGGGCTCGCTCATAATTTCACTAACTCTGTAATAGTGTGCCTGTCTTTCACAGTTCCTTCAACATTAACTATTATCGTCTTTTGTCATCCTTGCCAGTTTGCTGGGTGTGAGGTAAAATCTAATAGTTGTTTTATTTGTATTTCTTGTAATAGTAATTTGGAATAATCTTTCATAGAGTTGTTAATTGTTTGCAAGTTTTCTTTTGCTTCTTTTGGCTTTTATTTGGGTGTCTCAGCATTCCAACAGGCTTTTTCATTGAAAGGCAAGTGACTTAAGATAGGATATTAATCTTTTTTGGAAATGAGTCTGAATACTTTAGAACTGTAAATTTTGTGATATCTTTGTAGGGTGGTGAAGTTTTGACAATTTTTGAGCACATTTCACAAATTCATATATATGTATGTATACATATATACACACATAATCACAGCTGATAATATATATACATATGTATATAGCATTTTAAGATTTATATTTTACATGCATTATCTCATTTGATCCTCACAACAGTTGTGTGAAGTATGTGCTTTTATTATCTCCATTTTATAGATGAGGAAAATAAGCCTGAGAGATAATAAATTCCTACCTTAGGGCCACACAGCTAGTAATTGTCTGAGGTGGAATTTTCCTCTATATACCTTTCTAGTCTGTCACTTTGTATTCTCCTGTTTAACTCCTCTATTTCATTCTGGCCAGTCTCTCATGACTTGCCATTCTTACCACCATGCTTTTGCTGATCTTTTTATATCTTGCTTAAGATACTTTCCTGTCTTTTTCCTGACTTTATACTCATCCTTTCTTTAAAGACTAATTTTTATCAATTTTCAGAAGACTTCACTTATGCATTCTCATTGAATCTTTTTTGGTTCTCAGAATTTATGTATCATGTGCACATAGTAGACTTCTGAAATGGCCTGTTGCATATAACACAAAACATGATGTTTTCATCATCCTAATTTGATAGCTTGCGGATGATGTGAAAGAAAATCCTTTAGAATAGAAAATAAGAACACAGGGAACCATAGAATGTAAGCATATTGGGGGCAGGAACTCATTTTTCTCTTTATATCTTTACCACCTAGGACTTGGCATTATAATGGGCATGTAAAGATTTATGGAATTGAAAATCTGCTATGTTGACTTTCCACATTAATATTAGTTATCTCAGGTACAGTTATAGCTAATCGGGAACATTCTTGGGCCACAGCATAAATGGAGAGCTGGTTTTAAGAACTGACTGCACATTTGGAGACCACTGGAAGAGGGGGGAGGATAATAGAAATATAGAAGCCCTTATAGACATTCATGATAGGCTTTCACTTTTTTTCTTGATTGAGGAGAAAAATAACAATTGAGAGGTAGAAAAAAAGTTTAGGGATCACTTCCAATTGCAGTTTTTGTTGTTGTTGAGTCATTTCAGTTGTGTCCTACTCCGTGACCCCATTTGGGATTTTCTTGGCAAAGATATTGCAGTGGTTTGCGATTTCCTTCTCCAGCTCATTTTACAGATGAGGAAACTGAAGCATACAGGGTTAAATGTGCCCAGGGTCACACAGCTAGTATATTTCTGTGGCTGGATTTGAACTCACCGTCTTCCTGATTTCATGTTTGGTACTCTATCCACTGTGCTACCTAGCTGCTCTCCAGTTAGAGATGTGCTTTTATTACCTTGTTCCTCGGCAAGCTTATTTATATCATCATGTACAGAATTTTTGCACGTTTGTCAAACTGCTTTTCAAGTTTTTCAGTTATCTCCTCATCTTTTAATTAGGTTTTAATTGTTTTTCATTAGCCTAATTGAAAATATTAACAACTTCCAATTTATCTAAAGGAGTATATGAATATTGAGAGTTAACTTTTATAACTATAATCAGTTATGCTGAAACATAACCAAAACTTGTTGATGCAAGTTTAAGAAGTGATTGAAACAAAATCAGGAGTAAATCTCCTTGTGTAGAAAACCCCACCCAACGGCTATCTTTTGTCCTGGAACTGTGCAGTCTTAGAGTTAAACCAATTTTAATACACTTTACAGTGAGAACTTAAATTTAATTGTAGGTACGTTTTAAGGAGACCTGCCTATGTTTCTTATTTAACTAGTCTTCTCATACTACTGATCAATAGGAAACCTTGACTAGATGTGGTTGTTTTAAATGCATTACATTTATTGGCTGATTTGGAGGACTCTTCCTTTCAGTTCATTTATTCCTTTGTCAGAACTTGTCTTTAAGGTAAAGAAGCTGAAGATTTATTAACCATAGCAATTATATCATTACAAGGGTCATTTGGGAGAAGAAGTGAATAATCTTCAAAATGAACCTGAGGAATTAATCAAGCATGTTGTAGACATTTAAAGAAACAGGAAAGTTATTTTTGTTCAGGTACTATAATTGTACTTGGATGAGGGAAAAGTAAGAGAGAAGAAGGGCAAGGCAAATGATTGACCTATTTTTATCTCGCTGTTTTGGTTATGTTGTTCATTCATTTCAGTCATGTCCAACTCTTTGTGACCTCATTTTGGGGTTTTCTTGGCAAAGATTACTGGAGTGGTTTGCCATTTCCTTCTCTGGCTCATTTTACAGATGAAGAACAGAGGCAAACTGGGTTAAGTGACTCGCCCGAGGTCACACAGCTAGTAAGTGTCTGAGACCACATTTGAACTCAGGTCTTTCTGACTCCAGATCTGGCACTCTATCCACTGTGCTACTTAGCTGCCCCAGTTTTAGTCATACCTGCATGCTGTTTGGGGTGTGAATGGAGCAGCCTCATCCTTGACCCCAGGGGGAGCCTTGTTAGGCTACGCTTTTAGAAAATGAGGAGACTTGAACTGCGTTTTTAACTTGGAATCGTAGGATCATAGATTTAGAACTGGAGGAGACCTTCTTAGGTCATCCAGTCCAAACTTCTCATTGTACAAAGGAGCAAATTGAGGCCCAAGAGGTGAAGTGAGTTGTCTTAGGTCCCACAGGGAACAAGTAGCAGAACTGGAATTTGACCCAGAACCTCTGACTCCAAATCTAATGCTCATTTCGTGGCACCATGTGGCTTCTTTAAATCAATCCTTGGTGTGTCTAGGGTCTAGGATTTTTTTTTTTTTTTTTTTTTTTTTTTTTTGCTGTAGCCTGATCAGTATGATTGTTTTCTGGGATGAAATTAGTGTCTAGAAATGGTTTGGTATTTAACCTGTGGGCTGTTTGGGACTGGTGAAGCAACTTTGTCTGACGAGAACCTTATTTGTTGGTAAAAGTTTATGCTAGGTTAACTTTTTAAAGTTAGTGAAAGAATCAAAGCTGTCATAGTTGACATGCCTGTTAGTGAATTATTTCTTTTCTAGAATTGTCATATGTTTTGTATGATTTGAGTGTTGTCACAGAGACTTCAGTCTGTTAGTGGGAGTACTTTCTACACATTCAGATCACAGTCTTTCTATGCTTTTTATTGGTCAGCTTGGCCGAAGAACTCATCACATAGTAGCTGTTTGCTAGTAATGAGCTTTTCTATAATTGGAGGGGCTGGTCTTCAGACATAGTTGATTCATAGGATTGTACTTGAATGCTTTCCATGCTGTCCTTGCTCTGGAGGAGATAAGGAATAGAAACACTTTTATTAGAATTATGAGTAAAAAGCCAACTTCACCAACCAGGAAAATATCAGACTATTCAAAAACTTGGGAGATCTTAACACTGAAAAGGCTTAGATTTTTTTTTTTTTTAACATTTTTATTCTGGCATACAGGCATGTTGTCTATCCACTCCCCACAGTACTTTTGAGCATGAGGAAAGATATACTGGGTTACAACTCTTATTGGGAAGTGCTACTCTTGTATGTGTGGGCATCCATCTCTGAGGCTGTTCGCTGATGAAGAGTAAATGTAGGTTGTGTTACATTCTCTAATTGTGTTACAAAGCAGGGAGGTGAATCTTTCCATGTGATGCTAGACCATTTGAGATCTATGTTTGTGAGTGTATGTGTACAACTCAGAAATCATTATGTTCTTAACAGTGAAGTATTTACTATAGCTGCTTCCTTTGGTCATCTGGCTTGTGCCAGGACCCATAGCCCCACATAACTCCTTAGGGAGAAGCATGAAGATCCACCTGGATATTACAGTAAGTCCTGTGATTGCTAGAAGAAATGCAAGAAATACCTGGAACTTTCACACTGGGTCACATTTAATTATACTTTTGTGGCATGAACACTTATTTTTATGTCAGTAGAAAAATTTATAATGAAATGGCACGTATTAACTATATCCAGTACTTTGTTAAGCAGTTCAAGTTAAATAGAGACTACTCAGCCCTCCCTCAGGTGCTACTGACTAGCTCAATGCTAATAATTTGTAATGATTGCATAAATGGAGCAAGTCTTGCACTTGATTACTTGGTTTTCTGTGTCCTGACTCTGTTGTTTTGAAATGGAAAGTTAAGCTTGAGTTAGATTAGGTATAATAAAACTCATATTTTATACCTTACAGAGTTATTCTTTGTAAGAACTTTGTAAGGTGAGTAATGACATCATTATTATATATTTATAGATAAGGAGACTGAGGGTCAGTGAGGTGGATTGGATTGTTTGTAGCAGTTACAAGACTAGTGTCAAGGGTATACTTGAACCCAGGTTTTAAAACTTAGGTCTAGTGGTCTTTGCAGAACAGAGATGAGGGAACAAGGGATACTGTAGAAATAAAATAAAAAGATTCTATACAAGAGGTGAAGGGCAGGGAGAGTCAAAGATGATATAAAGGTTGGATTTTCTGTAATATGCTCCTGCACAGATGACCATTTTCCACCCCCTTTCCTTTTTAGCTTCTTTTTCTGTTTCTTCACCCATTAGAATGTAAGCTCCTTCAGGGAGCTTTGTTTTTTTTCTTCTTTTTTTTGGTGAGGCAACTGGAGTTAAGTGACTTGCCCAGGGTCACATAGCTAGTAAGTGTCAAGTGTCTGAGACTGGATTTGAACTTATGTCCTCCTGACTCCGGGGCTGGAGCTCTATCCTCTGCTCCACCTTGCTGCCTGGGAACTGGTTCTTTCTGCTTGTATTTGTTACAAGTCCCAGTGCTTAGGCACTTAGCATTGCACCTGGCACCAGGTAAGTGCTTAAGAAATGCTAGTTGACCAGGTGAATGATGGTGCCACTGACAGAAGTAGTGAGCTCTGAAGGAGGAGCAGGTTTGGAGGAAAAACATTAGTTGAGTTTAAGTGCTGGTAGGGGATAAGAGTTCATAGACTTTACTAAGTTAGGTAAGGAACAAAGAGTATAATAAAATGTCACTTGGTGTTTTAAACATTTTCAACATAAAATTTGTAACTTACGAAGAATCTGAGAGGTGGAAAGGACCTCAGAAGTTTTCAAGCCTATCTATGCTTGAGTAGCAATCTCTACTCCCCCGCCCCCCCCCCAGGCTTATACCTGATACATGGTCTTTCAAACTCTATGGAGAACTCATTACTTCCTGAGGTATCCCATTCCATTTTTGGTTGACTGATTGTTAGGAAGGCTTTTCTTAGAATGAGCCAAGATCTCCCTCTCTGTAGATTCTACCTGTTATTCTTAGTTCTGCTTTGTGAGAGCAGACAGCAAATCCAGCCCTTCTTATACTTGATGCCTTTCAGGTGTTGCCTTCTATGATTGCCTAAATGTTTTCAGTTCCTACAGTTTATCTTCATGCAGTTCTTTTATCATCCTTGTTTTTCAACTCTTCTGAATAGGCTCTAGTTTCTTAACAAAAGTGACTCCTAGAACTGATGGGGCATAGTTTAGTGGAGCTATATTTAGTAGAATATGTCTCACTCTGTCATTTTATAGGTGAGGAAACTAAGGCACAGAGGTAAGTTATTTTCTCAAGGTCATAGAGCTATTAAAAGTCTGAGGAAGAATTACATGTGAAATATCTGTCTGGGGAAGTATCCTGATTAAAGTTACTACACATTTGTTGACAGAGTTTTTGACGGAGCTGAGACTACAGGATTTCCAGTCCAGTAGAAATGTATGTTAATTCTCACTTTTATAGTAACACCCGGCTGAGCTCAGTTGTATTGAGGGAATGGGAGTTTTGATTAGGGGAGGCAAGAATAGACAAGTAGGTAATTTTAGAACAGGTGTGGGGAACCTGCGGTCTCAAAGCCACATGTGGCCCTCTAACTCCTCAAGTGCGACCCTTTGACTGAATCCAAACTTCACAGAACAAATCCCCTTAATAAAAGGATTTGTTCTGTAAAAGTTGGACTCGGTCAAAAGATCACACCCAAGGACCTAGAAGGCCACAGGTTCCTTATCCCTGTTCTTGAACATAGAACATTTTTCAGGGCATAAGGCATTGCTCCTGCCCTCAACGAGTAGACAGTTTGCTTTGAAATACTGTCTACTTCTCCCTCAGGAAACTTTTGAAGGTTTATAGTTGCAAAATATTTGAAAATATTAACTCACATTGTAGGGTTTTCTGGTATACAGAACACTTTCTTCAGCCCTGTGAGATAGAACAAATACTATTATCCTTACTTTACATTTGGAAAACTGAGACTTAGGGAGCTACGGTGACTTGCTCCTGGTCACATAACTGGTAAGTGTTGGAGCTGGGACTTGATCTGTTACTCCTAACCCTAATTCTGTGCATACATAGAGAGAAAACCCCCATGAGTGGACTTCTTGGTGTTTGCTGCCTGACAGCTCCAGGAGAAATGCCAGGATCATGGGGCAGCTAGGTGGCACAGTGGATAGAGCACCAGCCCTGAAGTCAGTAGTACCTGAGTTCAAATCTGGCCTCAGACCAAACACTTGACACTTAGTAGCGGTGGGACCCTGGGCAAGTCACTTAACCCCAAGTGCCTAAAAATCTAAAAGAAAAAAAAAATGCCAGGATCAGAACGGAGGAATGTACACAATGTTTGTAGATCTGACCAAGGTCTTTGATACTGTCAGTCATGAGGGCTTAGGGAAAATTATGTCAAAATGTGGTTGACTGGAGAAGTTCATCAGTCAATTTCATGATGGCGTGCTTGCCTGGGTTCTGGATGATGGATGATGTCCTTGTGCTTTCCAGTCACCAGTGGAATGAAACAAAGTTGTGTGCTTGCTCCCATGCTTGTTAGCATGATCAGCCATGTTGTCAAACGCTTTTAGTGAGGATAAACAGGGCATCAAGATCAGCTACCACACTGATGGTAAGTTCTTCAACTTGAAAAGGCTACAAGCCAAGACCAAAGTGGAGGGCCTGTTGGTGCGTGATTTTTTTGTTTGCAGATGATTGTGCACTCAATGCAGCCGCTGAAGCTGAGATGCAACAGAGTATGGATCGATTTGCTGTTGGCTTGTGCTAATTTTGGCCCGACAATTAACACCAAAAAACACAGGTGCTCCATCAGCCAGCACCACACCATCCATATGTGGAACCATTGGTTACCGCAAATAGAGAAGTTTTGAATGCTGTGGATAAGTTCAGTTACCTTGGCAATATACTTTCTAGGGATATACATGCTGATGATGAGGTTGACACAGGCATTGGCAGAGCTAGTTCAGTGTTTGGGAGGCTCTGGAGGAAAGTGTAGGAGAAAACAGGTATTAGATTGACTACTGAAGGTCTACAGAGTGTTGTGCTGACCTCATTGTTGTATGCCTGTGAAATATACCAGTGCCATGCCAGGAAACTGAATCGCTTCCATTCGAATTGTCTTAGGAAGATTCTGAAGATTGCCTGACAGAATAAGATACCGAACACTAAGGTCCTTTCTTGAGCTAAACTGCCAAACATTCAAACTCTCTTGCAGAGAGTGCAACTCCGATGGGCTGGCCACATTGTTCGAATGTCCAATGTACGTTTTATGGAGAGCTCACACAGGGCAAGCGCTGACATGGTGGTCAGAAGTGGTACAAGGACACTCCCAAGATCTCTCTGAAGAGCTTTAGAATTGATTGTGTGACATGGGAGACACTGGCACAGGACTGCCCAGTGTGGCATTCCCTCATCAGGGAAGGTGCTATGCTGTATTAGCAAAGCAGAATTGAAATAGCAAAAAAAACAAACAAATCACTAGATGAGCAGATGTAGAGAATCTACCCCAAATGTTCACATGGATTATTTGTGCCTGACCTGTGGTAGAGTATTCCAAGCTCATATTGGTCTGATCAGCCATAGTTGGACACACTGTACCTTGACTCTAACATAGTGATGTCATTTTAGTCCTCTATGAGAACAAAGGACAGTAACCAACCAACCATATATATTTATAGCCACTATATAGAGAAGCCCCTGTAAGTGGACTACTGAAGTGTTTCAAGAATGGCATTGGAAAAAACCCAAGGGAAGCAGTATGGCATGATGGATAGACTGCTGAACTTAAGAGTATTGGAGACCTGAATTTGAGTCCTGCCTCTGACATTTACTAACTGTGTGACCTTGGGCACATCTTGCCTTAGATTGATCAAATCTTGATTCTATTAATAACTAGCTGTGTAACTTTGAGCAAGATGCTTTCTTACTCAATTTTTCATATATAATCTTACCTCAGTTTTTTTAATAGCTCTCTGACCTTGGGAAAATCACTTGAGCACTGAACCTCGATTTCCTTATCTTTAAGATGGGAATAATAATAGCACCTACCTCACAGTGATATGAGGGTCAAATAAGGTATGAAAAGCTTTTTTTAAACTTTAAAGTGTTGTATAAGTTCAAGCTACTGTTAATAAGATGTTACCAAGGAATAGAGAGACAGTTGTATGGAGACTGAAAAGTTAGGTAGTCAAAATTCATGAAGACAGAGAGGGATTGTGATAGAAGTTTATAAAATCTCAAAGGTGTTAATGGAGTATATATAGACTTTTTCACCAAACGGGTGTACTGAACTTGAATGAGCCTCTTGCATCTTTGTAGGTATTCAATGTTGACATTTATTTAGTACCTATTTTGTACAGAGAGTAGAATGAAGAGTGTGATTAAGAAAATAGTGTCTCTACCCTCCATGGAGTACATAATTTGGTGGGAGGATCTCATACACAAATAAAAATATCAAATGATACTTGATAAGTGCATAAAAGAGACATGGACATAGTGCTATGCAAGAGAATTTTAGGGCATGGTGAAGGAAGCATCACACGATGAGTAGGAAATGTATGAAGTTGTTTTGTTCTCTACTTTCCCGAAGAGATAATAGACTATGGCTCTCAACAGGCAGCAAAGGGAACCTGGAGATATTGGCTACACCATTTCACATTAGTATTATGAAGGGCAACCATGTTCTGGCACACAGTTTGTCTTTTGGTGCCACTGTCAGACAAAATAGTGGGCTGGCTTAGAACATTCACTGATCTAGTCCAGTATTTGTATAGCTTTTGTTATGAAGTTGAAGAAGGGACAGTAACCTAGTTGTACTGTAAATTGCGTGTGTTTTTCTGGACACCTGTGAGGTGTTACTAACAGTATAGTGGCACATTATGAATTAATAGTTCAGGTAGTTATTACCAGAGAGATTTCTATTGGCCATAGAGTCATGATTGAGCCTATGTCTGGCAGAGCTAAGAGAAGTCTGTGATCTCTCCTGTAAGCGTATTTGGTGTATCATGTTTTTATTTTGGAATTGTTCATCTTGTCTGTTTTCTTATCGGTTTCTTTTGATCATGTTTGGCGTTTGTAGTAGACCCATAATAAAAGCGCAGCAGTTGTTTATTGAGCAACATTAAAGATTCTTGTTTGTAATAGAATGATTGAGCTGTTGCATTCATTAGTCAGGGCCTTTGAGGCAAATTGAAAATGAAATAAACAAGTAAAAACAGTTTTGGGGGTTCCTGTGGTCAGCCCTATTCTTTACAAAATAGCACTGTTTTGAAATTCATTAAAGAGCTTTAAAAAATATGCCATAGAATTTGTCAATTTTTCTATAAATGAATTTTCTGTAAATGAAACAAATAAATACAATAAAATAATAATAAATAATAAATAAAAATAAATAAAAAATGAAATAAAAAATTTTCTATAAATGAAAAAATGTCTCTGATCAATCTTCTTGCATTGGTTACATTCTTTTGATTACTGTAAAGCATTTATTGGACTGGACTGTTGACTGTGGGAAGGCAGTGACCGTGACTTATCTAATCATAGTATCTTTCCCAGTATCTGGTATAGTAATCAATATGTATTTTTAAAAATTTAATTCTGATTTAATAATTAGATTGGGAGTGGCTGCAAATACTTGGCTTTTTCAACTACAGTATATCTTTTTTTTTCCTCTAGTATTTTGCTTCTATTTTGTACTTCATCAACTCTGGTTTTTAAGTATTTTCTTCCTGGAGATGTCAGTTTATTTAGCAAAGCTATTGCTTGGGGTTAGGGTTGGGGCTGGGGAAAGGACCTGCCAGGAAGGCTTACCAAAGCTTAAAGATACTCATCGGAAATAGTGAATATCCCTAGGCTGCCTTATTCTAACAAGCAGTTTACAACAGTTTTAGGATTGTCTGACTAAGCCTCTTTGATTCACTCAGACGTTACTAGTTTGGTTTAAACTTTTAACTTCTAGTGAGTTAGAAGATCAGGTTGTTGTTTTTTTTTTTTTTTAATACAGCCAGATTGTGAAACCAAAAATGTTTTCCCCCTCTTAAAATTTTCACTTCACACCTATGGTACTGTGAGGCAGCATTATATATTAAAAAAAAACCAACATGACTTTTGTAGTTAGGGGACTTGAGTTTAAATCCCAACTCTGCCACTTACTGTTTGTGCGAATTTAGGCAAGTTACTTAACTCTTTTGGGTCTCAATTTCCTCATCTGTAAAATTAGGGGATTGGACAACTTCTAAGGTTCCTTCCAGCTGTAGATCTGCGTGTGCTCATTATTAGTATGGAGACTTTGTGTAGTCTATTACTTGTGGTGACTGGTCAAGTGATTTTTTTTTTTTCTCTCCTGAGCACCTCCTTTGTATCTATTCAGCGCTTAGCACAGTGCCGGGCACATGGTTGGTGCTTAATAAATACTTGTTGATTGATTACTTGGTGGATTCATTTTTGACGCTGTTATTTTATTGTAGTATACATGCTAATACAGATTATTCTTTTTGTATATTTGAGCCCGGTAGCTACATGCTTAATTCAGATAATTCTGTGATTTCATTAGGTTAGATGCTTCTTTCAGGGGTATAGATTACAGTTCTTCCATCCCTGGCCATCTTATGTGACCTCTGCCTATGTCTTCTGTAAGTTTGCCAAAGGGGATCCACTCAGTGTTCTAGAGGCCTTTCTTGCTTCTGCTGGCATTGGGTAGATAATCTGGCTGTCCACTGTTACCCATTGTCATGTGACCAGCCGATTTTTTTTCTCATACAGTTCCATGAGAGCATCTTTTATTCTTGTTCTTCAAAATTCCTCATTTGTTATGTATTGCAGGCTGCTGATAGCTATAGTGCACAGCTCCATTTGCCCTCTGTGTGATAACTATTTCTATTTCTTCTGAGGCTGTTGTGTTCCATATCTCACAATCATGTAATCGTAGTGGTGGACTCCTGGTATTAAAAAAGTGGTCTTTTGTTTCAGGGAGAAATTTGGAGTCACTGAAGGATCTTTGCAATTTTCTGAAGGCACTCTCGGCACATCCACTAAAGTTTTATTTTGATGCGTTGTGGTAGTGCAGTGATAATTCTTGATTCTCAAAGGCAATGTCAGTAGAGCACGAAACAGAGTTTTGGCAGGAGATAGTGATAGATTGAGTGTCTTCTGAAGACCACTTTTGCTGAATGAAGACAGACCCATTACTAGAAGGTTACCCACTAGGTGATGACTGGCAACTCATGAAGGGAGAATCTGCACTGAACAATTCATTAATTTTTCTAAATATTAAAGTAAGTCACACATAGTTAATAGGGGGAATTATATATAATTAATAGCTTTTAATACATATCTACTTCTTGAGAACTCAAGTTATAGAAAGTTAGGTTGAGTAGAATTTCACAAAGCATGATTGCTATAGACTACAGTTGTAAGCTGTCACAATCAAACATTGAATGACCTTTGGCTATATGGTGCTATGGTGATTTGAGGTTTAGGTTAGAAGTGGGACTAACCTTTATGGAATTCATAAACTTCAAATGCTGCTTCTGTAGGGAAATATGGTAGACAATTGAAAGCAAACTGGGTAAATATCGAAAGGAAGAATAGTAGTGTCTGGACAATTTAGAGAATCTGACTTCTTCGTTTAGATGACTTGATGGCTGTTTAAAACAACAAAAGTAGCACAAAGTCAGTATCAAGTAACATTGAAAGAGAAAGTGGTATAGAATGAAATTGAAATTGCCTATTTGTTTTTCTTTTTTTTTCCAGTGAGGCAATGGGGTTAAGTGACTTACCCAAGGTCATACAGCTAGTAAGTGTTAAGTATCTGAGGTTGGATTTGAATTCAGGTCCTCCTGACTCCAAGGCCAGAACTCTATTCACTGTGCCACCTAGCTGCCCCCCTATTTGTTTTTCTAAGAACTGTTCCTCCTTTCATAGTTTAGGTCAATTGACTTGCAGTGTTTCTGGAAATTATTTCTCTAAGAGGTATTTATGTACAAGAGACTTTTATGTACAGGCTATATGTAGAGTTAAACACAACTCCATCAAGTAGAAGGAGAGCATTACCAAATAAGTATTCTTTATAAAAGAACATTTACAAAGTCTTACATCGAAAAGTGGTCTTTTCTTTCCTTTTGCCTTAAAGACTTCTTTCTTCTGACGGAATTTCCTCCTCTTAGTCTTGCTTGTGATCCTGGGGTACTGACTTGGAGTCAGAAAACCTAGGTTCTCTCTGTCATTGACTAGATGTAACCTTGGGTTAGTAAGTTGTCCTGAGGCTCAATTTCCTTATCTTTGAAGTTAAGGAAACAGGTTAAGTGGTCTCTGAGCTGCCTTTCAGCTCTAAGATGTTGTGATTCTGAAATTAGGAAGTTAGTTCAGATTATAGTGAAGAGAGTTGAAGCTACCCAGTTCTTTGTGATTTCTGTGCAGGTTCCTTTGTGAACATAGAAAAGCAAATAATCTCAGATTGTATTTTTGTGTCCTGATTCAGTCTGCTGGGTTCTTGTGTGCCTTTTGGTAGGGAAATGGGGATGTAGTCCTTTATGTACTTTGTTTTTGGTGGTATATAGTACATCTGACATCGTCTCCCTTTTTATGGCCATAGGTTTTATTGTGCAGAGAGGTCAGAGAAAAAGGCTAAATTTATTTCTACGTGGGCATGGAACTTGGAAAGAGCTCTGTGAAATAAAATCTGGGGTTAATTCTCTCCCTTTGCCATGTTGTGTCTCATTCAGTCTTCAAATAAAACTTGGCATGCTTCATGAATATTAAAAAACCTGCTTGTTTGGTATACTAGGCTTGAAAAGCCCAGTTTTATTTTTTGTATTAATTTGTGACAAATCCTTCCTAGTAGTTATTACTGTTAGTCCTGATTTTAAATAGGACAATTATACAAATATTGATTTTTTTTTTTTAGAAAAAAAGGATTAAAGGGCATTTGCTCTTGATCTATTAATTACATTAATAGAAAAAGAAAACCTACATATATTGTAGAATATGGAAAATCCATAGCTTTTTATGTATGAATATTCTTTTATGTACAGAGGAGCATGATTTTAGACTGATACATATGAGGAAACTGGAGTCCTAGTGATGTTAAGTGATTTGCTCAAGATCTCCCATATAGTAGTAAGGGGCAGAGCCAGAATTTGATCCATGCTCTTGCATTATAAATCTGGCCCTCTTTCCATTGCACCAGGCTTTATGAGAAAAAGTTAGGGATAGTGACAAGACCTATGGTTTCATTAGCATAAGGACTTCCCAGTTGGAAAATTCCATATACTAATGCAGCTTGGCACCTTCGCTGCAGATTTATGTAGTTTAAAAAAAAAACTTAAAAAACTCTATATAGTTTCAGAGTTCAGTTGTTCAGTCGTATCTGACTCTTTGTCACCATTTGGACCACAGCATGCCAGTACTATTCCTGGGCCTTTCTTGACAAAGATATTAGAATGGCTAGCCATTTCCTTTTACAGTGGATTAAGGCAAACAGATTAAATGACTTGCTCGGGGTCATACAGCTAGTAAGTATCTGAGACTGGATTTGAACTCCAATCTTCCTGACTCCAGGCTTAGCACTCTATTCCACTGAGCCACCTAGCTGCTTCCATTAGAGTTACCCAGGAAATTGAGAGTGACTTGGCCAGGGTCACACAGCCAAGATGGGTCAGAGGCAGCACTTGAACCCAGTTCTTCCTGACTTTGAGGCCAACTCTTTATTTACTGCTTCACATTGACTATGAAGGAGGAAAGAACTTGCATAAAGAGATGAACCTAGCATCTAACCTTAATCTGAACTCACTTTACTGGATCTTAGCTCACATAGATTGAGAAGTAATCTGAACTCACTTCTAGGCTTTTGAAGTCGCTTCTTATTCACTTGTCTTTGTGGGGAGTTTCATGAATAACACCAGTGAATTGTATTGAGGATTAGATTGTTTGCTGCAGGAGGTTTAATTCAACTTTTGTATAACTTAGATAAACAATTTTTATGATCACATACTTATATGTAGGCTTTTCAGGGTTAATAATATCTAAGAAATGGACATATTCCTGTAGGACAATGATTCTTAACTTGGGACCTGCAGACCCTCAAGGGATCTGTGTATAGATTTAAGGGTCTATGAACTTGGATGGGAAGAAATTTTGTCTTTATTTTCACTAACTTCTAACTGAAATTTGATATTTTCCTTCAGTTATGAATATAGACCTTTACACTGGCATTAACAGAAGTATCTGTGAATTTGTTGCTAATGGAAATCACAGAGATTTTCATATCACATTATAGTTGTTGCAGTTATCTTGAAATGTCATTTTTGTTCATTACTACTTCAAAACTAAGGTAGTAATAGATGGGAGTCTTCTTGTCCACAAACTATATTACAGTATAATTGTTTTCTTATATATTTTATTCATTTAAAAACAGTTATTCTGAGACAGGGTCTCTAAGCTTCGCCAGCTTCATGAAGGAATCCTCCACACAGAAAAGATGAAGAATCTCTGTGCCAGGACAGTGCTTGTTAGTTCACAATAGGGAGGGAATAGAATTGAATGGAATCATATTGTTGACAGTCACTGAAAGCAAGAGAGAAACCAAATCGGCAAACTATTTATCTTTTTAAAATTTAAATTTTATTGATGTATTTTGTTTCTTACAGATTGTGCCCCCTTCAGGAGAGGTCTCTTGTGAGGAAGTAAAACAGTTAAATAAAATTAATAATATGTTGACCTCATCTGGTACGTTCATGCAGCATTTCACATCTCTAGTATCCTGTCACCTCATATTTTAAAAAATCAACAGACATCTATTTATTTTCTCTCCTTTCTATCCCAATCCCATTGGAAAAAAAGAAAAGCAAATTAATTGTCATAAATACACATAGTTAAGCAAAACAAATGTCCTCATTGTACATAAATTATGTTATATATGTATATATGCACACATCTCATTCCACATCCTAAATCCTTCATCTGTTGTAATGAGTAGCGTATTTCATAGTTTTTTGGAATCATGAATGGTCATTGTATTGGTCATAGTTTTCAACTTTCAAAATTGTTTGGTTTCACAGTGTTGTTCTTGTATAGATTGTTCTCCTGATTTTGTTCATTTCATTCTTTATTAATTTATAAAAGTCCTCAAAATTGTTCATTTTCACAATATTGATGTTATAATACAGAGTTCTTTCCATGTTCTTTCTATATCTTTCCATGTCTGTTTGAAATAATCTGTTTCTTCATTTCTTATAGCACAATACTCCATTACATTCATATATCACAAATTATTCAGCCATTCCTTAGTTACTGGACATTATCTAGTTTCCATTTGTTTTGTCACCAAAAAAAGAGATGCTATAAATATTTTTGTACGTAAAGGACCTTTTTCCTCTTTCTTTGATCTCTTTTGGGTGTAGGTCTAGTAGTGGTTTAGCTGGGTCAAAGGGAATAATTCATTGTTTAGTAACTTTTTATATATAATTCCACATTTTTTCTAGAGTTGTTGTATACATTCACAGGTCCATTAACTGTGTATCATTGTGCCTATTTTCCCACAGCCTTGTCAGCGTTTATCATTTTTCTTTTTTGTCATCTTTGCTACTCTAATGGGTGTGAGGTAGAATCTCTGAATTCCTTTGATTTTCATTTTCCTAATTAGTAGTGATTTGGAGCTTTTTTTTAATATATGATTATAAATACCCTTAGTTTCTTCCCTTGAGAACTGCTTGATTATATTCTTATGTGATATATAATTGATGAATGGCTCTTTTCCCCTATAATTTTGAATCATTTCTTTATCTATCTATCTATCTATCTATCTATATATAGAAAATGAGCCCTTTATTAGAGAACCTTGCTCCAAAGATTTTTTTTCTCAGTTAACAGTTTCCCTTTTAATCTTATTTTTATTAGATTTATTTGTGCAAAAACTTGAATATCATATAATCAGAATTATCCATTTTATCTCCTGTGATTCTGTATTTCTGGTTTGGTTGTGAACGTTTCTCCTTCCCATAGATGTATGTAATTTTTCCCATGTTTCTCTAATTTGTTTATGATGTGACCTTTTGTATTTAGGTCAGCCTTTTGAAGCTTGTCTTTATAGAAAGCGTGAAATGTGGTCTTATTATTTGTTATTTTAAAAATATCATTTTGCAGATTACTTTTTTTTTTTTTTGGTGAGGCGTTTGAGGTTAAGTGACTTGCTGAGGGTCACTAAGTGTCAGGTGTTTGGTCTGAGGCCATGATTTGAACTCAGGTACTCCTGACTTCAGTGCTGGTGCTCTATCTACTGTGCCACCTGCAGATCACTTTTAACTACAGTATTGTATTCTTTTCAAACCCTTTTTATATTAGTGAGTATGCAACTCTAGGGCCTTATTCTTCACTTTTTAATATGCAAGAATTACCAGTATAATAGCTGATTCTAATTTAGATTATTTAATTTTTATTTGACATTTGTATAGTCATTTGTTGATTCTTTACAGTGTTTGTCTATTGGAAATTGTAAGCATGTAGGGAGCAATTCATTAAAATTGGAGTAGATGTTTAATGAATACTATCTGATAAAATTATAACTTGTAGTGGAGAAAGTATGATCTGGTTATTTAAGAAGTGACCCGCAGGTCTTGGCATCTACTTCCTTATATTCTTATATTCTGTTGTTCTCATCACCAACTTGTGACTTTGAGATAACAATAAAACAATTTTACGTGATAAGGATGTTAGAAAGTTGCAAATGAAAGTGCTTTGCAAGGTCTGTGGTTGATGATAACTAAGGATTTCAAGAAAGGAAGAAGTGGTATTTGGGTTGGGTTGTAAAGGATAAATGTGAATTAAGCAGGTGAAGAGGGTCAGGAATAGCTTTCTGGGTATAGTTAGCAGCATGAAGAGAGGCTGTATTCTGGGGCAGAGGAAAGTAGTGTTGGTTAGTGGGAACAGAGCTTACATAGAGGATGCTGGACTTTTCAGGAGTTGTATACCTATACATTTTTTTTTCATCGAGCAATAAGAAATTCCTGATGATTTTTTCGCCAAATACTTGCTTGAGGAAGTTGATTATGGCAGTGCTATGGAGGATAGATTCAAAGGGACTGAGAGTAGAGGTAGGAAGACTAGTCTGGTCAGTTCTATTTAGGAAGCATTTATCAAGTACCTACTGTATGCCAGACACTTAAATATTTACAAAATAAATACAAGGTATTTCAGAGTTGAGGGAGATATAACTGTTGAGACAATTAGGACATACTTCTCACTGGAGGTGGCACTTGAGCTGAGCAGAAGTTTCAAGGGCAGAGGTGAGGAGGGCAAACATTTGAGGCATGGGAGACAGTGTGAATAAATAAAGGCTTGGAGGTGGGAAATGGACTGTTGTCTATGGGGAATAGCAAGTTAGCGTATTTGTGTATATGTAAGGGAGAATAGTGTGTAAGGAAAGATGGGTTGGAGCCAGATTGTGAGGGGCCTCAAATACCAAACAGGAATTTGTATTTGATCCTAGAGTAAATATATAAACAAGGAAACTCTGGAGCTTCTTGAGCAGGTGAGTGATAGGGTTAGAATGTCATTTTGTCAGCTCTGTGGAAGAGGGATTGGAGGGGGGAGAGAGTGAATGCAAGGGGATTAATTAGGAGGCTCTTGAACTTGTCCAGGTGAGAAGTGATGAAGGCCTGAAGAAGGACACTAACTATGTGAATAGGGAAAAGGGGAAGTTTGAGATTTGTGGAGATAAAAATGATTAAGATCTGGTAACTGATTAGCTATGTGGCATCAGTGAGAGCTAGGAGTTAAGGATAAACCTGCATTCTTGGAGGGATGGTAGTGCCTTTTCCAGAAAGTGGGAAATTTGGAAGAGGGAGGTAGGTTTTGGGGAAATATATTGAATTGTGTTTTGGACACACTGAGTTAGATAATTCACAGTGAGTTGGTGAGAGCCTGAACTAGTGAGTGGAGAAAAGGGGAGAAATGAAGAGATGTGGAAATAGAATTGACAATACTTGGCAAGTGATTGAAAGATGAGGCACATGTACCTTTGCTCTACTCTTCCCTCTCCACCCTATCTATTCACTGCATGTGCACACTTTCAGACTGAGTGACCACCTACCCTTGCTTTGTATTGCTTCCGTCTTTGCCCACAGTTTCTTGTACCATGTTGGCAGCTCAGATGTCATTATTTTGAAGAAGGTAGTACAGTAGTTCATGCTGGAGACTGGGCTCAATTATGTGAAGGTTACTCAACCTGATGTAGTTTTGAAAGTTTTTTTTTTTTTTTTTTTTTGCTTTTTTGGTGAGGCAGTTGGGGTTAAGTGACTTGCCCAGGGTCACACAGCTATTAAGTGTCAAGTGGCTTGAGGCTGGATTTGAATTCAGTTCCTCCTGACTCCAATGCTGGAGCTCTATCCACTGCGCCACCTAGCTGCCCCTTGAAACGGTTTTTGCTTGCAGAATGTATGATACGATCCTTGGCTGACTGGAATATCTTCAAGTATAAATACTTTGGTTCCCCAAAAGGCTGTTCATTCTTGGAGTAAAATATTACTTAAGTTACTAAGAATGACCTACTAATCCAATTTTTGTGTGTGGATCTGTGCAGTGCTGTGATGAGTTGTGGCTCTTCAAAGGAGAGAGAACTCTTATGAAGCCCTCCACAAAAACTTCACTGCATAGCTGTGTGCCTAGTTAGTTATACACATTTCTGCTTTTGTTAGACTTTCACACCTGCCTCTCTGAATTTGTATATTGACAAGAGGACAACAGTTAAAAGAGAGGCAAGGAAACAGAATGACTGGAAGGGTGGAGGTGCTTGCAACAGAAAAAGAAGTTTGGAAGAGGGCTGGGTTTGAGGGGAAAGGTACTGAGTTCTGTTTGGGACTTGTTGAGTTAGACATGCTTATAGAAGGAAGGAAAAATGTGCATTTATTAAACATTTAATGTTTAATAAATGCCAGACACTGTGCCAGACACTGTGCTAAGCCCTTTACAAATTTTACTTCATTTGATCCATATTTCAACCCTGGGAGGTAGATGCTATTACTATCCCTATCTTACAGTGGGGGAAACTGAGGAAGGAAGGAAATAAGCATGTATTAATACATTGTATGTATGAATATCTACTAATGATGCACCTCTGTGTGCCAGGTGTTGTGTTAAACCCTTTACAGATATTATCTCATTTGATTCTCACAATAACCCTGTGAGGTGGGTGCTGTTATTAGCTCCATTTTACAAATGAGGAAAGTGTGGCACACAGAGATTAAATGCTTTGTTCAGGATCGCACAGATTTGAATGAAGATCTTCCTGATTAGTGGTCCAGTGCTCTATTCACTGTACCATCTAGTTGCCAATGGCCAGCAATGCCTAATTGCCAATAATTCCATTTCAAAATGTTTTATAGGCAGTTGGTGATGTGAGACGAGAGCTTAGGAGACAGGTGAAGGTTGGATATATAGATTTGTGAGTCATTTGCATAGAGATGATCATTGAACCCATAGGAGATAATGAAACCACTGAGAGAATGTAGAGAGAGAAGAGGGGGCTCAGGAAAGAATCCTGTGTGGTAGCAGTGGGCATGGAGAGGTAGGGATAGATAGAAAAGATGTCATGGAAGTAGAATTGACAGGACTTGGTAACAGTTTGAATATGGGAGAGTGATAAGGGAGATGTGAAGAGAGAAGAATCAAAAATAGCCCAGTAGTTTGGAACTTGAGAAATAAATAAAGCATTCGTAGATTGACTCTGGAATGCGCATAGAAGGAGGTGACAAGGACCAAAGACAAATCTTTAAGGAACATTCACCTCAAGTCTCTGGGAAAATGGGAAAGAGTCAGGAAGAAATGAGAGGCAGGAAAGTGAGGTGTTTCTGAAACTTAAGGAAGGAGATAGTATTTAATATAGGGGGATTTGTCAGCACAGTTAAAGCTATAAAGAGATCAACTTGGATGAGGACCAAAAATCTAAATCAAAACAAAACCCCAACAAAAAATAGCTGGATGACTTGTCAGAGTATTTATAACATTTGAAAAAGCAGTTTTAGTAGAATGGTAGAAGTGGAAACCATGTTACAAATGGTTAAGGAATGAATAGGTTAGTAAGGTAGTGAAGGGAAGGACAGAGATGTGATGATAGAAAGGGTAGAACGGGGAAAACTATGTATGTATTTGAAGTTTTTAAGACAGGAAAATCTTAGCAGATTTATAGGTAAATGGGAAGTTGGGAAGGAAGCTAGTGAAGCTGTAGAAATTGGATATAGGTGATTGAGGAAGAGGGAAGACTGACTTTTGGCATAGAAACATTAGGTGGGTGAGCAAGTTTTGGTGGAAAAAGAATATGATGAGTTTAGTTTTGGACTTTTTGAATTCAGGTACCATTAGGATATACAGGTGAATCTATTTAGTATAAACAATTGGAAATATATACCTGGAGCTGTGAGACGGAAGGATGATAAAGATTTTCTCCCAGAGTGGTTAAGTGGTACTGAGATTTGGGGTTGCGTCTTGCATGAAGTGGGACCTTACTCAATGACACTTGTTTGATTCTTAATGGAAATAGAGAACACCTGATCACTATCCTTTGAATGATGGCCATTCATATGTTAAAAGACTATTCTGTTGTTAAATATATATAAAGCACATGGAAAACTTTAAAGCTGTATGTAAGCATTATTTATCATCGTCTCGTTGTAGTCTTAATAGTAGTGGTAGTAGATGTCATGTTCTTTGTTCTTGTCATCATCTTCACCCTCATCCTTCTACTGATGAGGTTTAGGGGTTTAGGTGTGCTGGGACCGCAATATTACAATACGTGGTCCTGCCTGAAAGAATTTGACCCAAGCCTTCTTTCAGCCAAAGACAAGGTTCATTAGAACATCCGTCGTATTGGGCAGACTCTTAAGGAGTCTCAACGTTAGTGAGCTCTTGGCTAGATTATAAGAATCTATGCAGTGGCTAGATTTTAGGAATCTGAGCACCTTTATGGGGACAAGATGGGAGGGATCTAGGAGTGGCCAAGTAGTTTATGAGGTAATAGAATTCCAGGGACTTGGACCCGTGGCCAAAAGAGAATACAGCCTAGATATATTAAGGGTGAGAAGTGGCCTGGGGCCATAAGGAAATCCACTGTGAAAGGCCAGTTGATGGGATTATAGCCTCAGGCAAACGCAGGAGATTTTTGCCTTGTGGGAAAGTCCAGGGTTTTTCCTTTCTGGGGCCCAGATCCCAACCCTATCATTTGGATCTCCCATGGAGGAGGGCTGGGAGGAATTAATACAATTTCTATGAAATACTAGTGGCTTTATGCTGTAACTTAAGTCGATTTAACATGGTAGGTGACTGTTTTGGGGGATTTTGTTGTTTAACTGCTTTTGTGGTGGTATTTCCGGTAACTGGGGCCAAGGCTGTGGAATATTTGTTTTGTAATTTAAAAAGATATGCTTATTACAAATTTCTGTGAAGTGCAAGTTCACAGTTAAGTAATTATTGACCGTTCACAAATGAACTTCTTTATATGGTCCATCTTGTCTATTTCTAAATTCTTCTCTCCCTCTACCAGTCAGATGTCTGGTAAAGAAGAAAAGACCTGATAAGATAAAAATGTCAGAAAAAGCTAAGTTTCCCACAGCCATATTGTTTGGGGGTTGAGGGAAGAATGGATATAATTCTTAAAGGAAACATTCATCTTTGGACAGCTTTCATTTTAAAGTGATTTTTATACATTTGAAGGCACTTAATGAAGGCACTTAAAAAATCATTTACTTTTTTGAGTTTTGTTGTTTGGTACTTCTCTTTGACTTGAATGTATGACCTCATTGTTGTTGGAATACCTGGAGCAGGACTTGGTAATTAAATTACTTTGGTAGCTATGTGTTGATATTAACATTTTTTGCCCTTTTCTCACTTTTGTTTTTAGATTTTGCTTAAAAATTTTATTGTAAACTTAAATAAATGCCCCCTCCTCTGGCCATTTCTCTATATATAGTAGAACACAAAGAGGATTGAAAATGAGATTGTGAATTTCCATTTTATACCACTTAGAAAAAAGAATATATAATAAATTCCACACATTACTTTCAAAACTGCCCTCCTTGTTTGTGCTTTTTCCTGAACTTGCTTCTGTTCTCTTCTGTGTATTTTAAAGAGTCAATTTTTATTTATAAAATAAAATTCTCTATAAGATAAAATTCTCTTTGTATTGCTTACCCACTTCTCAGAGAACTATCCTTTATAACAAAGTTTTTTTTCTTTTTAAAAAAGTTTTATTGATTTTTTTTTTTCAGCCAAAGAGAAAGTTTATTAGAACATTTGTAAAGACTGTGGGAGAGATCTAGGAGAGGCCAGTTCTGCTTTTTAAGATATTCTTCTCCTCATTGACTTTTTGGACCTCTTTTTCCATTTGGCCAATTTTATTTTTTTTAAGGTGGTGTTTTCTTCAGCATTTTTTCTTTTTATGTCTCCTTTCCCAAGCTGTTGACTTGTTTTTCTTGATTTTCTTGCATCACTCTCATTTCTCTTCCCAATTTTTCCTCTACTTCTCTTAATTGATTTTCAGAATCCTTTTTGAGCTCTTCCATGGCCTGAGACCAATTGATATTTTTCTTGGAAGCTTTAGAAATAGGGAGCTTTGACTTTGTTGTCTTCTTCTGAGTGTGTGTTTTGGTCTTCCTTGTCACCATAGTAACTTTCAATAATCAGAGTTTTTCTCCTGTTGTTTGCTCATTTTCCCAGCCTGTTTCTTGACTTTTAACTCTTTGTTAAAGTAGGGCTCTCTTCCAGGGTGGAGGATGTACTGTCCGAAGTTTCAGTGGTTTCGTGCAGCTGTTTTCAGAAGTACTTATAGGGAATCTGTAAGTTTTAAGTTTTTCCAAGGCAGTATGATCTGAGGAGAGGTATTTTCTACTCTCCTGGCCTGTGCTCTGGTTTGTGAGCAACCACGAGCACTCTTTTCTGCCTTGAAACTGTGAGGAGGATCCCTGCTCTCCTGTGACCACAAGCTCTCCTGTGCTAGTGCTCCTACTTGCCCTGGGACTGCCACCTAAGACTGTGACCTGGATCCAAGTGTGGGCAAAGCAACAGAGTCCTGTCTCATTGCTAGCAAAAGACCCCTGTAATCTTCTTCTGACCAGTTCTTTAACCCCTTTATAGTCTGTGAGTTGAGAGCTCCAAAAGCAGCCTTTGCCTCTTAAGTAACTCCTGAGGCCTTCTCCTGGTTTGCTGTAGCCAGGGCTGTGTTGGCACAGCCCGTGCTGGACTGTGCTCCACTCTCACCCGGGTTCGGCAGACCTTTCCTGCTGACCTTCTGAGTTGTCTTTGGCGTCCGTGGGCCGTGAGGTCTGGAAACCACCACTGCTGCCAATGATTGACTCATCTTTTTGTGTGTTCTAGTGCTGTAGAATTTGCTTAAATTTTTTAGGGTATTTGGAGGGGTTTGGGTGAGAACTCAGATGAGTCCCTGCCTTTACTCTGCCATTTTGGCTCTGCCTCCCCTGAGATTCTATTCTAATGCTTTCTCTGTATTGATTATTTCTAGTTTATCCTGTATATAGGTTGTACGTATGTAATTTGTTTGCGTGTTGTTTCCTCAGTTATTCTCTGAGCTCCTTCAGACCAGGGACTGTCTTTGGCCTTTTGTTGTATCCCCAGTGCTTAGCATAGTGCTGGTAGATAATGGGTGTTTAATAAATGTTTATTGACTGATTTTTTTTTTTTGTGGAGTCAGAATTAGTCTTTATGATTTTGTAGCATTTAGTTTTGATTATTTTTTGTTCTTTGCTTTTGCATTGTTGTAATCATTGTTCAGTTTTTAATAGTTCACATGCCTCTTCATTCTTTACAATACTTTGTAGCTTTCGTATTAATTTCTTAAAGTACAATAATACTCCATTAAACTGACACAGCACATGTTTCAAGGAAAGTAGAAGCCCATTGTGTAAGACAACATGTAGGGTTTCTTTGGTAGACGTTATTTCTAACTACAGCTTATATCTCTCCAGAGTGGTGTGTAATTCTTGACAATTACTTGTGCATTCTTAATTAGGTGGTTGATTTTTAAGAGTAGAAAATTTGCCTTCCCCAAGTAGGGCAACTTTCAACTTCTGCTTCCAGTAGTTCTAAGTTTATGTTTATGAATAAATAGATACTTAGTGATGCTGAACTGGGTCTGGGCCAGTCATTTTTACCTTGCATGAATTACTTGTCTATCTCCATGAGAGTTTGAAGAAGCGGTGATGGATATTATTGCCTACAGTGAGAGTAGGGGACTGCTTTGAAGTAGATGAGGGAGTGCCATTTCTGGTCTTCTTGGGCCATGATGAACTTATTTCTTCGAAGCCCTTGCATGACTTGTTCTTGATTTTCCAATGTGACCTTTTGTGCATTAGAACAAAATATTGATTTCTTCCTCTCTTTCTCTCATTTCCCATCCCAGAGATTTTTCCTTCTTTTGATAATTCTTTTTTTAATTTTAATTTTTAAAAAATTTTTTTCTTTTTTTTCCCCTTCTTTTGAACTCTTAGCATTTTCTTTCTCTATATCTGTCATATACTTTCACACATTTTCTTTTGTGTTATGTTTATTAGTTGTAGCTGTGTTATTCACTCTCACTTTAGGGAATCTAAAACAGGTAGTGCAATGGATAGAGCACTGTTACTAGAGTTAGGAAGACCTGAGTTCCAGTATGACCTCAGACATGTACTAGCTGTTTGACTCTGGGCAAGTCACTTAACCTCTGCTTGCCTTAGTTTCTCATCTGTAAAATAGGGATAGTAATAGCACCTACCTTGCAGGGTTGTTGTGAGGCTCAAATGAGATAAAAATTATAAACTGCAAAAAAACAGTGCCTGACACATAATAAGCACTATATAAATGTTTGCTGTAATGATGATGATGATGAAGGACCATGACTTATTCATCTTTATGTACCTCTCAGTGTACCTCTCTTGGACTTTGGCAAATGATAGTCACTTAGTAAATGTTCATTGAATTAATTTTATTTATGCCTTGTAAAATTTGAATTTAAACGAATTCAGTTCAACAGATATTTAATTAAGCCTCTCAAACCTTTCCCCTTTTCAGTACATTTTCCACAAAGTTACTAAAGTGATACTCCAAAAGCACGTCTGACCATGTCATTCCTCTTCTCAGTGAACTCTAGTGGGTTACTGTTACTCCTAGGGTCAAATACAAACTCTTCTGTTTGACATTTAAAGCCTTCTACAACTTGGCTCCAACCTATCTTTCCTGCCCTGTTACTCTGCTTTACGTATTCTTTGGTGCAGCCAAACTGGTCTTTGTGCTATTCCTCACACATGGCATTTCATCCTCTGTTGTGGTGCCTCTGTACAGGCTGTGTCCTATGTCTGCCTCAAATACTCTCCCTTTTTACCTGCATCTCTTAGTATCTCTTGTTTTCTTGAATGCTTCACATGTCATAGGAGCTTAATAAATGCTTGCTTGCTTGCTTGCTTGCTTGCTTGATTCTGTGTCCAAGACTCTGTGCTAGGCCCCAGGGATCGAAAGACAAATATTCTTGAGCAGGGAGGAGTATAGTCAATCCTGTTTTTTAAGATTGTTTTGGCAGCTGGGTAGAGTATGGTTTGGAGATGAAGGAGATCTGATTCCAATCATAATGTGTCAACAGTGTAAAAAAGAGGATGAGGGCCTGAATTGGGGTGGTGGCTGCTGTGGGAGTAGATGTGGGAGTTTTTTTGGAGGTAGAATTGACAGGTCTTGATAGCTGATTTAGATAGGGGCAGTGGTGCATGGAGGGGAGGGTAAGGGAGAGGAAAAGAGTACAGGTTAATGTGGAATCCTCTGCATTGGAGTTGTCAAACTCAAATAGAAACATATCCCTGCAGGCTGCCTATGTTGTGTCATGTTTTTATTTACTTTATTAAACATTTCTCAGTTATATTTTAATCTGGCTCCAAGTTGCCCAGGGATTTTGACATCTTTTTTTCTATATCGGGATGGAGTAAATGCTTGTTTAACTTTTTTCATTGAAGTTTAGGGAAGGACCTAACATAGTAGTTGGCTGTCTTGTGCTAGAGTCTTAAAATATGTACAGGTCTGTATAGAGTTATGCATCAATACATAGTGGCAGCCATAAATTATAGAATTAATATCTAAAAGCAGGGTCTGATGACTCCTGTATGCCAGCTTGTTTGTGACAGCACTAAATATCGAGACTAATTCTGTTGAGGTTTAGGGGTGTAGGGGTTCTGGGAACCCGAAATCATGACGTGTGGGTTCTGCCTAAAAGAATTCGACCCAAGTCTTCTTTCAGGCAAAGACAAGGTTTAATTAGAACATCCACCATGTTGGCCAGACTCTTAAGGAATCTAAGCATTTTGCAAGTGGGCCAGATCTTAAGAAAGAATCTCAGCCCATGATGGCTAGATTAAGAATCTCAGCACCTTAATGGAGACATGATGGACTTTATATACAGAAAGACTGTGGGAGGCATCTAGGAGTGGCCAAGTAGTTTGGGGTGACTGGAGGAGGGATCTAAGGAAGATCTGACTGGGAGTGGCCAGCAAGCTGGGGTGCACAGACAGCCAGGGACCTGAACCACTTGGCCAAGGGAGAATGGAGTCTAGATGGGATTAGGGGTGGGAAGTGGCCAGGGGCAACTGGGAGGTAGGAACAGAACTGGGAGATTGAAGGCCAGTTGCTAGGATTATAGCCTCAGGTGAACACCAGAGATTTGGCCAAGTGGGAAAGTCCAGGGTTTTTCCTTTTTGGGATCCAGATCCCAAAGACATGGTCTTTTCCTTTTAGAGGTTCAGATCCCATCCCCATCAATTCTACCTGGATGTTTTGCTCAGAAGGGCTTATAGCTGGCTCTATATAAATGATCATGGGGCCCTATATAGATGCAAATAATTCTCTAGGTAAAAAACATGCGTTTTCCTGTGGAGAGGTATGGTAATAATCTCATTGTACACTGTCATGGTCAGACCATAGCTGGGGGTATTGTGTTGAGTTCTGAGGAAGGACATTGATAAACTGAAGAATGTTCAAAAGGTCATCGAGGATAGTGAAGGACCTTGAATTTATGCCATTTGAGGATCTGGGAATGTTTAGCTTGGAGAAGAAGGCTCAAGAAAGTCACGATAACTGTTTTCAAGTACTTGAAAGACTGTCATAAGGTAAAGGGATTAGATTTATTCTACTTGGGTCTTAGAGGGCAGAACTAGATGTTGCCAAGAAGCACATTTAGGCTTGATGTAAGAAAAAACTTCCTAGTACTTACAGGTGGTAAAAAAAGTGAATTTGGATTGTAATGTGTTCCTCATCAGAGGTCTTGAAGCAAAAGCTGGATGACCACTAATCAGATTGGTTGTAGAGGGGATTCTTTTTTTTTTTTTTTGTTGTGAGTTGGATTAGATGGCTGCTGGGGTTCTTGCCAATTCTGAAATTATGTGATTTGGCTTTTTTCTTAGTTTTTGAACAATAATGCTATGATTTTGGCCAGTTTAAAGAAGAGTTGTTTTATGAGGGTAAATATTTTTATTCTGGCACTGCCCCCCGCTCTGCGCCCCTCCCCCCAACTTTTGCTCTTAGAAGAGCTGCTTGAGTCTTGATAGCATATTCATGAGAATGCTGGAGAAACATAATTACCTCTGATTCTAAGTGGATAAAGAATTTTGCAACAATTTTATTATTGTGTCTTTTAACTTCATCCTTTTCTCCTTTGCTCTCTCCCTCCTCCTTTTCCCCAACCCAAGGTGTCAATCTGGTAAAACTGGTTTCTTTTTACATTCTAGTTTTCTTCCCCAGCTCAAAACAAAACACAACAAAAACCCAAGTCCCTCCTGTTTCATTGAAAGGGAAAATGTTATCTTCTTTTCCTGACAGCACCTGCCCTGGAGGAGTATGTATTCCTGGAGAACTCTTTTATGTCCTGGGAACCAGCTAAGGCCCTGACTCCCAGGGAATATTTAACAAAAACCATCTTAGCTTGAAGTACTAGTTCGAGCTAAATAGGAAGTTTAAAACAGTTTTTTCCTTAAAAAGAGGTTTAAACCATCTTCCGGTTAAATAGGGAAAATGTTTATTATGTCTATTGCTAATTTATTCCTTAGATTGAGAGAATGTTATGGTATTTAGCATAGTGACAATACAAATCTTTTTTCCCCTTTGCTTTGTGGCTGACGAAATCTTCCTATTCCTTGAAAGGTCTTAGTAGGCAGGCCTTTTGAAAGCATTTAAAGGAGATCAACTAGGTACAGCCACGGATTCAGAAGTAAGCAGATCATAAATTCATTGGGAAGAAAGGGATGGTGCTTCTCAATATCCTGATAGAAGATATAATGTGTGTGTATAATATAACCATGTAAGGCAGATTGAGTGCTATAGGAGGGGGGTACATGTGGTACTTCTATGGTGGTACAGAGGAGGGAGACCCCCCTTAAGGCTGAGGTATCAAGACTTTATTAAGGAAGTGGGTCTTGAAAGGTTAGTTGAATAAAATATATTTTTTGGATTCTTAGTGGAATAATTCTGTAAAGAAAAAGCACATTTGGATAAAAGCCACATTCTGCTTTAGTGACATTCTCCCTTCATTCTCTTTCCCTCATCCTCTATACCTTTTTGCTTATTACCTTTCCTTTGAGCCGGAGTCCTTGATAGCTAAATTTCACTTTTTTGACTATGGAATTTGGAAAAACTCTTGACTAGGGATTACTTGGATTTCACAGGAGCGGTCCTAAACATTAGTAATAATAGTGCTTGATTACTTGAGAAATTTTGGCCCTAAAAACTAAGGGCATCTGATAACTGTGTGTGCACTGAGGCCAGGTCAGGTGTCTCCCCTGTGCATAGGGATCTTCTACCACTTCCTATAGCCTCTGGTGAGGAGACAGCAGACCATGGCAGCACTTGTGGCCTGAGCCTTCTAGCTCCTGCTGGGCACAGTGCCACTTGAAGAAGGCTGCTAGGGGCCAGGCTGGGCATCTTCCATCTGCCCCAAAGCAAACACTTCTATCTACCAGCCACAAGGCATCTTCCACCTCCTACTCCCAGCCCAATCTCCCAGCTGGGATGTGGATAAACTCCAGTGCAAACCTTCCTTCAGCTTCAGGCCTCCCATCTCCTGCTGGACCTGTCCTTTGAAGGTACATGAGTGAGTGGTGCCCTCCAATCAATAATGAACCTTCTCACACCTGGTCATGCCTTTCACATCCCAGTGATTCTGAACACCTGTAGATTGTCGCCCAAACCCCCTTTCACATCACTACCACCTGATTCCTCATTCCCATCCCTTTCAATACTCCCACCCCAAAGTTTCATCTTAATTCCATCTAGCCCTTCTGCTGTGCCTTCTGGAATACCTGTTCCATAGGCAACTAACTTCCCTTCATCTTAAATATATTCCTCTCCCACTCCTTCCATCTGACCATAATTTATTAGTTTTACCCTCTTCCTCCATCTTCCCTTACATAACCCTACTGTTTATCTGCACTGCGTTCTCCAATCCCTTAACCCCTCATTTCTCACCCAGGCCATCTCCTCTGCATTAGCCTTTCTTCTCTCTTCTCCCCATATTGACTCCTTGGTGAATCAATTCAGTTCAATTCTATACTGTCTTTCTCTTTTGAATCTCTAGCCCCCTTATCATATCACTGATTACACCCAGCCAAACTTCAGCCTTGGTTGACTCTCACCATCCTTTGTCTTCTCTCCTATACAATGCTGAACAAAGGTAGAGAAAAATCATGCATCTGTTCTGACTGGGTCCATTATAAATTTATGTTATCTAACTGCAACTGGACCCTCACTGTTGCTAGGCAATCCTACTGTGCCTCCCTTATCAACTCACTATCTTGCTCTCCACAGTGTCTCTTTCAAACTTTTCTGTCCCTCCTCAGACCTTTCGTGGTTCCTCCTCTTCTGAGTCTTAGCTGAGAACATTGCCACATATTTTACAGAAAAGATTGAAGCCATTTTCTATGAACTCCCTCTTCCTTATCTCCTATCACTCAAGTGCCTTCTGTCACCTTCTTCCTCATCCTGTCTTACATGACGAAGTGCCCCTACTCCTTAACTAAGTCCAACCCTTCTACATGTTGAAGTGAAACCACTCATTCTGTCCTATCTCCTCTAACAGATGGCCTCTTCTTTCATTTCTACTCTATTTTATTTTCAATCTTTCCTGGTCTGCTGGCTATGTTCTACTGCCTGCTGATGTCTTCCCTATGCTGAAAAATTCCTGACTTGATCCTTCTATCCTCGCTAATTATCATCCCGTATTTCTTTTGCTCTTTGTAGCCAAACTCCTTCCAAAGGCCATATGCAATAGGTGCCTCCATTTCCTCCCTCCCTCTTTTTTAGCCCTTTATAATTTGGCTTCTGACCTTATCATTCCCACTGAAATTGTTTTCTCCAAAGTTACTAATCTTAGTTGTCTTTTCTCAATCCTCATTCTCCTTGACCTCTCTGCATCTTTTGACACTGTTGATGTCTTTCTCCTTGATGCTCTTCTCTCTCTTGGTTTTCCAGATACCTCTCCTAGTTTTTCTTCTACCTTTCTGACTGCTCCTTCTCTGTCTCCTTTGCTGGATCCTTCTCCAGATCGCCTCTTCCAACTGTAGGTGTCCTTCAGTTCTGTCCTGGGCCCTCTTCTCTTCTCCTTTTACACTACTCACTTGGTAATCTCATCACCTTTCATGGATTTAATGTCTCTTTATGCTGATGATTATCAAATATGACTTTCCTATCCCAGTCTCTCTGCTGAGCTCCAATATCACATTTCCAATTGTCTTTAAGACATTTCAAACTGGATGTTCAGTAGACATCTTAAACTCAGTAAGTCCAAAACAGAACTCATCCTTCCACCTTCCCTATTACTATAAAGGCCAACACGATCCTCCCAGGCCCTCAAGCTCACAATATAGGTAGGAGTTGTCTTGGATTCCTTGCTGTCTTTCACCCTCCATATCCAAGCTTGTTGCCGAGACCTGTGAATTTCACCTTTGCAACATCCCCTTCTCTCCTCTGACCCTGCCACTACTCTAATGTAGGCTCTTAATACCTCAAACCTTGATTTTACAGTAGCCTGCTATGGGTCTGCCTACCTCAGGTTTCTCCCCACCCCAGACAATGCTCCAGCCATTGAAGTAATTTTCCTAAAGTGCTGGTATGATCATGTCACCTCTCTCTCCCCCTCCCTCCATTCAGTAAAATCCAGTGGCTTCGGGATCAAATACAAAATGTTCTGTTTAGCAAACAGAACCCTTCATAACTTACCTCCCTCCTACTTTTCTAGTCTTTTTATACTTTATTCCCTGACATGTATTCTTTGACTCAGTGATGCTGGCTTCCTGACTATCCCATGAACAAGACACTCCTTTTCTCCGCTCCTGGAATTCTCTTTACCTAGTTTCTGGATAATTTAATCATTTTACTAATAAGGCCTTTGGCCATCTCTCTCAGTTTATATACCATTTAAAGAGTAGGTGTTCCTGATGGGGTAACAATCAACTCTGATTGGATAACCCAATAGGAAGTAAGCTATATTAAAATGAGGGTTTTGGGGTATGTGACCTGTGTCACGCAAATCTTGGGCAAAGAGACATCAATTTCCATATCATTTGTTAAGACCAAAGAGAGGATCCACATTTTTCCAGACCTGTTTGAGCAGACACAATGAGCAGGAATACACCTGTTAGCCGTTAGCCCAGACATAGAATTTCTTTTACTGTCTTTTAGATCTTGGCCTGGGTGAATCTTTGAGAGAGATTTCCCACACTGGTTAGTTTCTGGATGAAGAAGTAGAAAAGGGGAAAAATCTTGATCCTAATACAATAGTTAGTTATTAAACATAAGAGAAAATATTCATTTCTCACAGTGCTAATTAAAATCCTGCCTTCTACAGGAAGCCTTTCCCCAACCCCTTTCAATTTCAGTGCCTTCTCTTATTCCTATTTATTCTGTACATTGCTTGCTTTCTACATATTTGCTTGCATGTTGTCTCCCCCATTAGATTGTAAGCTCCTTGAAGGCAGGGACTGTCTTTGCCTCTTTTTGTATCCCTAGAGCTTAGTATAGTGACTAGCACATAATACGTACTCAGTAAATATTGATTGATTGATTGATTGATTGATTCCTTCCTTATTTCTACTGCTGGAGTATCTAATGCAAGAACACTTCTGTCCTGTTAGTAGGGCTTATAGGGCACAATGAAAAATCAGAACTTCAGGTTCAGCCATTTATTTTTGCTTGTCAGACTGTGGAGATGTAAGAGAGAGAGATTATATGGGAGGGCTACTATGTTTCCTGTTGCTATAGAAGTGGAGAAGACTCAATGAAGGTGAGAGACAGAGCATAAATTACTCTGAAACATTATTTTCCAGTTACTTTCTCTTCTCTTACTCTTACTCTGCTTTTCTTTTTTTCCTTTATTGCTGCCTGGAATCTACTTCCTTGTAGTTCTGCATTCCCTCTTCTTCTTGCTCCCTTCCTTCAAGTTAGAAAAGTAGAAAATGAAAAAAAAGTCTTTTAAAAAGCATTTTCCCTAATTCTTCCTTCATACTAGAATATCTCATTTTCCCTTCCTTAAAACTACTAGTTCCTAGGAAACATCCTATGTCCCAATGACTCCAATTCTCCTTGATACTTCTCCCTACTTCCCTTTCCTCAAACATTAATTAAAGAACTAAAGCACTTCAAGATGTTTTGTTAAGGTGTGGGTAGAGGGGAACCTACTGCTAATTCTTCTAAGTTCTGTCCAGACTCTGAGGTTCTGTGATTCAATGATCCAGACATTATTGATGTTTATGTTAATGTTGTGGTTCATATATAAAATACGTTAAAGACAAGACAGTGGAGAACCTTTAATGAGCAATTGTTAGCTCTAACTCTGATTTGAGTCATGCAGAGTTTTTCTGTTTTTGACTGCTAGGTGGCACAGTGGATGGAGTCCCAGGCCTAGAGTCAGGAATGTGGTCCCAGACACTTACTAGCTGTGTGACCTTGGGCAAGTCACTTAACCCTGTTTACCTCAGTTTTCTCATCTGTAAAATGAGCTGGAGAAGGAAATGGCATACTTTTCCAATATCTTTGCCAAGAAAATCCCAAATGGGGTCAAAAAGAATTGGACACAACTGAAAACAACTGAATAGCAATAAATTTTTTTTTTTTTTAATTTCGTTAAGTGATAACTGGTCCCTTTTATCTTTTTTTCTACTTTGAAAAACAGTTGTAAATGCCTGATTTTCTCATAACTATCTGCCGGTAGATTCACTCTTCTGGTTTTTAAGTTAGAAGTATAAAGTAACATTAGTATTATTATAGTTTTGAATGGTCAAAAATGGTTCAGTGCATTTGGAAGAGGTCTTTCTGACCACTAACTAAAGAATTATAGAATCTTAGAATCTAGAGACACCTTAGAGGTTATCTAGTTTAACTTTCTACCCTGTGTAGGAATCCTTTTTACAACAACTCTGAGCAGTGGCCATTTGGCTTTGCTTGGGAATACTTCTCTATTGATAACTAGCTCATTCCCTTATTGGTGAGTCTGCTACCTTTTAAGACATCTTTTCTTTTTCTTTTTGTTAGAAAGTTCTTATATTGAGCCAGACAAGAGGCTTAGCAAAGCAGTGTGGACCAAAGAGATTAGGAGTGTCCTGTACTGTATCTTGGTGTGTTTGTCCAGGAAATGCAGTGAGAATGAAGGCTTTTTAAACAAGCTATATGTATTGGTTACCTATTTACTTGTCACTACCATATTCAAAAGCTTATATAGATGATCACTGTGAATGAAAAACAAATTGAACCTAATTTAAAGTTATAAAATTTAAAGTTGCTAAAAAAACAACAACAACAATATTTAGGCATTTTGGCCTATAACAGGACAACATTCTAGGTTACTCTTGATGTATTAATCATCACTGTTTAGGTATGATTTATAAGCCTTGAATTCGCCTTAACTTTTTCCATCTTGTCCACAGAAGTATCATGAGAGATGCTTTTTATAAAATGCTTTGCTGAAATCCATAGGTACTATGTCTGCAGCATTTCCATGATCTCTCAGTCAAATAACCCTTTCCAAAAAGGAAATGAGATTAGTTTGGCATGATGTATTCTTAATGAACCTATGCTGGTTTGTAGTGATCATTGCTTCTTTTTTCTTAAGTGCTCACAAACATTTATTTAATAGTTTGCAATAGAATTTTTTTTTTTTTTTGGTGAAGCAGTTGGGGGTTAAGTGACTTGCCCAGAGTCACACAGGTAGTGAGTGTTATGTGTCTGAGGCTGGATTTGAACTCAGGTCCTTGACTCCAGGGGTGGTGCTCTATCCACTGTGCCACCTATTTGCCCCCGCAATAGAATTTTTTAGCAAGATTCTTTTCAGACTCACTAATTTTTATAGTTTGAATTTACTTTCTTTCTACTTTTGAAAATTGGGAAAATATTTGCTTGTACTTTTTGTATTCTTCATGATATAAAGATGACCACACAATACCTGCTATAGTACCTTGCACTTAATACGTTTTTTTTTTAATGAAATGATTCAAGTTCTTTCAGTTTCTTAAGATATGCTTCTTCTGGACAAGGTGGTTTGAACTCTTTTAAGGCAGCTAGGTATTCTCTTAATCTTTTACATCATGCTTGTTCTACACTTTCCATTTTGAAGTAAATGGATAGGTTGACGTAAGACAAATGATCAGGAGGCAACTGCTTATCAACAACTGGACAAAACTCTAGTGAGCAGATGTAAGAAATCTTTTTAGGACAGGGGATGTCAATGTGCAGTATCTCAGTCCCATGAGCCATGAGTCCATTATCTTATCCAAATCTCTCAATACTCTCCCACTCATATCCTTTCCCCTCGTGCATGGTCCTTTTACTACTTTGCTACTCATGGTACCTTCAAGTTCTAATGCTATATTTTTTTCTCCCTCATCCTGGCATTCAGTGTTCTTTTATGAACTCTTGCAAAGTCTTGCCTCCACTTTTCCACTTTCCTTTTGGAGAAGGATACCAAGCAGATAAACTAACATAACTTTTTTTTCTTCTTTTAAAATTTTTAAAAAATTATTAATTTATTTTCAACTTTTACTTCCATAAGCTTTTGAGTATTAAATTTTTCCCCCTCCATGCCCACCCCCCTCCCCAAGACTGTGTGCAGTTTGATATAGGCTCTACATATACATTCCTATTAAACATATATTCACATCAGTTATATTGTAAAGAAGAATTAGAACCAATAAGAACCACAAGAAAGAAGAAACAAAACAAAACAAAAGAGAAAAAAAAGAGTAGTATGCTTCAATCTGCATTCCAACTCCATAGTTCTTTCTCTGGATGTGGATAGCATTTTCCATCATGAGGCATTTGGAGATGTCTTAGATTTTTGCATTGCTGAGAAGAGCTAAGTCTATCAGTTTGTTATTGCACAATGTGGCTGTTACTGTGTACAGTGTTCTCCTGGTTCTCCTCACTTCACTCAGCATCAGTCCATATAAGTCTTTCCAGATTTTTCTGAAGTCCACTTGCTCATCATTTCTTACAGCACAGTAGTATTTCATTACATTCATATACCACAACTTGTTCAACTATTCTCCAGTTGGTGGGCATGCCCTCAATTTCCAATTCTTTGCCACCACAGAAAGAGCTGCTATAAATATTTTTGTACATGTGGGCCCTTTTCCCATTTTTATGATGTCTTTGGGATACAGCCTTAGAAGTGCTGTTGCTGGGTTAAAGGGTATGCCCCTTTTTTATAGCCCTTTCGGCATGGTTCCAAATTGCTCTCCAAAATGGTTGGATCAGTTCACAACTCCACCAACAATGTATTAATGTTCCAATTTTCCCACATCTTCTCCAACATTTATCATTTTCCTGTTTTGTTATGTTAGCAAACATGACAGGTGTGATGTGGTACCTCAGAATTGTTTTAATATGCATTTCTCTAATCAATAGTGATTTAGAGCAAAAAATATTTTATTTTAAAAATATTATACATAATCAGCTTTTTAAACAGCCCAGATGTTCTTTATCTTCCACACTCCTCTCCCCCTCCCACCCCCCAATGAGAATGAGAATGAAGGAAAAACAGAATCCTTGTTACAAACACATATTGTATAGGCACAAGGCAAACAAATTTCCATCTTGGTCTTGGCCTCCCCCCCCCCCCAACTCCCAAAAAGCAAAGATGCTCTGAGTCTTTTACCTCTCTGTCAGGTAATGGGTAGCATGTTTTCATCATTAATCCCCTGGAATTGTGGTTGGTCATTGCGCTGATCAGAGTTCCTAATTCTTTCAAAGTTGTTTGCCTTTGCCATATTGTTGTCTTTGTATAAAATTGTTCTCCTGGTTCTGTTTACTTCATTCAGCATCAATTCACATAAGCCTTTTCAGGATTCTCTGAAACCATCCCCTTTAAATTTTTTTACCCAAATCATTCTGGTTCTCACTGGTTGGTCAATAGTAAGTCCCAGCCCAAGCCTCACTTGGTAATTGTTTGGGTTTTGAAGGCTCAGAGTGAGTATAAATAGCAGTTGTTTCTGTTTTGCCCAGAAACCTTTGAGGATCTTTTTTTTTTTTTTTTGACTAGGCAAAAGAGGCCATTTTTTGCCTCATTTCTTACCTAGCCTTAATCACTGAATGGGTGTTGCCTCAGACAGACTGAGACTTGGGAAAGACCTCAGCTTAAAAAGACCAAGGTCTCCCACTGCATGGGAGGCCATCTCCAGTTGTCCTGATCTAAATCTTGCCTCTGTGCCCAGGTGGCTCAGAAGAGAGAGAGGCTGGTGACTCTCCACAGCCCTGCCTCACTTAAATCTAATTCATTTGCAAATCAAGACATCACCTTCCTGATGTCATTGAACCTCTTCCAGAATGAAGGACAAACAATAACAACAACAGTACAATAGTATTCCAGCATAAAAACCATAACTTATTCATCCATTCTCCAATTTTTGGGCATCTCCTCAGAGTTCCACACTTTGCCAGCTCAAAAAGAGCTATATTAGTTATATTTTCATACATCTTTAGGTTTTGTTTTTCTTCGAACTAATCTCTACCTTAATCTACTTTTCTTTCTAATCCTCTCTTCTTCCTTTTTCCTCCTATTATCCTTTTAAGTGGGTGTATTTTTGTTGGGTGAGGAAGGCAGTTCACTTCTGAGTGAGGTTTTAGTATCTACTGTTCCCCCCCCCACACTCTCTTTTTTGTTTTAAATGTCTACTTGCACACTTTGATTATGTGTGATAATTTTTCCTAACTTTCTTTTCACTTCCTGTACCTTTCTCCTTGTATTCCTCTTCTCTCCTTTCATTCTGCTTGGAATAATTAAAGCTCCCCCTATAGGATTACATCAGTGTTGCTGGGTAAATAATTCTTGGCTGAAAACCTATATTCTTTGTCTTCTGGAAAATAATATTCCAGTCTCTCTGCTCTTTTATAGCAGTAACTGCTAAATTGTATATGATCCTCATTCTTTCTGGATGCTCCCCCCTCCCCCCTTTTTTTTTTAAACCTAGAAGCTCTGGATTTTGGCTACATTGTTCCTGGGAGTTTTCTTTTTAGGCATACTTTCAGGAGGTGATCAGTGGATTCCTTCTATTTCTACTTCACCCTCTGAGAGTTTCTGAGAGATCTGGGCAGTTTTAAGATTTTTTTAGTAAGAGTTTTGCATTTAAAATAACAGTAGACAGCATAAAATTTCTGGGAGTATACTTGCTGAAACAAAGCCAGAAACTACATGAACCTAATTTTAAAACACTTTTTTATACAAATAAAGTCAGATTTAAATAATTGGAGAAATATTAATTGCTCATGGGTAGATAGAAACAGTAAAATAAAAATCTACCTAATCTACTTATTGAATGCCATCCCAATTAAATTACCAAAAAATTATTTTATTGAGCTAGAAAAAATAATAAAATTCACTTTGAAGAACAGAAGAAGAATATCAAAGGAATTAATGAAAAAATGTAAAGGACGGAGGCTTAGCAGGTCTTAAACTACATTGTAAAGCAGTAATTATCAGAACAATCTGGTACTGGCCAAGAAATAGAAAGATAGATCAGTGGAACAGAGGAGACATATAATATGTTGTAGGAAATGATTATAGTAACCTTATGTTTGACAAATGTGTTTGACAGATGTAAAAATTTAAGCTTTTGGGATAAGAATTCACTATTTGGTAAAAATTGTTGGGAAAACTGGAAAGCAGTCTGACAGAAATTGAGTATAGACTAATATTTTATATCATTTACCAAGATACGGTCAAAGTGGATTCATGGTCTAGATACTTAGGAAGATGTGATAAGTAAATTAGAAGAACATGAAAGATATTACTTATCAGACTTTTGGATAGAAGAAGATTTTATGAATAAATGAGATAGAGAGCATTGTGAGATGTAAAATGGATAATTTTGATTACATTAAATTAAAAAAATTTTTGTACAGTAAAGCCAATGTAGCCAAGATTAGAAGGAAAGCAGAAAATTGGGAAAAAATTTTTATAGACAGTTTCTCAGATAAAGGTCTCACATCTCAAATATATAGAGAACTTTGTCAAATTTAAGAATATGAATTATTCATTTATCATGAGTTATGTTAAGTGGTCAAAGGATATGAATAGGCAGTTTTCAGAAGAAGAAATCAAAGTTACATATGGTCATATGAAAAAATGCTCTAAGTCATCGATTAGAGAAAAGCCAATGAAAACACCTTGGAGATATCATCTCACACTTATCAGATTGGCTAAAATGATAGAATGGGAAAATGACAGATGTTGGAGAGGATGTGAAAAAGTTGGGACACTAATATACTGTTGGTGGACCTGTGAATTGATTCAACTGTTTCGGAGAGCAATCTGGAATTGTGCCCAAAGAGTTATTAAACTACCTATATACCCTTTGACCCAGCAATACCACTATTAGGTCTGTTTCCTGAAATATTTATAGTAGCCCTTTCTTATTGTGGTGGCAAAGAACTGGAAATTGAGGTGATGCCCAATTGAGAAATGGCTAAACAAGTTGTGGTATGTGATTGTGATGGAATACTACTGTGCTGTAAGAAATGATGAGCAGGTTGATTTTTAGAAAAACATGGAAAGACTTGCCTGAAGAGTGAAATGAACAGAGCCAAGTGAACATTGTATATAGTAGCAGTAATATTATTTGAAGAATAATGGTGAACAACTGAGTTATTCTGAGTATTACAATCAAATCAACTACAAAGGACCTGTGAAAGAAGATGCTATCCACCTCCAGAGAAAGAACTATGCAAAGTATGGTTTTATATCTCTATCTGTGTCAGGTGGTGGCCTTCTCTAGTGCAGGGTGGGAAGAGAGGGAGGGAGGAAGACAGTTTGAAACTTAAAGTGTAACAAAAAAAAATTAAATTAAATTAAAAAAACAAGATTTCTTCATACCTGTCATCTTGTTTTGGTCATCCTGTTCATTCAGACAGTCCAGTGAGTCTTAATTTTTTTCTCCTCAATCTTTTTTTCAGTTTTTTTTTTTGTTTTTTGCTGTGAGATGCCTTATATGTCTTCCTATTTTTTTTTTTTTTGTCTTTTAACTTTGTTTTAATATTTTTTGGCTCATGGGGTCTTTGATTTCTTTTTGGTTGATTTTGATTTTCAGGTAGTTTGTTACTTGGGAAAGGTTTTGTATGTTTTGTGCCAAGCTGCTTATTTCCTTTCCAGTTCTTTCTTCCATGGCTTTCATTTATTTTTTAATTTTTTTCCTTTAGCATTCTCATTTCATTGACAAAAACAGATTTCACCTTATTAAAAAAAACCCCAAAGCTTTTTAATCTCTTCCAGGAACTGTAGTTGAATTTGCGTCCAAGCTGTAAATGTTTTATAGTCATTCTCTTCTGGGTTTGTGTCTTGAGCATCTCTGTCAACGTAATAGCTTTTTATGGTGGGATTTGTTTGCTTGCTTTGTCTTCTAGCCTATTTCCTGACTTCACATTTGATGGTAGGTTTGTACTCTGTACTTCTGTAGGGAAGGTCTGAGTTTGTGCTGTTGCTGCTTTCTTGGGATGCTGAGTGTTACATTGTTCCAGGATTTCAGGGATAGTTGAGGCTGGGAGCCTGCAGGCTTTCAGTGCTGTCAGAGTGGTCTGATCCAGGGCAAAGTCTGCTTGCTGCTCTCCTTGTCTGAGCTCCAGAATTTCCTGACCTGGTTTTGAGTGTGAGTGAATTACTCCCAGACTTAGCTGGCTAGGAAGCTCTACTGGTTCAGAGTTACAGAACTGTAGCTACCTGTTTGGTTTAGTTTTCCTGCCCTGGTTTTTCTTCTGCAGCCTTCAGACTGGGCTGAAGACTGGAACTGATAACCCTGTTCTGTTCTGGGGTTTGAGCCATACCACTGCTGCTTCTTCTGAGCTTCCTCCTCTTTCTTTATTCTGCCTAGGGCCTGAGACTTCTGAGGGAAGGGCTGATCAGGTACAGGTCCCCTCATCAGTTTGTCTCTTAGATCACAGATCTGGATGGAATTGGATACAAAACTGCCAGTTTACACCCATCCTTAATGGGATACTTTGGCATAGGTCTGGGACTCTTTCTTGCTCCAGTTCACAGCCTTTTCCTGAGTGTTGGTGTTTTGTGTGAGTGTTTCACATCAGGCTCAGCCCCCAGGGTCAGTAGATGTTTCTATTTCCCTGTGTCTGCTTGGGTTGGAAAAATGACTCTGTGACTTTTTCTTGGATTTCCTCATCAGAATTCCACCTGGTGCATTTTTTTTTTTTAATCTGTTTGGAGGAATTTTGTCAGATAGCTCCTCCTCATTGCATGGCTTCCTACAACTCTGTTACCTTGGTTCTGCCAATTAGTTTAATTTGTAATAAATTTCTTTTCAGGTTAAATTAATATTTATTTTTCATTATTCTGTTTTCTTTTTTTCGAGACTGAATTCCTAGTATATAAAACTTTAATGATGTTAATTCCCATTGGAATAATTATTTCATTATCGTGATACCTAGGACTTAGAAACTGTGGGACCTTATAAAGAAGGAAGTTTAGTGGAGTGGAAAAAGAGCAGAATTTAGACAAGAGGACATAGGTTCATGTCTGTGAAGACATGGGTTCAAGTTTCAGATGATGTAAGTTCAAGTTTTGGAGTCATGGCTTATTACCTGTACAACCTTGGACAAGTCACTTAACTTTTCTGGACCTCAGTTTCTTTTCTTTTCTTTTTTTTCTTTTTTGGTGAGGCAATCAGGGTTAAGTGACTTGCCCAGGGTCACACATCTAGTAAGTGTCAATTGTCTGAGGCCAGATTTTCAGTTTCTTTATCTATAAAATAAAGGGATTGTACCGAATGATGTCTAAGGGACCTTCGAGTGTTGGTTTAAAAATCCTATGATCCCTTGAATGAAATCAAGGTATTTGTCTGAAAGACAAAATAGTAAATTTCTTTGGGGCTCCTTTTGGATAAAATGACTTAAGTTGATTCAAATATACAAAGTTAACATTCACCCCCAGGGGTGTGTGAGTAGGAGGAATTAAATGCAAAATCCAGATGGCCAAGAAGTAAAAATTAACCACTCAATTTCTGTTTTTCATACTCATAACCAATATGGACCATTTGCATTAGACCTAAATAGAATGGCTTATTTAAGATTCATTATTCTTATTCTTGTA
The DNA here is from genome assembly GCF_900497805.2 of Vombatus ursinus. Taxonomy (NCBI): domain Eukaryota; kingdom Metazoa; phylum Chordata; class Mammalia; order Diprotodontia; family Vombatidae; genus Vombatus; species Vombatus ursinus. The sequence continues at coordinate 35,548,512 of NW_020954559.1, forward strand.
CTAAAGTCACAATTCCATTTGACAATGTGACAGGACAAAATGGTATTTTTAAACCTGGAAAACTACACTTCAGAATTATGCCAAATTATCAAAATCCTGTTTCTCACGTCAAAAATAGCTTTTCCACACATTCTTTGGTGTCCCTGACCTGTTTGGTTGTCTTTAGAAAAAGGAAAGCTTCAGTAGGGAGTCAAGTGCTCTAACCAGTTTGATTATGTTAGAGCTGTTCCTTATTTTTAAGAAAAAGTGAGGGAAAGATAAAATTGAGGTACTCTATTTTCATACATTGATGCTCTGCCCATTGGCATATTTATTATATTTGAGCTAGATATCTATCAATTATCACTTATCCATCAGTTTATTAAACATCTACACTGTCAGGTGCTTTGCTAGGTTTTGAGAAATACACTAATAAAAATGAAAAATCTCTGTTCACAGGGAGTTTATATTCTTTTGGGAGGAGAAAACATGTACCTATAAAAGTATACAAAAATATATACAAAGTAAATATAATTTTCTGGAGAAGGCACTAGCATCAAGGGATATTCAGAAAGCCTTCATGTAGAAGTTGGTATTTGTGCTGCTCGTTGTAGGAAGCCAGGGAAGCTAGGGATTCTAAGAGGTGATAGGAGGAGGTAGTGCATTCTAGGCATGGGGTATAGCTAGTTCAAAGACCCAGATGGAATATGGTTTTGTGTGTGAGGTACATCAATCAGTCCTCCTTATGCTGCTTAGCACCACCAAGTAAATTGTTATTGGTTCATGCAGTCTTGTATGCATCTCATCCTTTCAATATTTAAGCTGGTCTCTGAACTTAGGCATCTAACTTCATATCTCTGGACCTCAGTTTCCTAAGGAATTTGTTGGACAAGATCATTTCCAAAATTCTTTTCAGTTTTAATGGCTTTTGATTCCATTATCTTTTGAGATGAGCCTCAGTCCCTGCTCATGTCATGTCCTGGGTCCCTGGATTCTTAATGAAGAGAGAAGAGAAAAAGCTTCTGAATTTAGAGGTGATACTAACATAGGAGTATAAGTTGATTCAAATAAGTTTCTTGGTGTTGGTTTCCATTTCCTATCAATTCCCTTCCATCTCTAAATTGTTATACTAGACTTTTTCTCATTTCATTTAATGTTCTAATGTATTTTGAAGTTGTGTGGTATATTGGTGTATATTCTGTGGTAGATTATCCCTTTCCCTCTCTTTCCCCTTTCCAGCTCCCTATTAGAATGAAAGGGATTATAGGGACTTTCTTGCTTTCTTATATTTTTAGCCTTTGCACTTGGAACTATAATAAATGCTTTTTCAGTCACATTTCTTCCTTCATTTTGGGATCTTGTTGATGTGAGTACTCTCTCTCTCTGGTAGTAACCCATCCATATCTTCTCATCCTGTAGTCAAATTAAATCAACAATCATTTAAGTATCTATTATCTATCAGGGGATAGTGCTAAAGGTTGAGGATACAAAGAAAGGCAAATCTCCCCTGTACTGACTCTCCTGGAGCATACAATCTGATGGGTGAGACAACACACCAACAATTATATACAAACAATTTATATATGTACCAGATAATTGGAATTAGTCTCAGAGAGAAATCACTAAGATTGTGGGAGACCAGAAAAGACTTCTTGCAGAAGGTGAGACTTGAAGAAAACTTGGAAAGGTAGGAGGCAGAAATGAATACATAGTTTCAGGCATGGAGGAGAGCCAGTGCACATGCCTTGAGTTGGAGATAGTGTCATGTTGGAGGAACAGCCAGGAGGCCAGCATCACTGGATAGTGGAGTATGTGGAAGATAGTAAGGTGTAAGAAGACTGGAAAGGGAGGGACTAATTCATTAAAGGCTTTAAAAGCCAAACAGAGGGTTTTATATTTGATCCTGGAGGTAATAAGTAGCCAGTGGAGTTGATTGAGTAGGGGAGTGTGACATGGTTAGACCTGGGCTTCAGGAAGATCAATTTGACAGCTGAATGGATGAAGGATTGTAGTGAGGAGAGACTTGAAGCAAGAAGACCAACCAGTAGACTTTTACGATAGTTCATGTGTGAGGTGAGGATGCTAGAGTGGCATCAGAGAGGAGGGGTCATTTGTACGCAGAGATGTCGAGAAGGTAGAAATAACAAGACTTGGAAGCAGACTGGATATTGGGGGTGAGAGTAAGAAGTTGAAGGTGACACCTATGTTTTGAATCTGAATATCTGGGAAGATTATGATACCCTTGACAATAATAGGTAACTTAGGAAGAGAGGACAGTTTAGTAGGGGAAGAATAATGAGTTGGTATAGCTTTTGCTTATGTGCTTCTGTAAATCTTCATGCTGGAGACCCTCCTCTAGATCTCTTGACGTCGTAGACATCATTGGTGTATGTGGATTGTCCATTGTTTATTCCTTTATTGGCCCACCGACTCTTGTGAACATACAGTTTTCTGTTGATATTCTTTACATTACTTCTCACTCTCAATACCTCGTTGGTGGTATGCTGCAGCCTACTTGCCTACCATATGTTCACTTAGCATGCATGCGTAGAGTTGCCAGAAGTCTGGATTGAGCCTATACTTCAGTATCTCTACCTGAAAGTTCTGTTTCTTTTGTTTCTAGCTTCCCAGATCCTATGCTCCCACTTATTCCTCCTGTCCTCAGAACATCCTGTCCTCACTCCCAGCCCATGATCATTGCTACTTGAAATCCAGTAGAGGAGCTGGAGGGATGGTCTGCTTAGATTTTGTAGTGGAGAGTTTAATGAAAATGAAGAATAAAATGAAATCATCATTCAGATTTGCCTTGTGGTCTCCCATCTTCACCCCTGCCCCAGTCCTTTGCTGGCACCAGTGATTTTATCTTTATTCTTAGACTTAGATTATGTGGATAGAGTTTATTGTAAATTTGTGCTGGTGCTCTATGACTCTCACATTCTGAGGAAATAATAGTGACGTTCCCCTTTGGTGTGAACAAATCATATCTATCAGTCTATCTGTTTATCTATCTCCATCCATATACACATACACATATGTATATGTGTGTATATATATATCTACTCTATCATCTACTTTTGTGGTATAGAAGGTATATAAGATATGTAGATTAGGCAAATAGTCACTAAATTAAAAATTGAGTGAAAACATTGATGTATAGCGCCCACTGAATATGATGCAAGCTATAGTGGAATAGCTGATGCATTTCCTTATGTTACTCCAAGAATAAATTTGATGGTGTGAAGCTTTATCTTTTTGATTGTGATTACCCAGTCTGAAAATGGGGAATGAGCAATCATTCCCTTGAACTGATTTTTCTTTCTCCAAATGTCAGAACTTATATCATTATCAACTGGTGGTACCTTGTTTTCCTTCCTATACTCTGGAGTCTGCCTGGACTTGTGAATGTACTTTGTTTTATGTTTTGAATTCTAAGTGTTAATAGTATGATCTGTCTCTTTGCCTTTCTTTTAAGCTTTCAGGCAGATCTGTGTGTGGAAAATATATATTGGATGTATATACAGCCAGATTTCTTTAGAAGTTGACATCTTAGTTTTCTCTCTTAATTGTGTTAACACTTGAATCTGTATGCCATACTTCACCTCAGGAATATAAGTAGGCTTTTCTTGAACCTTTAAAATGAGTAAGATTTAAGTGTTAACACAATGTAATGATTATAAATTATGTGACTTTTCATAGTTGATATTTTCCATGCCTTTCACTCAACTTTTACTTTGGTCAAGCGAGGGTGCTATCCTGGAAGGTCTTTTAGATCTTGAAGTCTGTTATATGTTAGTTATATGGTTGTTACTTGTTTTCTAGATGGTGTTGGCTTTTCAGATTATACTTGAAAAAGAAACCTTTTAGAAATAATCTTCTTCTCTTACCTGTTGAAAAGAATTGCTAGTTTTTTGAGCTAAAAGTATAAGATTAAAGCCTCTGAACTCTACCCTTTTTACCTGTAGCTCATAATTCTGACTAGTCTCAGAATGTGGTATTGAGTGTGTCTGCTGGAGAATCCCACTCTGAATCTGGTGGTTGAATTTTTATATTCAGAAAAGTGTGTCTGAATGTTAGTACTGGCATTTTCTTCCTTCTCAGGATCTGGTTAATGACTTTAAAGACATTGAAGGGTCTCATATGGTCTACTGTTACAACTCTGTAGCCTGACTAAAATATTACTCTTTCATGATTTTGAGAACAGATAGATATGAAATCTAGTTTTAAAATATGCTTTATGGAATTATTTTATTACATAGATACTTTTATATATTTGTTTAGTGAATAGTTAAAAATAACTTCTCAGAACATAAATATTCTTTTAGTCACACATGCATTTACCATTTAGCAAAATAAGCCATTTTACAGGTTTAAGGAGGGAAAAAGGAATTTAGTATTCAGTAAAACCCAGTTGACATATGGGAGATTAAGGTGTCTTCATATTTTAGGATATGAAAACTACCTTACAACTCTAGCTGTTCTGAAGACAATTAAACTTAACAGTACATAATTGTTTACATTATTACAAAGAAGTTCAGAACAGATAGATTTTCTTAAATCAGCAATAAAGTAGGATTATATTACACACTAGCCTTATGGAACCCACATGTAATATAAAACAAGGCACAACAACGTAGTATCTGTATATTTGTATTTTTTTAAAGGTTCATTTTACTATTACTATGATAAGTTGACTTGTATGATGCTGTATTGTTGGATTTAATCCTATAAACACCCCAGTGGCAACCTAATGTAGGTGTTTGTTGGAGACTAATACTTAACAGTTCTTTCCTCAAAGTGACATCATAAGACTCAAATGAGGTAATGTATATAAAACACCTTGCAGACATTAAGGCACTATACAAATATCTACAGTTATCGTAATCATCATCAACCCTGTTAACATCTTCCTTTTATAGATGAGGAAACTGAAGTTAGAATTGTTAAGTGGCTTACCTCTGCTTACTCAACTAGTCAGACAGAGCAGCAACTCAAACTCAGGCTTTCCTTCTCCAAATTTAGGACTCTTTACATTACATTATTGCTCCCTTTCTAGACAGTGAAATTGAGGCCCATTGAGGTCAAGTGATTTGCCTAGTGATTTGTAGCTGATTTCTAGTAGTACCAGAAGTAGAAACTAGATTTTCTTTATCTGCCATCTCTACCCACTACTTTACAGATGTGACCTACTTACAGGAAAATTCAGTAGGTAGAAATTGCAGTTTGTAAAAACAGATAAATTAGGGATTATTATTCACATTACAAAAGATTTCTTCACTTTCCAAAGTGATTTACCTCAGTCTTTCTATCAATATCAGCTTCTTAAATTTGTGCATTTGGAATGTGATTTGATTAGCATACTTTTTAGGAAAATATGTACTTCAGAAAGCATCTGTACTCTTTTTTCATCCAAATCTTTGTATTAACCCAGCCATATGTAGCCATAAGATAGAATTTCATTTTAGTCATTTTGGGGATTGCCTGATAATTATAGAGGGTCTGAACCAAAAGCCTTAGTTTGGAAAAGAGTCCTTTTCTATTGATTGTTTTATTTATCTCTTGATAAGTATTTTTACAAAGATTGGCCTGATTTAGTTGAATTTTGTATTTTTTAAACACTTTTTCAAAGGTAGACATCCTGTGCTATTGCACCAGGGGTTGCGCCTTCAGGATTTTGCTCATTTTTCCTCTAGTCTAGGTGGTGGGCTTCCTTCTTTGCTTTTTCCCCAGCCATCTGAATTGTTTCTTTATTCTCTGATCTTTTGGGGTTGAATACAAGTAAAACAATATGACTTGTGCCTTTTAGGAAAGAGATCCCATATGGGCTGGTGTTTTGTTATGTTACTCAAAATGCTAGTTGCCTAATGATTTATCAGCAGAGATGAAATAGAATAAAAGTTCAGCTGAGATTAAGTAGAGTAAAAGTTCAGCTTACATTAGTGTTTCAGTTTTGCACATAACTTTAGCTGTACCCAAAAGCAAATGTTACAGTCTGGCATATCAATAAGAATTTCTCAAGGAATTTCACTGAAATGGAAAGTAAGGAGAACAGAATCTGAAATCAGAAGCAGTGTGTTAACTTGGTGCTCTGCAGATAGGCCTTTCCTCTAAATAATTTGTTCCAGGTGGAGAGTTAGTAGGAAGACACTTAGTCTCAGTCTGGGAAAGTCATGGCATGATGCATTGATTACTGAATATGAAAAGAATGCATATTGTCTTGGTTTGAAAGCACAAAAGTATAGCCTTCCATAAAATTCAGCTCTTTCAGGGATTACTTTTGTAGTAGACATGTACATCCTGTTTCTATTGGAATTTGTTATAAAGCAGCATTTTGTCTAGCAGGTAAAATATTCCCAATGTGAATATTTTAAATACTGTATTGAGTGGGAAGGGGGAAAAAAACTTGTTGTGGGCTGATTGTTGTCATTGGAAGCAGTCTGTTTTATCTTTAGCTGTGAGCTGGTGCAATCAGTATTTAGCAGAGAAAAATCAGGGTATGATTTTAAGGATAGTGGTTGGGTGTCATCTTTCATAACCATATAGTATTGAAGTTGTCTTGAGCAGACTGAGTTCTTGACTTAATAGATGAGGCTTTTGGGGAGAGATATTCCTGAAGCTGGAAAGAATAAATGCTATTTAGGAAGGGGTGGAGTGACTTAGTCTAGGGTGGAGGTATCTGGGCCTGAGTAGAAGAAACAAAGGGAGCATGGAACATGCCTGCAGTCTTAGAAGTAATGAGAACGTGAGAGCCCCTTAGACTGGATCTGAGGTGGCTTTGCCATTAATGCTTTTGAAATCTCCCAATTTTATTATAATAGAAAAGTCCTTTTGGATTGAGGTTGTCCTGAAAACCACTGGGATACATTATTTACCAAAGTCACTTAGAGGAACACAAATGTATAGCTATTTCTTCTTCTTTTTTTTTAAATTATAGGTGAAGTATAAAGTTCACCTTGACAGAATCAGTTTTACCTATTGCTAGTTGTAGTGAAAGGTTTCCGTGATGAAATGTAGGATATTTGTATAGCTGTATGAATTTGGCACATACCATAGCAAATTTATGTTAGGTTAATAATATTTGTTCCACCAGAATGTAAACTCTTTGAGAACAGAAACTATTTTGTTTTTTGTCTTTATATTCCCAAGCTTCTAGCACAGTTTCCATAACATACGACAGTGAAAAAGAGGATTGCATATGAAACTGTAAGTCTATGTGCAACTTGCTATTCCTTTCAATTATGTGACAAAATTGTGTAAATTTCTTTTTTTTCCTCTCCCCACCCCCCCATGGCTACCATTAGAACACAAGTAGGTATAGATGTGTAAAATTATTCTATACCTACTTCTATTTATCAGTTCTTTCTCTGAATACAGATAGCATCTTTCTTAGTATGTCCTTTATAGTTAATTTAGGTATTTATAATAGTGAAAATAGCTTATTTGTTCAGTCACTCTGAAAACAATATTGCTGTTACTATATGTAGTGTTCTCTTGATTCTGCTCATTTTGCTCTTCAATATTTCATGCAAGTCTTTCCATGTTTTTTAAAAATCATTGAGCTCATCATTTCTTATAGCAGAGTAGTATTCCATCACAATCGTATACCATAACTTCTTCAACCATTCCGCAGTTGATGGGCATCCCTGCAATTTCTAATTCTTTGCCACCACAAAGAGAGTTGCTATAAACATTTTAGAACATATAGGTTCTTTTCCTTTTTCCCTAATTATCTTTAGAAATAGACCAAGTAGTGGTATTGCTGGGTCAAAGGGTGTGTAGGTAGTTTAATAACTCTTTGGGCATAATTCCAGATTGCTCTCCAAAATGATTGGATCAGTTCACAATTCCAACAACAATGAATTAGTGTCCCAATTTTTCTACATCTCCTCCAACATTTGTTGCTTTCCCCTTCTATCATTTTAACCAATCTGGTACGTGTAAAATGGTATCTCAAGGTTGTTTTTAATTTGCATTTCTCTAATCAGTCATGATCTGGAGTATTTTTTTGTAAGACTATAAATTGTTTTGATGTCTTCTATGGAAAATGAGATTATCACTAACAGAGTGTAGAGAGAGGAGAGAAGGCTTAGGACAAGCCACTTGGGGTGTAAGATAAGTTTGATAATGTTGCAAAAGAGACAGAGGTAGAATGGCCAAATCAGTAAGATGAACAAAATTATAATAGAGAGCAGTATCATGAAAACCCAGGAGGAAAGAGTGTTTAGGAAAAAATGGAGGATGGAGGTGGATGAGACAGCAGTCAAATTCTACGGAAAAGTCTAGAAGGGTAAGTCCTGAGAAAAGATAATTTTGGAGAGAAAAGTTTCACTTAATTAAATTTTTTTTTTATAACTTGGTCTAAAACTATCTTTCCTGCTTCATTTAATGGAACCACTCTTCCTGTACTTTATAGTTCAGTTAAACTGGCATTCTTTCTGTTCCTCACGTACTATACTTCATCTCCCATCTCCCTCTGCACTGGCCACCTCCCAAGTCTGGAATGCACTCTCTCTTCACCTCCACCTCGTAGAATCCCTCTCTTCCTTCAAGACACAGCATCACCTTCTCCTAATGCCCTCCTTCTTTTAACTTCCTTTTATGTATTTTATATTTCTTCTGTATATGTTTATATATGTACTTGTCCCCCTTGATAGAATGCAATTTCCTTTGAGAGTAGGAATTGTTTGTTTGTTTGTTTGTTTGTTTCTTTTTTGCTCCATGTATAATTAACACCTAGCTCTGGCACATAGTACACACTTAAATTTTTTTGATTGAAGAATGACTTTGGGAAGAATAGATTGATTTTTTTTTTTCCAGTGAATTCTTTGGTAAGGGTCTTTGCTGAGAGGTAGGGGAAGGAATGATGTAGGTGGCTTGAGGAGAGAAAGTATGTCTCAGCTCAGTTTAATAATGAGAGAATGTAAACCCTATGGCTATATTCCTGTGTCAATTCGGTTTAACCAGGCATTTATTTAGAGCCTACTGTATGCAAGGAATGGTCCTAGGCACTTGATATACAGAACATGTCCAGGGTGTCAAAGACTTATTCTGGTTCTGTAAAGAATGCTGTGAAGGTATATCTATAGTCTTTATCCAAGGCTTTGTCACTAAACCAGCTGAGAACTTCAAGACTTGACTCTTTTGATTTAGAAACATTCAAAAGTGAATCCTTACTCAGCTAGCATTTATATGACACTGTAAAGTTTACAAAGTACCTTGCATGTCTTCTCTCCTTTGATCCTGACAATAACCCTGTGAGGAACGTGCTATTTTTCTCATTTTACACATGAGGAAACTGAGGCAGGTTAAGTGATATACTCGGGATTTCATGACTAGTAAGTATCTGAGACACAATTTGAAATCAGGTCTTCAGCACTCAATCCATTGTCAACTAGCTGTTTCTAAAGGCCAGAAGTGTAACAGCTGGTGGCAGTACTTTAGGAGATAGTATCTCGAAGTCATAACAAAATGAAATAGGGCTTTAGACTGTGGGTCTTGTTTTGTAGTCTTATAATTCCCTCCTGGATTAAGGGTGCTGGACTCTCTGGATCATATATCTGTTATAATATTTTGTGTGTTCCTCCCAGTGGCCTTTAGGCTACCACTGTTGGATATTTAGAAGAAGAACCATCACTGGAGGATATGTGGGAAAACAGGCACACAGATACACTTTGGTAAAATTGTGAGGTAATCCATTCATTCTGGTAAACAATTTGGACCCATGCCCAAAACGCTATCAAACTATGCATACCCTTTGACCTAGCAAGGAGATCAAAGAAAGGGGAAGAGGACCCATATGTACAAAAAATACTTGGAGCAACTCTATTTGTGGTGGCAAAGAATTGGAAACTGAGGGAATGCCTATTAATTGGGGAGTGGCTTAACAAGTTGCGGTATATGAATGTGATGGAATACTATTGTGCAGTTGGAAATTATGAAGGGGATGGTGTCTGAAAAACCTGAAGACATATCTGAACTGATGCAAAGGGAAGTGAGCACATCCAAGAGAACAGTCAGCTTAGTAACAGCAATATTGTAAAGATAATCAACTCTCAAAGACTTAGTAACTCTAATCAACACACTGTCCCATCACAATTCCAAAGGACTCATGATAAAACATGTTATTCACTTCTAGATAGAGCACTGATGGACTCAAAGTAAAGTTGAAGCATATTTTTTTCTTTTCCTTTTTTTCCTTCTCTTTTTTATTGTTTTTGGAACATGGCTATGCAGAAATTTGTTTTGCATGACTGTACATATTTGTAATAGGTTTTGTTTTTCTTGCCTTCTCATTGGGTTGGGAAGGAGGTAAGGGAAGGAGAGAAATTGGAACTGAAAAAAAATATAAAAGTATATGCTTTAAATAAAAATAAAATTAATAGAGAACCACCAGTTTTCTTTACTGTAACATTTTTGGTTGTTGCTAAGGATATAACCAGTTAGATTTCTTCCTGTCATCTGGGGTTGTGATCCTACTTTTAAGGCCACTGTAGTTATAGTCTACTGCCTGCAAGCCCAGCTGGCTAGCCTGCTGTTAATGGGGCTGCCAATTCATCCTGATGTCTTGGCTGCCTTGGGCTGCTCTGTCTGGATTCTATGATTATATAGCACCATAAGTATACATAGGTGAAGCCTGCCAAACAAATAACAGATTCCCACTCTGAAAACTAGCATTGTAAAAGGCACCAGCTATTTAAGGACCATGTAGTTCTAAACAGGCACTGAGCAGAGCAGTTTTGGGTGAAGTGCTTCACATGTATGCAAGAACAGATTGGTCCTGGTCCAGGTCCGGGTCAAAGTGGACTGTACAGAGGTGCTGAAGGGAATAAGGGGTACAGCTCAATCGGGCAATAAAAAGAGATCCTGAGAGTAATGTAGGCTGCATCTCTCTCCTCTTTCCCCTTTTCACTTCCCTTTTCCCCCATAGCCCTCCACTTTTTTCTTCTTCCTCCAAAACTCTGACTGAAAGATTTGTTCGTGTGTGTGTGTGTGTGTGTGTGTGTGTGTGTGTGTGTGTGTGTGTATGTGGTGGGGGCGAGGGGAGAAGTCAGGGCTTTCATGGTTTTGTTAGTAATTAATGTATTGTAGGAGGTGGATTGCTTCATACGGAGCTGTTTTATGAAGAAGAATTCATTATAGAAGCTTCGCACCAATAATGTAGGATAATATAATCTCATTGGAATGAGATTGAACTAGGCATGGCATGAACTGGAATCTTGCTGACAGAGAGATGAATGGTAGGATAGGGCCTGCTCTGATAGAAAAGTCTAGCTTCTATATTTTGCTTCTGCTGCAACAGTAATGTGTATGTGTGTTTTATTTGCTTGGATTGTGATGCCACGTTGTGGGATGGAAGTGACTCCTGAGTTCTTGAAGGTTACACTCTTGAAGGTACAGCCTCTGACAGGTCCATCCTAGCTAAAAAGGCTCTGATTATGAACTCAGAGATGAGCTGTATGTCTTTGATAAGGTCAGAGAGCCTTATCATCAAAGTCTTCAGAATGGACAATTATTTAGACATCTCTCAAAACTAGTTTACTAAGACATAAAGGACTTGCAGTATATGGTGGTAGAAGAACTTACTTTGAGGAAATACCAGGTTCTTGAAGTATTCATATATGTATGTGTTTGTATGTGTGTGTTGCTATACGTACTTCTTGGTGATTGTAGCATGAAATCTTAAACCGTTAGCCTGGCATACCAGTTTTGCAGTCTGGTCCCAGCCAGATTTACTTTCGCACACACACACATATGTATATATGAACATACATGAGTTTCTCTGAACTCACCTAGACTTGTCTGTCAGCTGATGTAACTCATATGATCTGTCTCTGGGCCCATGTTCAGTACCCCTCTAGTTTGGAAGAGCTTGCCAGATTTTAGACTCTGCTGTGATAGCTTTCAAACTCCTAGGGGTTATCTGCGTGTTATAATGAGGGTGTATATAAAGATAAGTTTGTATACAATGAGGCAGTCAAATATAATATACCAAATATAATATAAGCATTACTATTGTAATATAAGCAAAATATACCAACTAGGTCTTTACAGTGTGAGTAGGCTGTGTATTTGCTACTCATCCCTCTGTCAGTGAATTCCCATTCATACCATACCTAACCCAGTCTCATTCCAATGGAATTTTATATTTTTCCCCCCATATCACCAGATTACTGAGGATTCAATGGTGTATTTTCCCTTGTAAAACAGTTGCTTCTGCATTTGTGAATGAATGGGTGTAGGTATTACATTCGGGCGATATCGACCATAGAGAGCCTAGGTTCACTTCAAGAACGCTGAAATAAGAACTGGAAGGGACCTTAGGAGTTGAGTACCACCACTTCATTTTTATAGAGGAGGAATAGGAGCTTTGGAGCTATTATCAATAATTAGCATTGTGACCTTGGGCAAGTTACTTAATTTTTCTGGACCTCAGTTTCATTATCTATAAAATAAAATTGGTCTAAGGATCTAGTCCTATAATTCTCTCTGAAGCTCTTTACTCAGAGAGAAAGTTGTTTTGGGTGGAGTCTTAGTAATCTAGAAAATGAGGACTGAGAACAAGACGGACACCTGGATAACAGTAATCTCATTCTTTGAATTTGAGGAAGGGGAATTAAGTTAGTTTCGAATTTGTGGTAGTGGTCAAAGATGATCTGAGAGTACTTTCCTTTGTTTGCAATTCGGACTCTGAAGTTCTAGTTGGTAATTTTTCCTCTTCAGTCACCACTGATCACTTCATCAGTCTGTCAGCCAGTAAATATTTATTAAGCACCTTCTAAGTGTAGTGTGCTGGAGATACAAAGAAAGGTGAAGATAGTTCCTGCCCTCTAAGAGCTCACAATCTGTTGGGTGACACAACATGCAAGATAAATTGGAAATACTTGAGAGAAGGAAAGCACTAGAACTGAGAGAGATTGGGAAGGGCTTCCTATAAAAGGTAGGGTTTTTGCTGGGATTTATTTGAAGGAAGCCAGAGAAGCCAGGGGGCTTAGGCAAGGAGGGAGAGCATTTCAGGAATGGGGGACCACCAGTGAAAATGCCCAGAGCTGGAGATAGAATCGTCTTGTTTGAGGAACAGTAAGGAGGCCAGTGTCATTTGATGGAAGGGTTTGTGGTGGAGGGTGGTTTGGGGATGTGTGAAGTATAAGAAGACTAGAAGGATGGTGGGGGTAGCAGGTTGTAAAGGGCTTTAAAAGCCAGAGGATTGGGAGCTACTGGAATTGACTAAGTGTGACATGGTCATATCTGAAGATCACTTTGACAGCTTAGTGGAGGATGGACTGAAGTGGGTAAAGACTTGTGACCAGGATACCAACCAGCAGGCTATTACAATAGTGGCAGCGTCAGAAGACAGAAGGGGATGAATGTAAGAGATGTTACAAGGGAAAAAATCTATAGCCCTTGACTACAGATTGGATATGGAGAGTGAGAGAGTGAGGAATGTAGGATGACACATAGGTTGTGAGCCTGAGTGACTGGGAGGATGGTGATGTGCCCTCTGTTGTTATTAGGGAATTTTGGAAATGAAGAGGGTTTGGGAGGAAGGAGAATGAGTTCAGTTTTGGATATGATGAGTTTAAAATGTTTATAGGATATTTGGTTTGAGATATTTAATAGGCAGTTGGAGATAGGAGACCAGAGTTCATCAGAGAAGCTAGGACTAGATAAGTAGATTTGAGAATCAGTTCGTAGAGATGATTGAATTCATGGGAAGTGATGAGATAACCAAGTGAAATAGTATACAGAGAGAAAAGGACCCAGGATAGAGCTGTGGGCATGAAATGTTTAGCTATGAATTACTTTTCCTTTCTAAAATATTGTCTGTGGCTAAATCCTTCATTTCTGCTTCCACAAATCTCTCATAATTCTTCCCTGGCTTTCCATTCTTTTGTTAGAAATGCTTTCCTGTTTTCATACTTGTTTTTGTGATTGCTGGCTGAGTCCCTCTCTTCTCTTCCCATTCTGATTGGCATCTCTTTGGGTCATAGGTATAGAGCTGAAAAGTTCTGTGGAGACTATGTAGTCTAACCCTTTGATTTCATAGCTGAAGAGACTTAGGGCCCATTGAGATTTAGTGATTAGGCCATTTAGTTTTCTAGGCCAAAAAAGTAGTTAGTGGCAGCATGAATATCCATCCCAGGTCCTCTGACAAAAATTTAGCACCTTTTCCAATGTGTCACTCTTGGTTCTCAATTCTTTAACTGACTTTCTGTTCAGACTCTCTAGTACTTCATAGTCTTCTGTGTATTTTACATAGAGAATGATTATTCTAAGATTTGAGGACTCTGTTGAATAGTGGTAGGGATTTAGAGTCTAGAAAGCCTGTCACCCCTTGTCTTTTCCTCTTTTCTTTACTATATCTAATAAATTTTAAAACTAACAGGAATTTGAAATTATTTTTTCTCCTTTTATATTCTCTATTTTAGCTATATTCTCAAAGAAATAATAGAGTTTTCAGTATAGAGTATGGATTTTCTCTGACTTGAACACAAGTTGCTTCTAGTTTTTTACTATTAAGAATGTTTTCTTGTCTATAAAATGATGTGATTGGATTAGATTTCTAAAGCTCCCTTTTTATTGTCAAATTCTATTATTTTTTAAATTCTACTTTCTTTTCAGTGAATTTGTTTTTCCAAAATCTGATGTTTTATTAAGATTGAACAACTTTGTAGCCTTAAAGACAACTTTATGACCTTAGCTCTTTAAAGTAGAAGCTAACACATTTTAACATATTTGATACTTCATTTTCTGAAATTCTCCCTCTTCCTAATAACTCTCAGTTCCTTTAAAATTTTTGTTAACTATGTATTTGATGCCTTTGATACCTTATAATAACTTAAGCTTTATTGCTTCCTTTCCATCAGTTTATTTATTATAGATATAATTTGGTAAGGTGATTTATTTCTAATCTAAACAAATATCTCATATTGAGGTAAGGACATGCTTTGCTGCTGGATCTTTTGTGCAGAATTCCAAAAGAAATGTCCTAGTAAACCATGTTTCCTTTTATTATTGAAGAATAATTGCTAAATCTGTCCAGGCTATTTAATCATAATACAATTTTTAAAACTTTCTAATGCTCTAAATATTTTATTTTTTCCAGTTACATGTAAAAAAATTGACATTTGTTTTTTAAAATGTTGAGTTTCTAGTTGTCTCCTTTCTCTCACTGCTTTTTGAGAAGGGAAGCAGTTTGATATAGGTTCTACATGTATAGTCATGCAAAGCGTATTTCCATATTAGTCATGTTGTGAAGGGACACAGGCCAAAAAAAATCTGAGAAAAATAAAGTTTTAAAAAAAGAAGTATGCTTTGATCTGCATTCAGATTCCATCAGTTCTTTCTTTGGATGTGGATAGCATTTTTCATCCAAAGTCCTTTAAAATTGTCTTGGATCATTGTATTCTGAGAATAGCTAAGTCATTCATAGTTGATCATCATACAATATTGCTGTTACAGTATACAGTGTTATCCTGTTATGCTTACTTTACTTTGAATCAGTTCATGTAAGTCTTTGCAGATTTTTTTGAAATCATTCTGCTTGTCATTTCTTATAGCACCATAGTATTCCATCATAAACATATACCACAACTTGTCCTACCCTTCCTCAGTTGATGGACATCCCCTCACTTTCCAATTCTTGCCACCATAAAAAGAGCTGCTGTAAATATTTTTGTACATATAGATCTAGTCCTCTTCTTCTTCTTCTTCTTTTTTTTTTTAATCTCTTTGGGATATAAAACTAGTAGTGGTATTGCTGGGTGAAAGGGTGTGCGTGATTTTGTAGCACTTTGGGCATGATTCCAAATTGCTCTCCAGAATGGTTGGATCAGTTCACAACTCCACCAACAGTGCATTAGTGTCCCAGTTTTCCCACATCATAATATTATTTTTAAGGCATTTATGTGGTACGTATGTACTTTCTTGAGGTATATGTGATTCTGAACAGTGCTTCAGTATTAATAGTTGAAATATTTTGGTTAGGATTGTAAGTCTTTTAAAAGGGAAGTTTTATAATTGGGTTAATTTCTTTATTCCACTGATGTTGCTATTTTCCATGTGTGGGTAGCATCCATCAAGTTATGGCCAGAGCACAATTTTTGATATAACTGAGAGATGCTATGATTTTCCTGAGATGTTGAACTTTTATGATTGTATTTATGGATATTTCTTTTTTTCAGAGAAAGGTAATGTTGCATCCTGTTTTTATCACCATTGTTAGCAGAATGGTTCCATGGCAAGAGCATTGGATTTGGAGTCAGCAGTTTTGAGTTTGAATCTCACCTCTGCCACTCAGTATCTTGTGTGTCCTTGGGCAAGTCACTTAACCTCTGTGGCCTGTACTTTTTCTGACTTGAGACTTTAGGTCTTACAACACTTCTAAAATACCTTCCAGCTCTATATCTATATTGCTGTGCTTATTTTTTTTTTTTTTTTTGCATATAGGTGCAAGTGGAGGAGATGAATTTCTAATAATTGACAGAATTATTTTAGAAAAGATGAAAATGCTATCTCTGTAGGTTTATGTTATTTTCTTGAGGCCAATTTGTATTTTGTGGTGAAAAAAAGAAAAAGAAATAAAGGCGGCAACCCTGTTTTTTTTTTTCCCTTGGTTCTGTTGTCATTATTATTATTTTTTTTAGTTCTCACATTTTGAAAGGGTTCTCTTCATTTGCTTCTCTTTCAAAAGTGACCCCAAATGCTTTCTTATTATTGTTATATCTTTTTGTAAAGAACTTTGAAATCAGTCCACACTTAACACTAGTACAGAATTAAGAAAAAAATTATCTTTTTCTTATGTTGACCTTTTCCTTTTTTTTATATTCCCAAAGCATTTGATATATAGTTTGTACTTAATTATTGTAAGCTTGTTTTTATTCTCTTGAAAAAGTAGTTTTTAGACTTTTTTCACTGATACAGTCCTTCATTTTAAATTACTTCAGTGCAACCCAAGTAGTAAAAATTACTATAAAACTGATTTGAAAATGTTAATTTTCAAATCAGTTTTATTCTGGTTTGAGCAATAGAACATGTAACTTACTTAATGAGAAGGATGTGCTTATTTGTTTCATTCTGTGTTTTCTATCAGTCAGTCATCAGTTATTTATTAAGTTCCTTCTAAGTGCTAGGAATTAGAAGTAAAAAATGAAAGAACCTTCCCTTGAAAAATTTGTATTTTATTGGGAACATGATTGATTTTTTGGTTTACATTGTGAGCTGCTTATTTCACAGCAGTTTTCATTTTTCCCTTTTTATTTACATAAACTAGTGGTTTGAGAGATTGCTTTAGTTTGTAGCTTTTTAAAAATGAATTTTTGTTCACGTCTTTTTTCTTATCACCTAAATTTCTCAATGTAGTCCTTCTCCAACTCCTTCTGAAGGTCAGTTTCTTAGAATAAAGAATTACAAAAAAAGGGAAAAATTTAGCAAAATCAACTTGTTGAAAAGGTCTGACATTATATTTTATTTTCCGTATGCATATCCCTCCACCTTTGCTCATTTTCAGTTAAAAAATATATGGTATTTTACATGTTTGCTGTTTTGTTTGTGTTTTTAATTTCGGTGAAGTCATACAATTATTTAAAAAGATTCAACGTTAACACAGTCAGGATGGTGAAAGACCTTGATATTATGCCATCTGATGATAAGTTGAGATCTTTAGGGATGTTTAGTCAAGAGAAGCTGCACTTCTAGGGGAAGACATGATAAGTCTTTGAGAAGTTATCCCCTGGAATATGTTTTAGTGCTGTCATTCCGTGCCCCAACAGAAACAGGAATGCTGAATTGGGAAGGTTGTAGAGAGGCAAATTTCATTTTGATCTAGGGAGAAGCTTCCTATCAGAGTTATGTGAAGGTGAAATATGGGCTACCTTGGAAGGTAGCATGTTCCCCGTCTTTGGAGTTCCTCAAGCAAAGGCTGGATTACTACCATTTCTTAGATATGTTGTAGAGGAGAGGCTCTAGTACTCAAGTACTGGTTGGGTAACTGGTCTATTAAGTTCCTTCTGAATCTGAGAGTCAGGGATTCTGTGGTAGAGATCCAGGCCAGGCATGGTTACACTGGGAAAAGGAGAGGGCATTAGAGACTGGTCCCCAGATCCCACGTAAATGGGGAATTTTATGTAGGCTGGTGAAGCTTAAGGAAAAAGTAAGAGAAGGAGAAAAGAAGCCTTTAGTAAATGGTTGGTTGGGGAAAGCAGGGACTTACATTAAAAGCTAGTGACCTTAATATATGTTTTTCTGGACCCATCATTTCCCAAGAAATAGGTCAACAAGCTGTTGCTTTGCACTCATGCTGAATGGGCTAGTAGTGGGAAGACGGGAAGATAAATAGCTTTCCTTTCTGACTCATCTGAGCCACACCTTGAAGTGACTAAGGCAGGTTAGCCTTTTGCCTAGTTTGTAGATTAGTATGATGAGAAGGACAGCAACTAGGCCACCACACCACCATTTCCCCCCCTCTTACTCTGCCAAAAAAAAAAAAAAGTTTGGCTCCCATCTGCTCACCTAAGCTTGAAATTCCTATAAGATAACTTAGGGCCTCTGATTCCACAAATAAAAACATTTTTAATAATGAAGTTGTCAGTATATCTGGAATAACCAGATTAGCTTTGTTATGAATGAGCTTCAAAGTGGAAAAGACCATTTCAAATTCTCTTGTTTGGAGAAACAGGATGGGAATCCAGAAGGCAGTGGAACTGCTGCAACTGGATGAGGGGCATGGGGAATGAGAAGGAGAAAGCGAATAATAAAGGAGCTGGTGACCCAGGACACAAACATCACCATTTTGTCCCCGCAAGGATTGTTTCTCTTTCTCTATGTGCTTAGTATTTCATAGTCTAGTTCCCTTAGCAGAAGCTTCAGTCATCTGCCACTGTGATTTTTAGTAACATTGAACTCTTTAATTCTGTGTCTTTCTTGCCTGGTAGGCACTACTGCTTCTAAGGAAATAAAGGAAGGAAAGTATATCCTAAATATTAATGCAGTGTTTTAAGAGCCATATTTAATGGGCTAACTTTCTGGATGGTTATATTTTACTGACCTTTTAAAAAATTCTACTCCTTTATTTGACCTAAATATACAATAATGCCAGTGGTAACTAGAAGGTATTATAATTTTGTAAGGGTATAGGTGCTTTTGAGCTTAGGTCATGGTGGGTCACTACTTATCCTTTTGTGAATCTTCCAAGTCCCTTGTTTTCCTCCTGCATCTATGTTGTTGTGTAGCCCTGTTCTTACTAACTAGTAGATGGGTATTATGTGTGTGGGGGGATTAACATATGAACAGAATTTCATAGTAACTTCATTACTATGCTAGAGCAATTTGAAGAATAAAGAATGACTTCTAACTTCCTCTTCCTGCCCATTTTCTTTCTTTTTTTAAAAAATAGAACCCTCCCAACCCCCCACAGCAATCATTGATTTTTTTCTCTTTTCCACTCCCCTCTCCCAGAAAACTCGTGTAACATAAATATTCTTGTTCTTTTTCATAGCCACTCATAGGGCCCCATGATATTTGGGTGAAATTAAGGTGTGTTCATAAATTCCACTTAAAAATACAGTACTTTTTATTAAAAGCTATTGAGTAAAAAACATCATAGTGTATTAAATGTGAATTTAATTCGCCAACATAAATTTACACTATTCTTAGGGAGGTATTCATCTAAGTGAAATTAAAACAGTTTTTAGACTTATCTTGTAATAAGTTCATTGTAATAAATTCCTCTATTCCCTGAAATTCTTTTGATTCCTGTCCTTAATCGATTTCTACTTAAGCAAGTATTTTACTGTTTTCCAGTAGAAGAAAGCATTAGATCACTTAATAGTGCTAAATATTAAATTTTCTTTTTGGTCTATAGAAAACATTTCATTGTCTAGTTTCCTGTTAAGTAATACCAATGATATGTGTATATTCACTGAAGTTCTGACATCATATTAGAGCCCATTGGTAGATAATTTCAGCCAATCACATGGTGCTTAGTATCCAAGTAGGAAAGAGGAATAGTTCTGGAACAACAGGAAACTCTGTATTTTTAACATCCTGTTATTCTTGCATTTAACTGGTCTGGTGGAGTGCTGCCTTTTTCTCCACAATGAAGGTTAGTTAAATTTTGTCTATACTTTATTTCAAACTTCCAAGTTTTAGATAATATTTAAGTTTGACTGCACCTTTATCTAGGAGGCATTAGCTAATACAATTACTTTATTTAACTAATAAGGAAGGTGAGACCCAGAGGGTGGGGAAAAAAATATTCCTCAAAAAACCAAACACAAAATTAAGAACAAACAAACATATATTATATTATTTCTTAAGTTTGGATCACTCCTTGGGTTAAATGTTTTTTTTCCTCTGAAGTAGGATTTTTAGAACTTTTGAAATTATCACCTCTTATTGGATGTTCTGAAGCCTGATTTCTGTGGTAGTTCCTATTATAGAGGGGAGCTAAAAGCTGCATTACTAAATATGTAGAGTTTCCACAAATAGTCCAAATCTCTAAAGATTTTTTTCTTTGTTGCCTTTCATTTTTGCTATTAACTTTTATTAATTCTGAGTGAAAGGATACTTTAGAAATTTTTATGTATTAAAATACAGTACACAGTTAAGATAGCTAGCTTTCACTTTAACTTGCTTTAAGTAGTTTCTCAACTTTTTTTCTTCCTTATTTATCATTCATTAAATTATATTTTATATAATTTAGAAAGAGGCAGGAAGGTGGAGTGGATAGAGTGGGTCTTAGAGCCCAGTAACAATCACCGGTTGTGTAGCGTTGGTCAACTTTCTAGATTGTTAACTTGCAGGGAAGGTTCTGATCTGTATTGGTGACAGGGAATTTTCTCACATGGGAGTTATTTGTATCTGGAATTATAGGTCCAGATCCCATCTTTGTAATTTATTGTAGTCATTTTTAGTTGTCTTTTCATTAATGCTGGATGCACAAGACCAAAAAGCAAGTAGTTTTTCAGAACTAAAATACTTAACTAAAACGAGAACTCTTTTCTCCCCTTCCTGCAATTTTGACACATTATTTAAATGAATTTTCCTCCTAGACCTGTTACAAAGGATGTTGTTTAATTTCAATTAAAATTTAAGTGTTTGCAAAGTTCGTGGTGCTAAGGCAAGATGAGCTGGAAAAGTTTGGAAGATGAAGATTCAGAGCAGTGAAAACAAGGGATGTTTCTGTTCTTAGAGTTGTAGCCAGGACACAAATAATAGGTATAGTGTTGTATATCAATATGAACACAGGTGAGATAATTTATATTGACTGTGAACATATTAGATACTTAGTATAGACTGTTCAATGAATGAAAATATTTACTGAGTGCCTGCTAATATTCAGAAGAACATATTGATTAGATTATTCACATTTTTTTCCACAGAGAAATACTACATTTTAAAAAAAATCATAGTTTTGGTCGTTAAGTAACCTTACTTATTCCAGTGCAGCATTTTTCTCTATGTTTTGTGGCTTTGAGAAGGTTTTGATGTTATATTAGATTTTTTTTGTACTTTTTTGATAAGCATTGAATTAAGGGTTATGTTTCATTTTTATTATGTTTGGACTAAAGTGTGGAAATATTTCAGCTCTAAACCTGTGATCCTGTGACTCGATATCTTCTGCATTGGCCAAATGGTGGACTTGATCTTTCCCATTTCTAGCACTGACACATTTCCTTGAAGTGAACAACCTCAGTTATTTGTATGTTTTTGGACATTTCTATGTTGGAAAAAATGCAGCCTCAGATATAATTTTGGTCTAACTTTTAGTATTCTGTACAAAAGTTAGAAGTACTGCTTAGAAGTGTGTGTATATGGAATGAATAATTAGACAACCCATTTAGAGTTCATCACAAAATAGTGAGGGTACAACTTGGAAGAATTTTTAAAATAGATGTACATATCTTTAATACCAGATGAATCTACTCCTTATCACATTTATTTTGTCATAAATTAGCTTACTTATGTAATAATAAACACCCAAAGCCTCTTGGAAACACTAAGGCACCAGGAGTTCAATTTTCAGATTTTGCTTAGGAATGTGTAAGTGCCTTGTTGAATCTCTGCCTCTTGACTACTGTTCTGGTTTTCCATTCTGAATACCTCTTTTTGTCCTTCCCTTGCCTTTTATATTCATCTGTGAACTCTAATGGCATAGTGCTTTGCCATTGTTAACTCTGGAATGGTCTGCTATTTTACCTCTTGTCCCCTTAACAGGAAAAAGAGCCTCATCCTTCGGACCTATACCTTTTCCCTTGTTGAACTTCTCTGGGCTGGGTGCCAGATACTCTTCACTAATCTAACAACAGGAGGAAAACAAAGCTTTATTATTGTTATTGAACATTTGTTGAATGCAGTGCAGAGGAGCAAGATCTAAATCTCAGGTTAAAAGAGAGCAGAGCATGGGGGATGGTTGCTGATACTTTGGAAATTGAGCCAGAGCCTTGAGGATGGAGCCGGTATTCATAGAAATGAGGGAGTTCCTATTGGTTCTTGTTTCTCCATTTTTATAACCTTAGGCATATCCTTGTATCATTTGTATAGTTGATCATATGATTTAGCTTGAAACAAACCTGAAATTTTACTAATTTTACCTTTTTTTCCATCTCCCTTTCAGACATTTGATGCAAATGATCTTTATCAGGGACAGAACTTTAGCAAGGTTCTCAGCTCCTTAGTCACTCTGAATAAAGTCACAGCAGGTAAGAGTTTGTTCTGCTTCATTGAATTCTAGTTGGGGAGGGGGAAGGAAGAAGGTGACCTGGCATTATTATTTTCAAGAGTGTTTCAGTACAGAGCGCTTTTATTTACTGTTAATAGAGAAAAGTAAACGTTTTTCAGTTTGTTATTTTTAATAAGCTGTCCTTTCTTTACATTTACTTTGACTGATTTCTGTGTTTTATTGTTTTTTGTTATTGCGGGGAAATTCTACTCTTGAGTTTAGCACATCGTCACTCTGATATCTTAAGATTTGGGTATAGTTTTCTCATCTTAAAAATAGCAGACTTGGTGTCAGAAGGATCTAGGGAACTTTATCCTGATTTTCTCTTAAAGAGTTTGTGTTGATTTAGCCTGCCCAAATATCTAGTTAGCATTGTGGTACTGATCCAGATTAGTGGATACAGTGCTTTAATATTTAAGGATCTGAGATTTCCTTCTATCCAAGCATTCAGCCAGTAACTATTTATTTATTTAATTATTTTTCGGCAGTTGGGGTTAAATGACTTGCCCAGGGTCACACAGCTAGTTAACTGTCAAGTGTTTGGTCTGAGGCCAGATTTGAACTCAGATCTTCTTGACTTCAGGACTGATGCTCTATCCAGTGCCCCACTTAGCTGCCCCCAGTAAGCATTTATTAAGGGCCTACTATGTATCAGGCATTGTATTATAGATTGAGGACACAAATACAAAAATAAATAAATGCGAAGTAAAACCATACCTGCTGTCAAGCAGCTTCTGTTCTTTTGGCAGATAACAACTACTCTAAACCTTAGTTAATGGTTTAATGAGTTGCTGTAGTTTAAAAAAAATTGGCCAGCCCTCTCATGTGCCTTTTCAAACCTGTCACCACACTTGTACTGAAGGGCTTTTCACTTAGGACCTGCCAGGGCCTGTTTTCCACATATATAGAACATAGTTATTCAGATGGTATAATGACCAAGGAAAGTAGCTTTGGGAATAGTACCCCAGAATACATATGCTTTTTCAGAATCACGACAGCTGTAAGGGTACCCTGAAGCACCTGATCCCTAACCCCAGTTTATAGCTAAGTATATTGGGGAAACATCCTACTCCTATACTTGTGTGCTGAGACTGGTGGGGCTATCTTTACAACTCTGAGCCTTTAGAAGTGATGAGAAATTCTACTCTTGATTTTGTTCCTGGAAAACGCCTATGAATCCTATTTTGAAATTGGCTGTAGGGCTCAAAAAGGAAAGATTCTAGAGACTGGTTTTATTTATTTTTCAATCTTTCTTAATTTTTGCTTTGTGGGAAATTTAATAGGTATCAAAATAAGAGATTTAGCAATAGGATGCCCTTGATAGCATTTGGCTATCTAGATTTTTTTGGTCTTTTCTTAACTTCTTCATCCTTCAGCCATAGGGTACTAGGTTCATTTATAAATATGTGTATATATTATGTCCCTGTAACACACACACACACACACACACACACAATATGAAATTATGAGACCAGTTATGAGATTATTAAGAATCCATGTAATGAGGCAGTGAACTAGGGTTATTATTAAGAATGGAAAGGAAGGAATACGTTTGAAAGATATTGCCAAGGTAAAATAAAAAGAACCTAGTAATTTATTTATTAGGTGTGGATGGGTGAGAGAGGTGAGAATAATGTGACAAGCGTGGTAAATAATATTTAAACTGCCGATCCTTACTTCAGGGATACCCACAATATGACTTCAACTGATCTTTACATTCCTATCTTATCCTATTCCTTGGCCCATACTTTAAATTCTGACCAAACTCAGCTATAAAAATGGAGCAGTCAGGATGATGCTTATGCTTGTTGCGTTTGATCTGATGGTGTGACGGTATGCTCTGGTGAGATCCCAAACTCTTAGCTTCCCTTGAGTTGACTGTGGTCCAGTTTCCCGGGGTCCTACCATAGTGTTGGACTCACATGTCCTGTTGGATCAATCATCTGCATCCACTTTAGTCTTCTTTATCTAAGTATGTATGCTAAATTCCTAGTTGACTAGTGCTGCCACCCACCTCTGGCAGTAGCACTTGACACTGGTCACCTAATTTAAAAAAAAAAAAAGATTTATTTTTTGTTATGAACTTAAACACCCAGCAAACTTTAATATCTCAGAATTTAAAGAAAAACACAAAAAGGATTATGAAACCATAAATTTCTGTGATATGCCAACTTTTTTTTGAAGTTTGTATTAAATTTAATGTAGTATTTATAAAATTTCCCTGTTTGTTGGGAAGCAAGAGTTTGGCACTCTACCCTTGTTGTTTAGTTGTGTCCAACTCTTTGTGACCCCCCTTTTAGGGTTTTTCTTGGTTAAAGATATTGGAGTAGTTTGCAGTTTCCTTCTCCAGCTCATTTTACAGATAAGGAACTGAGGCATACAGGGTTAAATGACTTTCCCAGCGTCACACAGCTAGTAAGTGTTTGAAGCCAGATTTGAACTAATGAAGATGAGTCTTCTTGATTCCAAGCCCAGTGCTCTATCCATTGCTCCACCTACTGCCTCTTTAAAAGTGTATATTAAATTTAATATGGTAGTTATAAAATTTCCCTGCTTGTGTCTTGTTCTGACCTTTTGTTTATTTGTTAGTGTTTGATACTCTTTTTTTCTTTCTTTTTGTATCTCTGTTACTTTCCAGTCTTCACTCTGTTCTTTGGCCCTGTCACAGAAACTCTTCCTCATAACATTTAAGTGTTGTCAAGCAAAAACAACTTAGCACATTGACTGTCAAGAAATTTATGTCTCATTTTGTATCTCTAGTTCATCGCTTCTCTGCCAGCAGAGGGTGGTATCCTTTATCAGTCTTCTGAAGTCATGATTAGTTACTGTGTTGATCAGAGTTCTGTAGTCTTTCAGAGTTGTTTTCCTTTACATTATTGTGATCATTGGATAAAGTGGTCTCCTGGTTCTGATCATTTTACTCTATATCAGTTCATATAAGTCTTCACAGGTTTCTCTGAATGCATCCTGTATATAATTTCCTATGGTACAATAACATTACATTAAATACCATCATTTGTTTAGCTATTCTGTAATCAATGTGCACCCACTTTGTTTCCAGTTCTTTGTTACAATGAAAGAGGTTGTTTAGCAAGGTTTGGGGAATGGATCACAGACTGCAAGGTGTTGAAGAGTGAGCTCTTAAAGGAAGTAGAGGTGGTGAATGTAGACTGTTCTTTCTCAAAGTTGGATGGTGAAGGTAAGAAATACAGGACTTTAGTTTAAGTAGTAGGTTTTTTTCCCTCTTAGGGTAGTCTAGGGGCTTGCTGTTCAGTTTGGTTTGTGGAATGACATAACAAAACCAGTTAGGAAGAGACTGAAAATGTATGATAAGGTATTTTTAATGATGCAAGATCAGAGGAGACAGAAAGAGACAGGACAGAGTGTATAGGTAGCTCTGGCAAGGAGAGAGTACATCTTGATTTTTTAGTATTGGTGGGAAAGGGAAAAAGGATGAATGGAGACATTGAGAAGTTTAGAAAAAACAGAAGAGGAAATCCAGGGGAGTTGATATCTCATAGCCTCAGTCTTCTCACCCAAGTAGGATGTCATGTTATTGGAAAGTTTTTTGGGGTAGGGAGAGTGTGCTTGAAAATCAGCCAGAGATGAATGAGAAGGATGATAAAAATGCAGTGAGAACTCAGTTGAGGTTAAGATAGCCTAATTTTTAATTGAATTTAGTTGGCAATTTAGTGATTTTTCTCTAGTACTGTTGGGCTGCTCAGGAGTAAGAGTTATCTAGTGTTGAGGATTAGCAGAAATGGAATGTCAAGAGGGCAAGGAATTTGAGGGCAGAGGAAGAAAGACATTTTTGAAATGGTTGATTAGAATGTCACGACTGACTAGGGAGGGAAGTAAGACTAGATGATGACCTGGGAAAATAAGAGGGAATTGACGTATCAAAGGTCATGGTGACGGCAGAGAACAGATATGGGAAGATTAAGAGAGTAGGAGAAATGGGAAGATAGAAGAGAGAGATCTTAGAGTTTAGGATCTTGGAAGGAGGATGCTATATTGGAAATAACACTAGGCTTGAGATCATTAGAAACTTGGCTATTACTACTGTCCCTGGCACTTACTTGTTGTATGACACTGGACAAGTCTTTTATAACGTCTTTGAGCCTCAGTTTCTTCTCCTTTAAAATAGGGATAATAATGCCTGAAGTGTCTTCTTCACAAGATTGTTGTGAGAGTCAAATGAGATGATGAATTTGAAGCTTTTTGTAAAATTTAAAGGACTATATGTATTTTGGCTATTATTATTGAAGGCAGGAGAATGGCAAGATGATGAGGATTAAGGCATGATTTCCCTGTTGAATGATTTGCAGAAAAGTAGAACTAGATGTTGTAAGATCTAAGGAATTTAAGGAACTGAGAGGGCAGGATTTTGGAAGGTTAACATCATTGTAGATATTGAAGTCTCTAAGGTCTGATGTAAGGTGAAGCGATCAAGGACCAGTTTGGAAGCTGGGTTCCAAAGACATGGAAAGGTAGTAGAACATTTAGGAGATTTTTTAGGTGACAGTGCCAGATTGGGAGAGAATAGCATAGTTGAACGAAATAAGCTTCAAAGCTAGAGATTGGTTGCATAGCGATGGACCAGAAGTGATAAGAGATCAAGGAGTATACTTCTTCCCAGACTTTCTGATATAGGGGAAGTAGTAAAAAGAGCAGCTAGTCTTAAAAAGGGGTATTAAAGATGTAGAGTGCTCAGGGAAAATCCAGGTTTTTAATTATTCAGTGAGGAAGAAAGACTAAGAGAAAGAACTCTAGAATGGAGAGAGGGAGTAAGGCATAATAGAAAAGGTCAGAAGATATATAGCTCATAGGTCTATACCTGAAATGACCTCAGAGACTATTTACTTCTGAGCCTCTAATTTTATAGATTAGGCTTTGAAACCCAGGGAAGCAACTAGCTCTTTAAAATTATAAGTATTTTAATTGCCAGAGGAAGACTGAGTTTCAAATCCTGTCTCTGTTACCATTTATGAAACCTTGGGTAAATCATTTCTCTGGGTCTTAGTTCCTTCGTAATGAAGAGGTTTTGCTAGATGGCATAAAAGGATACTTTCACCTAAATTTATGATCCTATAATCTTCTAAGTACGGTAAAAATATAAGAAAGGAACAGGCAGAGTAAGCTAGTGACTAGAGAGGCTTT
Source organism: Vombatus ursinus (assembly GCF_900497805.2). Classification (NCBI taxonomy): domain Eukaryota; kingdom Metazoa; phylum Chordata; class Mammalia; order Diprotodontia; family Vombatidae; genus Vombatus; species Vombatus ursinus. The sequence goes on from NW_020954559.1 coordinate 35,576,365, forward strand.
CTAGAAGTTTTCATTGTAAAGCTGTAAACTCTGTAAACAAACATACAGTATTGATATTGACAGATTGGTAAGTAAAGGCATAATTAGGCATCTGTATAGAGATGAAAGTAAAAATAGAAGTAATGTCACTTTCTATATTTTAAATTGTCCAAATTGTTTAGATTGAAATATAGGGTAATAAATTTTGCATGTGTTCACATTTCTTTTTTTTTTTTTTTTGTTTTTTTTGTTTTTTAGGCAATTGGGGTTAAGTGACTTGCCCAGGGTCACACAGCTAGTAAGTGTCAAGTGTTTGGTCTGAGGCCGGATTTGAACTCAGGTATGCCTGACTTCAGGGCCGGTGCTCTATCCACTGCGCCACCTAGCTGCCCCTTTTGTGTTCACATTTCTTATCCATTTATGAAATACATTTAAAAGACACTTAAAGGTTCAAATATTCCTGAAAGTGTTAAAAATTTATGTAACCAGTTCTTTTTTATCTATGATAAATATAGATAAGAAGAGCATGGGTAGAGAAAGTTCATAAATACATTTTTATTCTCACAATTTTACCTCCACCAAACCTATCAAAGCTTCTAGGAAGAAAAACTGAGGAATTTTAATCCCACCTCTTTTACCTTTTCCTTCAAGGTGCTGATGATAGTATAGTAGCTAGGAAATAGGAGAAGAAAGAGGCTTCAGCCGCAGACTATGTCATTTGAGCCAGAATGATCAAGCCCATACTGTAATTTATAAATAAATAATGAAAAATGAGGGGAACCAGTATCAGATACCTCTTGAGCACATATCGCTATCATTTCTACCTTCCTCTAGTGAAAGAATCTCTTTTATAGTCTTATTGTAAGGAATCAGCATGGCTTTGTGCAAAGATTTAGCTTTATTTTTAACTTGTAAATTTTATTTTATTTTTTAAAATAACATTTTATTTTTCCCCATGTAAAGACAAATTTTAATATTTGTTTTTTAAAAACTTTGAGTTCCAAATATTCCCTCTCCCTTTCTCACCTCCCCTTTCCTGATAATGGTAAGTAATTTGATCAAGTAATTAGGTCATATGTGTGCAGTAGTACAAAATATATTTCCATGTTAGTCATGTTGTAAAAGAAAACACAGACCCAAAGGAAAAAATAAAAAAAAAATAAAGAAAGTGAAAAATAGTACGCTTCAATCTGTATTCAGATGCCATCAGTTCTTTCTCTGGAGGTGGATAGCATTTTTTTTTTTTAATCATAAATCCTTTGGAATTGTCTTGGATTATTGTATTGCTGAGAATAGCTAAGTCATTCACAGTTGATCATCTTACAGTTTTGCTGTTACTGTGCACAGTGTTCTCCTGGATCTAGTCACTTGACTTCGTGTTAGTTGATGTCTTTCCAGGTTTTTCTAAAATCAGCCTGCTCATCATTTCTTATAGCACAACAGTATTTCAGTACAATCTGATACCACGACTTGTTCAGCCCTTCCCCAGTTGATGGACATCCCCTCAATTTCCAATTGTTTGCCACCACGAAAAGAACTGCTATAAATATTTTTTGTACAAATAGGTCCTTTTCCTTTTCCTTTTTTTCCCCCCCTTTCTTTGGGAAGTAGACCTAGTAGTGGTATTGCTGGATCAAAGAGTATGCACAGTTTTGTAGCCCTTTGGGCATAGTTCCAAATTGCGTTCCAGAATGATTGGATCAGGGGCAGCTAGATGGTGCAGTGGATAGAGCACCGGCCCTGGACGGAGGACCTGAGTTCAAATCTGGCCTCAGACCAAACACTTGACACTTACTAGCTGTGTGACCCTGGGCAAGTCACTTAACCCCAATTGCCCAAATACAAAACAAAACAAAAAAAAAAAACAAAACAAAACAGAATGATTGGATCAGTTCACAACTCCATCAATGGTGCATGAGTGTACCAATTTCCTTGCATCCCTGCCAGCATTTATAATTTCCTTTTCTGTCATATTAGCCAATCTTATAGGTGTGAGGTGGTATTCAGAGTTCTTTTAATTTGCATTTCTCTAATAAATAGTGATTTAGAGCATTTTTTCATATGACTATTGATAACTTTGATTTCTTCTGAAAACTGCCTTTTTGTATCTTTTCGCCATTTATCACTTGGGGAATGACTTGTGTTCTTATAAATTTGACTCAGTTCTCTATGTATTTGAGAAATGAAGACTTTATCACAGAACCTTGTAAAAATTGTTTCCCAGGGCAGCTAGAGCAAAGTGGGTAGAGCACCAGCCCTGGAGTCAGGAGGACCTGAGTTCAAATGCAGCCTCAGACACATAACCCTTACTAGCTTTGTGACTCTGGGCAAGTCATTTAACCTCAATTGCCTTGCCCCCCTCCCCCCCAAAAAATGTTTCCTAGCTTTCTGCTTTCCTTCTAATCTTGGTTGCATTGGTTTTGTTTGTGCAAAAATTTTTTAAATTTAATATAATCAAAATTATCCATTTTACATTTTGTAATGCTCTCTATCTCTTGTTTGGTCCTAAATTCTTCCCTTCTCCATGGCTCTGACAGGTAAACTGTTCCTTTCTCTCTCAGTTTGCTTATAGTTTTACCCTTTATGTTTAAATCATTTTGACCTTAAAAATCAAAGATTAAAAATTTTGACCGTATCTTGGTAGATGATATAGCATGTTGGGCTATGTTCAGTTTCTGCCATGCTGTTTTCCTGTTTTCTCAGAAGTTTTTGTCAAGTAGTGAATTCTTGTCCCAAAAGCTGGGGTCTTTGGGTTTGTCAAGCACTCTGTCCATTACTTCTGAGTCTTGTGTACCTAATCTATTCCAATGATCTACTACTCTATTTCTTAGCCAGTACTGGATGGTTTTGATGATTACTGCTTTATAATATATTTTCAAAGCTGGTATGGCTTTGCCACCTTCTTCTACTTTTTTTTTTATTCCCTTGATATTCTTAACCTTTTGTTCTCCTTTTAAAATTTTGTTTTCTATATTTTTTAGTTCTATAAAATAATGTTTTGGCAGCTTGATTGGTATGGCACTAAACAAGTAAATTAATTTAGGTAGAATTCTTATTTTCATTATATTGGCTTGGCCTACCCATGAGCAATTAATATTTTTCCCGTTGTTTAGATCTGACTTTATTTGTGTTAAAAGTGTTTTGTAATTGTGTTCATATAGTTCTTGAGTTTGTCTTGGCAGGTAGACACCCAAATATTTTATATTGTCTACAGTTATTTTAAAAGGAATTTCTAGCTCTGTCTCTTCCTGCTGGATTTTGTTGGCAATTTGTCGAAATGTTGATGATTTATGTGGATTTATTTTATATCCTACAACTTTGCTGAAGTTGTTAATTATTTCAACAAGATTTTTAGTTGATTCTTTAGTATTCTTCAAGTAGAGCATCATATCATCTACAAAGAGTGATAGTTTTGTTTCCTCATTGCCTACTCTAATTTTTTCAATTTCTTTTTTTCCCCTTCTTATTGCTGTAGCTAACATTTTTGGTACGATATTGAATAATAGTTGTGATAGTGGGCATCCTTGCTTCAACCCTGATCTTATTGGGAAGGCTTCTAGCTTGTCCCCATTACAGATAATACTTGCTGATGGTTTTAGATACTGTTTATCTTTTTAAGGAAAGCTCCCTTTATTCCTATGCTCTCTAGTGTTTTAATAGGAGTACATATTGTATTTTGTCAGATGCACCTTACAAGATGCATTCCTGGCTGGAACCCTGTCCCCAGTGTCTGAAGACCTTTTTGCCTATCTCGTTGTGCTGACTGGGGCTGGAAAATGATTCACTGTGATTTTTTCTTGAATTTCTCTATTAGGATTCAGTTTGGTGCATTTTCTTCAACTTTTTGGTGGAGTTGTTGAGAGTGAGGAGTTGTTATTCTGGTATCTTGATTCTGCCTCCAGGCCTCAACATTTTAAAGTGGTCATTCAGTCTTTACTTGAAGACCACCAGTAATAGGAAATTCTTTACCTTTTGAATCAACCCATTCTTCTTTTGGACAGCTCTCATTGTTAAGGACATTTTCCTGGAATCAGTCAACAAATATTTAGTAGTAAGCTAGGCAGTGAGGGTACAGAGGCAAAAATGAAACTATCTGCCCTCAAAGAGCTTATCCTCTACTGGGGAGATAATATACATAAATATGCATATGCAAAGTAATTAGGTCTTTTTTTGTGGGGAAGAGGGGACACTTGCATTGGAGGAATAGGGAAAGGAATCATGTAGAAGGTAGAGCTGGACTCTGAGAAACAGTATAGTATACTGGAAACAGTGCTAGACTTCGAGCTCAGAAGACTATCTGATAGTAAGCTGTATGACTATGACTAAGTCACTTAAATTCTTTGAACTTCAGTTTCCTCATTTATAAAATGGGTGACAGTGGTATCTGTTGCATCTACTGCTCAGGGCTCTTCTGAGGCTCAGAGGAATGAATCATTTGTAATGGGCTTTGCAGACTTTCAAGCACTCTCTGAATATCTGCTGTTATTACCTTCCTATTGTTCTCAGTCCAGACTTCTAGGACCTATCAGAATTAGCCTAATATATTTTCCATGTGATAATCCTTCAGATACATGAGGATATTTATCATCCATTTCCAACTCTTTCTGATGAACTCCTTCCCTCCCATTGTTTGTTTTATTTTTTTTCCTCTTCAAGCTAAAGATTTCCATCAACTCATTCTCTAATGGCATGGTTTGTTGTAACCTCACCATTTTCAACCAACCCATCAGTCAACAAGTATTTATCAGTTTATTTATAAGTGCCTAAGGCATTAAGAAGAAACAGACAAAAAGTGAAACAAAGGAGCTTACATTCTTTTTTTGGGGGGGGAGAATGACATGTACAGACATTTTGTATTTGAATAGTATGTACAAAATAAATACAAGTTTTGGAGTGGGAAGGCACTAATAGCTAGGGGGTGGGTGAGATAGGAAGGTAGTGCTAAAGGTGGGCTTTGACCATTTTGTTAATGGTCCTTTCTGAAACAAATTACCTAGAACTGAACACAGTATTCCAGATGTAATCTGACCAGGGCAGAGTATAGTGGAACTATATAATCTCACTTTTTTTTATTTTGGAAACTGTGCTTCTGTAAGTGTAGCCTAAAGTCACATGAACATTTTTGACTGCCATGTTAACACTGTTGATTCATATATTGAGCTTGTCAGTTTCTAAAAGTTCTAGGCTTTTTTTATACAAAGTACTTTTTAACTTTTCCAATTCTATACTTGTATAATTGACTTTTTTTTGTTTTTCCTCTATTTTTAAAATTAATTAATTTTTAGTTTTCAACATTCACTTCCATAAGATTTTTAGTTCCATATTTCTCCCCATCTCTCCCCTCCCCTCACCCCAAGATGGTGCATAAATTGATACAGGCTCAACATGAATACTCGTATTAAACCTATTTTCATATTAGTCATGTCGTAAAGAAGAATTAGTGGGAGAAACCATGAGAAAGAAGAAACAAACAAAAAAAAAGCATTTAAATAATATGCTTCGATCTGCATTCAGACTCCATAGTTCTTTTTCTGGATGTGGAGAATATTTTCCATCATGAGTCTTTTGGAGTTGTCTTAGATCTTTGCATTGCTAAAAAAAGCTAAGTTTATCAAAGTTAGTCATTGCACAATGTGGCTGTTACTATGTACAGTGTTCTCCTGGTTCTGCTCACTTCACTCAGCATCAGTTCATATACATCTTTCCAAGTTTTTCTGAAGTCTGCCTGCTCATCATTTCTTATAGCACAATAGTATTTCATTACATTCATATACCACAACTTGTTCAGCCATTCCCCAGTTGATGGGCATCCCCTCAATTTCCAATTCTTTACCAGATAATTAACTTTTAAAAACCAAGTTCAAGACTTTACATTTAACCTGATTAAATTTAATCTGATTAGTTTTGGCTCATTCATTATTGTAGATTGTTGAAATATTTTTGTATTTTTAAAAAGGAGAATGTGGATGGTATTTTAAGATGTCTGCTCTCTTTATATGACATAGGGTCTTTGAAACAGTTGTAATATGACCTGAGCTGTTAGGGATATTTGTGTCTGAATGTCTGGGAAGATTTTTTTTTCTTAAAAGGCATGGAATTATCTCCTACCAATAGGTTACTGGTTTCCTATTTGATGAAATAAATGGCATATTATGGGGTTCGTGGTGAAAAAGAGTCAAAGGCTGCAAAATTAATTGCCTAATTTTGTATGGTGTTTTCACATGTATTATCTCATTTTATCCTGAGTACTACACTGTAAGCGAAGTGGTATAGGTATCTCCATTTAACAGATGAGTGAGAGTCTTTGCAGCTGTGGGATAGTGTGTCAGTCTCTTCCAGGCTAAAAATCAGTCAACAAGTATTTATTACGCTCTGACTATATGCCTTGCACTGTGTTAGGCACTGAGGATACAAATTCAATGAATGAAATAATCCCCACTTAATAAGGAATAGGATCTACTCTAAGGTAAAGTAGTTGCCCTCAGTTAGTTTCAAACATGTATCTTTTTTATTTTGTTGCAAATAAGTCCTTCCTTTTGGACTTTGTTTGCTACCCTCTCTTGCCTTTGTTAAACTCTTTGTTTGGAGAGGCTTGCATTTCCTAGGTGAAGGGTAACTAATGAAAATTATTGCAAAGGATCCTTCAAATTGAGAAATACCTTGGATAATTTTAATTGTCAAACACTTGAAAAATTATGCCAGAAAGGGATTGATACGAGCAGTTAGCTACGGATAATTTCTGGAAAGGTAATTGAGGAATGAATGCAAATCATTTATACAATTTATATATTATATAGTATATATGATTTGCTTTGTTGAGGTCTTTGGTGTATTCCTATGTTGCTGTCCTATTTTTAAAGTCTAGTGCATAGTGAAGGTGCATAGTATCAGATATCTTCAACTTTTTTTTGTGCATAACCTTTTCAGACATTGGGCTGGGAAGTGACTCTGTATGTGCTCGGCCCTCATCTCATCGAATAAAGTCCTTTGATTCCCTTGGATCTCAGTCTTTACTCAGTCGGACTTCAAAATTGTTCCAGGGCCAGTATCGAAGCTTGGTAAGTTTGATTAAAACAAAAGCTGACTTGTATGTGTGCACACCCACATGTTATTAATGTGGTGTTGTAAAGGAATAAAAGTTATGTGTCTTGGACTTCTCTGTACTTCAACTCTTTTGAGCTAATGCCTACCCAGAGTTTCCTTAAATTCTGATGGATAGATCATGTGTCTGTGTGTGCGCATGCCTGTGCATGCGTGGGTGTGTGTATGTATGTGTGTATACACATAGCATCTTATTTATATCTTCTATAAAAAAGAGTGCTTGAGCACTGCGTGATATTTTCTTTTTAATCCTCTTTATAAATGTCCTCTTACCCTAAAATGTTGGAATAAGGAATCCACTTTGACAGAACAAGAATGAATGTTTAAGGTCTATAAAACTAAATTCTCCAGCAGTCATTTTCTCTCTGCTTAAAAACATGATTTAAAGTGCTTTAATAAGTCAGACTGTGTTTTGTAAAAGAGGAAAACCCATATGATAGCCAGGAAATAGTTTAAGGGAAATTTTAAAGGAAAGAGATCTAAATTATTATGAATGGGTTAAGTGAAGAAAAATTTGATTTTGTATTATCAGAATGGGCAAGGTCATCATTAATGATGACTATAATGATGAAATAGGAAAAGGCAGAGTGAAAAGTAAAGGGAAAAAAACAAGAAACATAGCATTAGCCAAAAATTATGAAAAAAGGTAGAACTTCATATGAAAACTGATCTTTTAATGAAATATTTTTAGGTCTTAAGACCATTTCAGTGGGGCAAAAGACGCTGAACTACCTGTTCCACTTGCCTCCTTTGCCATGCAAAATAAACCAAAGCTTACATCTTTAAATTACTGAATTAATGGGATTGTTTTTGATGAAATACAAGTACCTGGTTTTCCTCAACGTTTCAAATAAGCAATTTCAGATCAGAAATAAATATGAACTGTCACATTAAATGTGAATGGTAGAAGATGCATCGATATTGTAGAACTTTGCTGAGTTATATTATTACATGTGTATGTGTTGATGTGGATGGATTTTTGTTGTGATATTAACTAAATGTGTTTTTCACTTGATCTTTAGACTATACTTCTAGAATATCTACTTTAAGACAGAAAGGGGGATTGGTAGGCAAAGGCAGCATTAATTAGTCAATAAACATTTAAATACTTACTGTATGCTCAGCTTACTGTGCTGTGCTAAAAGGTTTTTGAAGAGCTTCATGGTTTGAGTGTATTAATCTCACAGTATTTTAGGAAGCAGTAGTATATCCATAAGGTATATTGGCAGAAAAGTAAAATAGTCCTCTCCACTTTTTAAGGCAGCTAATGGAAAACGGGCAGCTAGGTGGCACAATGGATAGAATGCCAGGCTTGGTGTCAGGCATACTCATCTTCCTGACTTCAAACCTGGCCTCAGATACTTACTAGCTGTGTGATGCTGAGCAAATCACTTAACCCTGTTTGCCTCAGTTTCCTCATCTGTAAAATGAGTTGGGAAAGGGAAATGGCAAACCATTCCAGTATCTGCTTCTTGGCAGATGGGGTCACGAAGAGTTGGACATGGCTGAAATGATTCCACAACAGCAATAGAAATTAGAGGAGACTAGAAACATTTCTTCGCTATTTAGCTGTACTTTTTTCCTCTTAAAGTAGCACCCTGTTTCTGAATTTGATTGAAGTAAATTTCAATTTTATTGGGCACAACTCTCTAGAAAAGTTTGGAATTTCTTTGGGAGAATTATGGCTCCAAATTAAAGAGAAGTTTATCCCACTGAAAAAAAATTTGCCTTTGTCTGATCATAAAAGAAATCCAGAAAGGTTGTGAACAGAATATTTGTTGCCTTCTGCTTGACAACTCTGAGCTAATTTTGAATGAAACAAAATTTCAAATGTATGTTATGTTTGCTTTTCTCCCAGTTCTTTTCTTCACAACTCTTATATTCTTCTTTTCTCTCTAAGTATCTTGCTTCTTTCTCTTCCTGGAGGCTCAGTTTGTGAGGTTTTTTATAACAGTGTCTGATTTAGAGGCACCCAAGAGGATTACAAGAGAGGAATCGGGCACTCTGAAAAGGAATATAAGTTTCCATGTTTCACATTCATGAATGAGGCAAATTGGTTTGTAAGCGTTTATTTTCTTTGAACTAAACTCTTGCTTTATATAATATTCATTATAAAACAGTGGATCCTAAAGGATGCTTACTATTTGTAACTGGCTGGTAGCAGGATTCTTTTGTATGGTCAGCCTTGTCTGGTTCTGGAAAGGCATATGTATTAACTTAATTGCTACAGTTGCCTTTAGTTGTTGGAATTTATCACCAGGATTGGGTCCGTATGTGTTTTATAAAAAACAGATTTCCTGAAGTTATTGTGGATATGCTTACAGAGAAGAAAATATAATGAAGATCATAGTGGACACTTGATGAATAATAATCATAGTTTATGAAACAGAAAATATTCCCCACGGAGTATAGATAACTTCTAAAGACAATTTACAAGAGCAGGAAAGTATATATTCTGTCAGTTTTCTAGCAACAGGTTTTATTTGGCATGTTGATGAACTTGGTTCAAACTCCCATTGGTCGATAAGAGCCAGCAAGCTTTGTTTTTCAGGGGAAAAAATGCCAAATAAATTTAATATTTCTAAAGCTTTAGATGTTTCTGTAACTAATATGTGTAACTTCCCAGGAAAACCAGAGTACTTCAGTCATGCCTGTGACAACGGAGAAGGAACAAACAGTGTTTTAGTACAACTAATTTATCCCTTGACTTTGTCTTTGTAATTAATACTGATTGCTGTGCTGTTGTTCAGATTTCTCTATACTTTAGATGACAACATGGAGTAGGGGGAAGAACACTGTCCATGAGTCAGTGTTATGGTTTCTGCCCTGCTTCTAATTTGTTGTAACATGAACAAGTTGTTTAACTTTCTTGGTCTCAGTTTCCTCATCTTTAAATGTAGGCAGTTGTATAGATTCATCTTTTTTAAGTTTTTCATCTCTAACACTCTATGAAAGAGCCACATTTTTTTTTCTTTCTCTGAAATCCATTGTATTTGAAACACATTTTTCCCCCCTATCTTTTTCTTGACTTGCTCCCTTCCCTGCTTACTCTTCTCTTTCTTAAAGAAATTGTATGTCCTTCTTATTCCCCTTTCCAATCCTGTTTTCCTTTCCAGCTAACTTCCTTCTGCCTTCTTTATCCAAAACTTTTTTTCCCCTCTTTACATCATTCTGTTTTCCTTTACCTTGCTTTTACAGTGTCATTGTTTAACACTAGTTTTAGGGGAGCACGATATATTTTATTTGTCCTTTGATATAAATCTGTATGAAGTAAGGAGAGTGGGTTCTAAAGATGTCATGTGTGATATAGAAAGTCTCTCCCTCCCCCCCCGCCTCATCTTATTTAGTTGGTAAACTGGGGGGGAAAAGTTTTTACACATGAGATAGTGCAGATAGGTGGAGGTGGGAATTAGTACTTGTTGCTATGTGCTGATCCTCACAGTTTTAGAAAAATAATAACTTTTGACTTAGATTTTGCTAGAGAAGGGCAAGTTCTTGATGGAGAAAACTTTCAATGGATGTGATATTTTTGTAGAGGAGAAGAATCAGGCAAAATTGAAGAAGATTCTGTGTTCTTCATCCTCCTAATATTTTCAGTCTATAGTTCGACAAACAAGAAACGTAAGAAAAATTTCAGTGGAAAATATCTTCAGGAGTTCTTGCATAAGCTGATAGTATCATAGATTTAGAGCTAGTAGGGCCCTTGGAAGTTAACCAGTCTTGCTGAGACCCAGAGAAGTGAGATGACTTGCCAAAGGTCAAACAGGTAGAAAGTGGCAGAGCCAGTATTTGAATCAAGATATTTTGACTTGAAAGTCAATTCTCTTTCCACTGAACCTTGTTACTCTTTTGGATGTTACCCAGAGCATCTGTGAATTTAGTATGAAAAACTACTGTTCCTGACATTAATAATATTAATCATCCTGATATTAATGTGTTTCCTGATAATTTGAATAGAAGAACCTGTTGTCCCTCAACACTAGAATGTTGTCAACCAGGAGATGAATCAGTTTGTTGGGGAGACAAACGTCAGACTAATTACCCCTCTCTGCATCAAAGTTGTGCAACCTTCTTTCCAGTGACAGTGATGGAGCTGTATAACCAGGCGGAGGGTGCTGAGAAATCACAAATTTTTATAAATTATTCATAATCATAATGTCTATTATATGTCCAACAAGAAAGGAGTTGACACTCTACTAAAAGAGCTCAGTCATATGATTATTGATATTCTGGCTATAAATAAAACCAGAAGATGTAAAGAAGTTATAGCTATATTTAAATATAATTACAGCAATATATTTAAATAATTTGTATAATACAAAAAATGGGAAGTGATTATCACAATTTTTAGAGAAGTTTAACTGATACAGAGTTGTTGCCATGACAAGAATACTGAAAGAGACCAGAAACCACTCTAGTCAGCAAACATTTAATCACTTTCACGAGTGAAAAGCCGTTAGAGCAAAGAGCAACACTGGTCTGGAATATAAGTCTATTTGTAAAACATTGCAGAAGAGGCTACCTTACGTAACAAGGAAAAAAATAGTCAATGAGAACATTTTTTACCTTTTAGAGATTTTGGGATTTGGTATAGGCTAAATTTGATTAACTTGAAGGAATTTGTAGATAATACTGCAAGGAGAAATGAACAAACTACTTTCATTTTTATAGTGATCTGTTTTCATTGGGAACAGTGGAGGAACCTTCATGTTTGGTTGAACTTTATCACTCTGGAAGCAGATATCCTATGTGAGGAAGTGGTAGTGGTCTTAAGAAGATGAAATCTTGAAGGGCAGCTGAACCTCAGCAGATACGTAGAGAAATCTTTTGGTGAGGTCTACTCTAAAGGCATTTTTATGGATCAGGTTTCAAGAATTCTCATAGAAGATTCTAAGAGAGTAGAAAGGATTGTTGACAGAAAAAAGTGACTAAAGCATAATCATCAACTGCAAACCCACATGCTTTATTTTTCATCTCTATAAAATCTTTATTTGAATATTATTATGCACGTATTGAAAATATTCATTATGAAAACACGAGAAAGGAATACAGACAGACTTTCATAAACTACTACAACAGAATACATCTTTACAGTCACAACTGAATGAAAGGTGGAGAAAGTAGAAGATCCTGTAGTACCTAATATTTGTTGAATTAAAAAAAATTGATATTCATTCTGATGCCTTTTCAAAATGAATCTTTCACACATATGGTAAGATTATAAAAGATGCAAACATGAAGATAACTTTGTTCAGTAGTTCTCTGAATTCAGCAGTCACCAGTGGTGTTAAAGATGTTGGCCTAGCCATCCACACTGGAAAAACAAAATGGATGAAGAACACTTATTGCCAAGACTTAGAAATGTAGCTGGGTGGTCAGATTGTTGATTTAGTCCATTTGTATATTCAACTTAGCTAATTGCTTCCATGAAGAATGAGCCAGACCCACAGTCAAATATAAGAAGGTAGAAACATATCTCTTGAGGCATTGCATGATGCTTTTCAGTGGTCCCAAATTGCTTATTGCCACAAAAGCTACTAATGGTCTCTTGATGATGCTATATAGCCATAGGACAGCATGATTTTTCTGGTTTAAAGTTCCAAGTAACAAGGGTGATTTTCATGTGAGAAATAGTATGGACTACGTAGACGATATGTATGACCTGAAAAGGAAGTGGATCGGTTATGTGTTGAGAATGAAAAATAGCATGTAGGCAGTTGGGTTCTATATTGATCCAAATTTTTTTCTGCTGCTTTATTTGTTGGAATGAGTGGTCAAGTGGCTTAAATTTTGTCTTTTCTTTCTGTTAAATGGAATTTACATGAAGGGATGCCCACACCAATGAAATCCTGAGCTCATCAAAATGCTCTAATTTTCTTACAGAAATTTCCAGTGTCATTTCCTTTTACAAATTATTATGTAATTTTGAAGAGAATGATAAAATGAGCTTCATTTAAAAAATCTTTAATAGCCACAAGAACTCAAAAGAACTGTTGAGCAATTGTGGTCACATCAAATTCTCACTTGTGGTCACATCAAATTCTCACCACGTTGAAAGTTAAAAACAAAGAGCTCCTAATAAGAGGAATACTTTCAACATAATCTGGTCACATGTACACAGTTAAAACTTTTTAAAAAAATTTTTAAATAAAATTTCTCTTTCAAGAAGAACACTGGACACTATTTGGATCCAGAGCACTTTGGTTCAAATTCTAACTGTTTTGAATTTCAACCCTTTCACTTGGTACCTATGACTTTCTTTAGGTCTCAGTTTCCTTATGTGTGTAAAACAAGTGGGTTGGACTGCATGGTGCAGGTTGCTTCTAGATTTATGATCCAGTTTTTTTTAAATATCAATTTGGTTACAAAGTAAGATAAAACAAATCTAACATGTTTTCTCTTCATTCTATTTGCACAGTTTAAAATAGGATCAATTTCAATTTGCTTAAAGCTTTTGTGTGATAGATGTACCAGTTTCATAGAAAAATAGACTTACTTTTCCTTATGTTTGTTCTTTCATTTTAGGACATGACGGATAATAGCAACCATCAACTGGTGGTGAGAGCAAAATTTAATTTCCAACAAACAAATGAAGATGAACTTTCTTTTACAAAAGGAGACATCATCCATGTCACGAGAGTAGAAGAAGGGGGCTGGTGGGAGGGCACTCACAATGGCAAAACAGGCTGGTTCCCTAGCAACTATGTACGAGAAATCAAATCAAATGGTAAGTGTTTGAGGTTTTCATGTTTGTAGAACTGTCATTTCCTTAAAGAGGAACAGAAGGAAAGTAAGATATAATTAATTTGATCTGCTACTAACAGACATTTTTCTGCTGTTTAAATAACTGATAAAGTGGCTTAATATTTCTGTTCTAGTCTTTTTTCTTCTTCTTCTTCTTTTTTTTTTTTTGGTGAGGCAATCGGGGTTAAGTGACTTGCCCAGGGTCATACAGCTAGTAAGTGTCAAGTGTCTGAGGCCGGATTTGAACTCAGGGTCTCCTGACTCCAAGGCCAGAGCTCTATCTCACTGTATCACCTAGCTGCCCCTGGTTTTCTTTTTTTTAAGTGGAATTTATTATACCTTATCAGTGCATAGGCTGCAGAACTAAAAAGCTACATATATGATATTATCATAATAGTAACAATTTAAAAATCTATATGTAGTATTTCAAACACTACATTTTTCAGGATGGAGAAATTCCTCATCTGCAATCTTTTTCTAATTCATCCGTAATAACATTCCCAGACTAATCTTTGAGTACAAATTTGATTGTTACACCCCTTACAACTCTCCAGTCACTCCTTATTGCCTTTATAATTTGACATGTTTATTAAATGTCCATTGGGGTTTGAACAATTTGCTGGGCTCAGGATGACATACCAAGTTTAGATAAAATATTGATACTTTCTTGGCCTTTTTATAGCTAATAGTCTAGTATTTTTTAACTTTTTTTTTTAATCATGGATGGGCCCCAAATTCTGACGAAATTTATGCACACCTTCACAGGATGTTGTTAAATGCATAAAATCCAATACACAGATTTAAAAGTAAACCAATTATATTGAAATACTGCTATCAAAATAGTAAAAAAACCAAACAAACCCGAAAAACTGCAAGAAACAATTGCATAGCCTCCAGTTTAAGAAAACCTTTTCTAGTAGGAGGATATGACACATTCACAATTAACTGTAATACAAAGTCATACCCAATATGTATGTGGTAAAGATGTAAGCTAAGTATTGGATCTCCTCTGAAAGGGTAAAGGTCATTACTGATTTGGGGTATCAGGGAAGGCTTACTAGAGAGAGGTGGCCTTTGAGTTAAACTTTTTTTTTCCTTTTCCTTTTTTCTTTTTTTAAAGACAATTGGGTTAAGTGACTTGCCCAGGGTCACACAGCTAGTAAGTGTCAAGTGTTTGGTCTGAGGCTGGATTTGAACTCAGGTCCTGCTGACTTCAGGGCCGGTGCTCTGTTTACTGTGCCACATAGCTGTCCCTTGAATTGAACTTTAAAAAATGGGTAGAAATGCAGCAGTTGAGGACAAGGATTTATTCCAAAGGGATGAGTAAAGGCAAAGGGGTAGAAAAGTGCTGTGTACCATGCAGGAGGAGATGACTAATAATCCAGTTTGGTTGAAGTAGGAAGAACATGTTGATGAATAGCATGAAATAAGATGCAAAAGTCAACACAAAATTTGAAGGAATATAAAATTCTGAAAGGAGGTAGAGAAGTCTTACAAGAGTCTAGCCCTACTTATCTTGCAGATGGGCATCTGGAACTCTCAAAGAAGATAGTATGCTTTTGCTCACAGTCACATGCCTAGTAAATGGCAAAGCTAGGATTTGAACCCTAGTCTTCTGATTTTAAGTCCACTGGTCATTCTACTGCATCATGCTAGGTATGATGGTGCTTGGTTGTAGAGGACTATAGCTTCTAGGGTAAGGAATTTTAACTTTTCGATAGGCAGTAGAGAATTATCGGTTTCAAGCAAAGGCAAGAAAAGGAGTATGAATGATGATTTAAAGAGGAAAAGAGAGGGTGTATATAGGAATACATTTTAGAGGTGCACAACTCCCTGTTCATTTGGATGGTAATGACAGTTTGTACTAGAGTAATGGCACTGATGACAGAGAGTTTAGAAGCAAAAACTGTGTTGCAGGTAGATTTCATAGACTTTAATACACTCCATGACTGATTAGACAAAAGAGATGGGGAAGAGAGAGAAGTCAAAGATGATAAATACTGTTTGGAAATTGACCGACTGGGTAGACGATAGTGAATAGTGAAATCAGAAGGAGGACAGAGTTTTACAGAAACTTATTAATGGACATATCAAGTTTGAGGTGCCAGTGGGACATGGTAAGTATGAGGTACAAGGTAGGAACTCTAAAGACATGGGTCTGGACCTCAGGAGAGGTGACGGCTGAAATAAAGTAATTTGTATTGAGGTGATTTTTTTAAGGCCATGGGCTTGATTGAGATCACTAAAGAGAGTGTAGAAAGACAGGATAGTTTGGGGAACACATACTTTTTAGTGTTTGAGAAGAAGAGATGGAAGAATTTGAGACGGAGATGTAAAGCACTCTTAAAAATACTCTTAGGTCATTTCTCATTATATTCTTTTGCATACCCTACCGTCAAGCCAAAATAGAATATTTTTTGTTTCCCAGACATGCCACTGCTTTTTTGTTTCCTTTGTCCCAGGCACTGGGTTAGTCTGGGGGTACCAGTACAAAGAATAAAACGTTGTTTACTGACAGTTTGTATTCTAATGAGAGAGAGAGAGAGAAATTGATAAATACAAAAATAATACAAAAAGTTCAATACAGGATATTTTGTATGGGAGGGCACTAATAGCTGGGGAGAACAGGGAAGGCTTCATATAAAAGATGGTGCTTGAGCTTTATTTTAAGGGAAGAGGAGGGACTCCATGAAATTGAAGTTAGGAGGGAGAGATTCCAGGCATGAGGGACAGCCAGTTAGTAAGGCACAGAAATTGGAGATGGAATATCATGTGTAAGGAACAGAGAGAAAGCCAGATTGGATGAATCACAGATTGCAGTAGGGGTAGTGATATGAGGCTTTAAAGATAGTTTGGGGTATGTTATGTATTGCTTTAGAAGTTCAGCAGTAGAATTTATATTTTATCCTAGATGTAATAGGAAGTCACTTGGGTTAGTTGAGGAATGTAGTTACATGGTCAGATCTGCATTTAAGGAAAATTATTTTTGCAGCAGTGTGTAACATACTCTGGAGTAGAGAGAGACTCGAAGTTGGGAGAGTCATTGGAAGGCTATTGCACTAATTTAGGTGAGAAGTGATGAGAATCTGAAACAGGAGTGGGGGAACCTTTTCATTTTGGAAGGCCACATTAATATTTAGCTATAATCAAAAAGGCTGCTTTCAAAAAACTTCCATTAGATACACTTGAAAATGTACATTATTTTGTAAAAATCTAACTACTATGTGCTTAATAATTTCAAAAAATGAAAACTTAATTCTAAAGTTAACTGACCTTTTAATGACTTTGTTGTGTCTGCTTTTTGTTGGAAAACATTTGAATATTTGGTTGCAGCATGGAGGTCCATAGTTTCAGTTGATCCTCTGGATGGGTATCAGTCATTTGTGACCTTAAGGGCATCTTAATTTGGGTTAGGTAGGAGAATGTAGATTCACAGTGATAAGTGGTTAAAAAGCAAAAAAGCATTTTTCAGGCATGTTGCTGAAGGTGTGGGTATTCTGCATTTTTCCATTATTTCAGTTGGATCTTTCTTAGTATCAAACAATGACTTTAAAATGTCATGTACTGAGAGCTCAATCAATTCCATCTGTAGTTCCTTAGGTGCCTTGGTGATGATTTCAACTAGGTGAGGCTGAAATGCTAATTTGAGTGTTATGTCATGATTCTCAAAGTCAGTGAACCTTTCATTGTATTCTCCAATTAATAGGTTTATAACAGCTGCGTATTCTTCAAATGATTCGCATATATCATCCTGCTCATTAAGGACCTTTGCTAATTGGGGAAAATGTTGATCTGAAATTTCCTTTTGAAGAAGTGTTTTGAAAAAAGATAGATTTTTTTGAAATGCTTGGATTTTTTGCCACATTATCATATATAGACTTAGTTTTACCTTGCACAGACATATTCAAGTTGTTTTGATTTGACATGATATCACACAGAAATGCAGTATTTCTGTAGAAATATTCTTTCAGTAATTCACATAGCAGATTCTGTTCTTCATAAAATTTAATTATCTGTTCTCACAGAGATAAAATTTTGGCTAACACCTCTCTCTGCATAGCCAACGCACTTTAGAATGATACTGCAAATCCACACTGAATACCTCATCGTTCAACTTTAGCATGCTTCAAAACTGACAATGCCATGTTGCATTTGCATGAATATAGTTAACAATACTTAGAACTTGTAAAGTTCACATAAAATGAAGTTCACTTAAAATAGCTTTAGCACAGAGATTTTGCTGATGCAAGATATAATGAAAAGAAATGAGAGCATCTGGATCTGTTAATACTTTTTGTATCTGTGCAGTAAATGCTTCATGGTTTCCTGTCACGGAATGTGCACTATCTGTACATACACTCACTAAATTTACTAAATTCAGTCCAACTTCACGACATTTATCTTGAAAGTTGTTGAAGATGCCTATTACCCGTGTTCTGTTCACAGTAGTGCCAAAGTGAGTAACTCTTTGTAGCAAAAAAACTCAAATCTTATGTTATGACCCAAATGAAGAATAAAACCTCTGCTGAGTCAGTAGTATCAGTTGATTCATCCAAAGCAATTGAATAATATATATTTTCCTTTTGAAGTATTGCATGAAGTTGTTCTGTTAAGTTGAAGGCTAATTCATGCTGCTGATCAGTGATGGTTCTCCTGAAAAAGGCACTTGTTTGTACTTTGAAACGTTTTCAGGGTCTAAGCATCCTGCAACTATGACAATGCATTCTTTCACAATTTCTGCATCACTGAATGGCTTCCATTTTTTCCCTGAGTATATAAGCTGCTTTATAAGTTGTTTCAGTGACATTATCTGCAGGTCTTACTGCTGCTTGAAAGAATTATCTTTGGGGCAGCTAGGTGGTGCAGTGGATAGAGCAGGTGAGGCTGAAATGCTAATTTGAGTGTGATGTCATGATTCTCAAAGTCAGTGAACCTTTCATTGTATTCTCCAATTAATAGGTCTGTAACAGCTCCTGGATTCAGGAGGACCTGAGTTCAAATCCAGCCTCAGACACGTAATACTCACTAGCTGTGTGACTCTGGGGAAGTCACTTAACCCCAATTGCCTCACAAAAAAAAAAAAAGAATTATCTTTGCTTTTGCTTTTCATCTTTTAATTTCTGCAATACAACCTTTCATGCCTCACCCTCTAATTTAAAATATATGTGGTCCTTATGAGTGTTATAATACTAGTGAGCATTGAATTTCTTTAATGTTGATGTTGCAGTATTTTAAAGCAAGCAAATCATCTTATCTTTAGCAGAAGCAAGATATTGCAATTTCCAATCCTCATTAAAAAATCTGTTTTCTTCCTTCAGCATTCTCTTGGTCATCTTTGACATGATGGGCTGTTAAGCAGACAGAATTAAAAAAATACTGTCGAGCTGTGCAATTACTCACAAATTCCACTTCAAACAGAAACACAGTGTACTGTCATCAAAAGCTGATAACAGACTGGCGTACTCGACCCCCATAAACTCTCGCCAACCAGCCTCATGGAGGAGTGGCACCAGTCAGTGGGAAAGTTGAAACTAAATAATGAGTGTAACAGCCATCAATTTAGCCCTTATGGCTTACTAATGTTCTAATTGTGCCAGTCAATCTGGGAGGATTATTTTGTTGAAACTTATTTTATTCTTTGGTATTTTAAAAATAAAATGAAAACATAAAAGATGAACAAAAATGTATTGCAAAAAATAAAAGAATTTATTCTGTAAAGTTTGAATTCAGTCAAAAGGTCACATTTAAGGACCTAGAAGGCCACATGTGTCCTTAAGGCTGCAGGTCCCCTACCCCTAGTCTAAGATATGGTGGTAGCTATGAAAGTAGAGAAAAGGGGTCAGATACAAAAGGCATTGTGGAGGTAGGGATGGCAAGATGTGGTAACTGATTGAAGATCTTGGGTGAGGGCAAGTTGGATGTCCAGGATATTGGGTAGATTACAAACCTGAGACATGGGAAGGATGGTGGTGCCTTTAACAGAAATAAAGAAGGATGGAAGAGGGGGATGGTTTAGAACAAGGATGTCTTGAAGCCAGTTTTAAGCAGCAAGTTAGTGGTCAGATTTTCAATGTGAGCATTTACACATCAGAAATGCCGATTGCTCCATATCAAGGCTTGATTTTTTGTTTTATTTATTGTTTAGGCTTAAGAAAGTGATAATAATGGAGATCAAACTTAAAAGTATATGGACATACATTTTTTCTTTCCTTCTCGAGAGCCTAGTTGTTAAATATTTACCAACATGCCTTTGCCTTACATTATTAATATTGTAGAGGTGCAATAGAAGGCTCAGGGAATGAAGTCATCATCAAGACTGTAAGCCTGGTGACTGCAGGCTGATAATAATAATAATACTAGTAGTAATATTAATAATGCTAAACAGTCATTTACATAAAGTTTTAAGGTTTGCAAAGTACTTTATATCCATGAGCTCATTTGAGTTTCACCTGTTTAGGGGGAAGAATGAGTTCAGTTTTAGACATGTTGAGTTTAAGATGGCTCTGGAACATCTAGTTGGAAATGTTACATGATACTTCATATTCTAGATATATTTATTATCTTTTCTACCAGATATTTACTATCTTTTGTGCTCCATGAGGGCAGATACTATGTCTTAGTCATCTTTTTAGCTCTGATGACACTTAACAGTGTTTTGCATATAGTGTTCACTTAATAGCTGTTTGTCAAATGACCTAGTAAATGTGAAGGCATTGTACATGAATGTAAGTTTCTTTCTTTATATCTGTATTCTTATAGATAGACATAGTTCAGTATTTTTTTTTTTAATGGCCATTAGTAATAGGGCTTGGAGTCAATTAAAATAATTACGTTGTAAGCCTTTGGCTTAATAGACCATTATTTAGTGTCATTGTCTTTGTTGAACCGTATGTACTTATTCTATTTCCTTTCTTGTTTTTGAAGAGCAGGCATTTTTGTAATTATATAACTATATGTACGTATATGTATCTATTAACAGCAGATCAATAGATAAATAGACAGATATTACTTCACATGAGACTGTGTTTGTTTTTCTGTGCCTTCCACTTAAGCCTGCTTTGGATTTTAAAGGGGTATAGTACTCTTTGCTGTCTTTCTCTTACCTTATTTTTACCTGAATTATGTGGAAGTGTTTCCTTATTGAGTTGTTTAATGGAATGGAATGAGATTCTTTTCTTTCTGACAACATGCAGATATAATTTTTAATTATAATAATACATGCCAAAGTATACAAATTAGAAAAACCTAATGGAAATATCAGTAGACTTCTCTTTTTAAAAATTATTTGGGGCCTTTTTTTACTTGACTATGATAGAGTAATTCTTGACAATATTTGTTGGTCATTGGGCGAAATTTGAGCTTATTGCAATAGTCTCAAATATCAGATATAGAGTGATGTAAAAGAAACATGCTAAGATTTTTAAGTAGAATTTTAAAGAAGGTGAGAGACATGGATGGAAAGGTACAGAAAGGCAGCTAACATGAGGAAGAATTTTCTAATAACAGAACCTTTCAAAAATGGGATTCATTTCAATTCAGCAGACATTTAGTAGGGACCTGCTTAGTGCAGAGTACTATGCTAGGTGCTAGGGAAGGTGCTGAGGTAAATAAAATGCATTTCTGCCTTTCACGGACGCTGTAATGGAATAAAGGGCACCTAGGTCGCACAGTGGATAGAGTGCCAGACCTGAAGTCAGGAAGACTCATCTTCATGAGTTCAAATCTGGCCTCAGACACTTATTAGCTGTGTAACCCTGTTTGCCTCAGTTCTTCATCTGTAAAATGAGCTGGAGAAGGAAATGGCAAACCCCTCCAGTATTTTTGCCAAGAAAACCCCAACTGGGGTCATGAAGAGTTAAACATGACTGGAAACAACTGAATAACAACAACATGGAATAAGTTGTGTCTCACATATTATTTGTTCTTCCTAGGCCTTAGACCAGACATCGGTGACTTAAAGCATATGTAAAGCATGGAGACCCCAAATGAGAGTGGGAAAAATGAATTAGTGTCCACTTTTTGATAAATTGTTGAGCGGATGTAGCTCTTTGTACCTAATGGACTATCTGAATTCTTTTCTGGGCCATTTATGTTACCAACCTGTGTGCATTCTTATAGGTGGCGATGTAGAGAGCTGTACTTGTCAAAGTTATATCCTTGCTGAGTGTTTATATATCCTTGTTGAGATTTTTTTATTCAGTAAAAGTTAATTTTTTTTTTTTACATCTACCTCATTGATTTGATCATTGCCCATTGTCTTTTTATGGACAACCTGCACCTTAACTGATGCTTATGTAGGTCTTCCTAGGTAGTGAACTTCCCATCTCTAAATGAACTTCCCATCATTAAATTCAGACAGAGGCAGGGGTAGCCATCCATTCAAGATGTGGTAGAAGGTATTCTTTCAATGAGTGATTGTCCTAAATGATCCTTTCGGGCTTTAATGCAATGATTTTTTTTTAATAATAATTTGATAGTGAGAAAGAGTTAAGGGAAATTAATTTAGTGCCCATTCTTTACTGTATTCACAATTTTCCCTCTTTTATAAGAGGCTTCTTTTTTAAAGGAGATATAGCATATGACAACTTACAAGAAGGCCTTGGGGACATCATTCTGGGAATGTATTATTTGAAAAGGAGCTAAGCTGGTTCTGTTAGTGAAGGAATAGCAGATGGACCTTTTGAAGGCTGTACTGGTACTCACAAAATGTTAAATGAATCAGAGGAATTCCCCCTCACCTCTACAGAGATAGAGACACAGACAGAAGCAGGCAGGTGGTTAAGAAGAGACCCTAGAACAATGCAAGGTTAATGCTGATAGGTCATCATTGGGAAGGAGAAGGATTGAAGTGAGTGAGGAAGGTGTTCACTTAGGGGCATGGCCAATGAGTTGAAGAAGCAAGCCACGTGGTAAGTTTATTTTTTAAGCCAATTATTCTTGCCAAGTCGTTGCTAAGTTGTTTCTATCTCCTGAAAGAGTAGAATTGTTGGCACTTTTTGATGTCTGGTTTAGAGTTTTTGCTGCTGGCCGTAATTACAGATCTGTTATAGCTTTGGAATACAGCTTTAGATTCCCAAGTATTAGGAGGAGTCTCAGAGGATAAAATAATTTCTCTTTAATACTTTGTGTAATGACTGGGAGAGACAGTATGACTTGCAGATAATGACTAGTGAAAGACAACTTTGTATAGGGAAAGCAAAAGACATGTTCTTTTGCATTGCATTTATTTACAAAAGAGGTCTACAGTGTCTAATGTTATAAAGAGGTCAAATAGGTTGAGAACTGAGAAGAGACCATTAGATTTGGCAATTAAGAGATCATGGTTAGTTTTGAAGAGAGCACTTTGATGACATTAGAAGCCAGCTTACACAAAAAGTTCAAGAATAAGTAAGAGAAGTGGAGGCAATGTGTGTAGGTAACTTTTTTAGGAGTTTGTCTGAGAGAGGAAAGAGAGATAAAGGATGATATTTTGGATAATGAAGTCTGATGCAATTTTTTTTTTTAAAGTATGAGGGAGATTTGGGCGTGTTTGAAGGTAGTACGGAAGGAACCAGTATTGAGATTATAGAGAAAAGGGATGATTTGGGGGCAGCCTGCTGGAGAAGACAGGAGGGTACTCCCTCTGACACATGGTATTAAGAGCTGGCATTGTCAGTAACTGGAGAAAAGGAGAAGGTTGGGGATTGAAAGTGGGGAGGATGGATGATGTTAAGTAGTTTTGAGAAAGGGAGAAGAGGTAGCTTATGGTGAATGGCCTCAATTTTCTAAGTAATGGTAAAAGGTACAGACATCAGGTGAAGATGGTAGTAGTGAGGGGAGCTATGATAGGCTTGAGAAAAGAGAAGACTTGGAATACCTTCCTTTGGGAGTGAAATAGAGGCTTAGGGAAGAACAGAAAGATTGACTTGCTACAATGAGGGCACAGTTGAAATTAAATAACATAAATTTGTCTCTTCAGTCAGTGTGGTTGTCTGACTTTCTCCAGCTCCATTAAGTAGAAAATGCAGAGGGTATAGTAGGGTGTGACTAATCCGGGGCTGGAGTTTGGCAAGAAATGAGTGGTGATAGGACAAATATTGGTAATGGCCATTGAGGAGTTAGAAGGTTTGAATATCTCTAAGAGGACAACAGAATAGATATAGGAAGTCTGAGACATAGTGAGAGATAGAATGATAGGAGTTTATGGTCAGTGTTGGGCTTTGTTGATTTCTAGAGGGTAAGTCTGGTCTGAGCTTATATCCTCTTACATCCTTCTGCTGCTTTCTCAACTTAGGAAGCAGGGTCTTCACACTTAAGTGCTACCATAGTGATGTGATCTGGGGCAAATTCTGCTTGTTGCTCTCCTGTTCTGAGCCCTGAAAGTCCCTGACCCAGGTCTGTTGGCTTGTCTCTCATTGGGAGGTTTAGTACACTGCTGCTGCTGGCAGAACTACATGCGTCCCTTTGGTCTGGGACTCTCCTGCCCTGGTTTTTCCACTGTAGGTTTCCACCCTGGACTGGAAGCTAGAATTGAGTCTCTTTTGTATCCCCAGTGCTTAGCACAGTAACTGGCACATAGTAGGCTCTTAATAAATGTAGATTGATTGATTACTCTGTTCTTAGGATCAAAGCCAGTTACTTTTTGCTTCTGAACTTCTTCGTTACTTAATACATAGCTAGGGCACCGTCAGTGATCACTCCCCTCCACCTCCCTTCTCTGCAGATGCCCCTCAAGTCCAAACTGGAAACAGATGGTGGGCAACAGATCTGCCAGATGACACCTGTTCCTGTATCCTGTGCTAGTTTAGGGATTGCCTGGTTCCCCTCATGTACTAGTGCTTCCTACCCTGATGCCTTATCTTGGCTCCTTTCAGTCCCTGCAGATGTTCCATTGGCAGAGATCAGCTATCAAGATAGACTGGCTCTACAGTTGCAAAGATCCTGGTCTGATTGGAAGTAAGCTCTGTTTTTGGAGTTAATTGGAGAAAGAACAATCCTGTGTTGTTTAGAGCAGACTGGAGCAAGGTTGACTTGCTCCTTAGGGCCATCTATGGTTGAGAGTGGGAAAAACCAAAGGCTTGACTACATTGCTCTTTACTGCCCTATATTGCTCCGGAAGAGCATACCCTTCAAAGCTCAGAGAACAGATGTGAATAGCTTTTCGGATCACAGACGTAAGGGAACTCCTTTTCAGTGCTTCAGTGCCCAGCTAAGAGAACAGACCTAGGAAACAATGCAGATCCTAGGCTTAAGGCTTTCTTTGCTAAATTTAACATTGCTTCAGTGTCCTGAGAGTAGAGAGTAACAGCTTTATCCAGAAAATCAGAGGGACCTAGGAGAGTAACAGTAGGTGACCTTGTGCCGATTATTCTCTAAAATCAGTGACTGGAGTCCATAGTTGTGAGTTGCCTTGGGTACATGCATGAGTTTCTTTACTTATGTGCCTCCTTGATAGGTTTATGTAAGTGTGTACCTGCTCATGGATCCTGTGTTTTGGCAGAAGAGTATGACTTAGGTGTTTGGGTAGCATGTTATTTTAATGATTAGAATTGTTTTGCTTTCTGTTAGTAAATGTTTTATGATTAGGTGATCGTTACCTCTTATTGACACCATTGTGTCATCTTGGCTTATTTGTTTAAATGAGAAACACACCATTGGGAGCTCAGGAGCTATAATTGTAAGTTTTAGGTGTGTGTATGTATGTGTGTGTGTATCTCTCTCTCTCTCTCTCTCTCTCTCTAATCTATATCTTCCCCCATACCAGGGTTACCACTCATGACTTACCATCTTGAGTTACAGCATGGTAGCCACTCATTTGGGTAACAACACCACCTCTCAGTGTGGATTCAGATGAGATGAGAGAGCTAGGCCCCAGAGAGAGAGAGAGAGAAGGAAGAAGAAGTGGGGGTTCTGTGCCATATCTGTGCTACATTAATATCTACTTTCATTTTTGGGAAGAGAAGCTACATATTACAGTGGAAAGTATACTCAATTGCTCTAGAGTTAAAAGACCTCTGTTCAAATCCTACCTCTTATCTCTTTACTTCTGTGACCTTGGGCATTTCATTTAATCTCCCCTAACTAGTGTCCTCATCTGTAAAATGAGGGGGTTTGCAATAAGTGACTTCTGAGGCCTCTTTCAGTTCTAGGTATAGGATCAATAACATTTCATGGCTCTAGTTTAATGGCATCACTCATTCTTTGTCTTGTCAAGAAGGACTAGGGGGCAGCTAGGTGGTGCAGTGGTTAGTGCACCAGCCCTAGAGTCAGGAGGACCTGAGTTCAAATTTGGCCTTGGATACTTAATAGCTGTGTTACCCTGGGCAATTCACTTAACCTTGATTGCTTAAAAACCAAACAAAACCAAACCAAAAAAAACCTTCTAAAGCCTGTGTCAGATTGCACGCCATCTTGGGGGGGAGGGGAAGGGAAAGGAGAAGAAAATTTAAAATTCAAAATCTTACAGAAGTGAATGTTGAAAACTAAAAATAAATTATTTTTAAAAAAAGAATGACTAACATGGGTTTAGCAGTCATGTCCAAAATTTTCATTATTCTGGGATTTCGTTCATTTAATCAGTCAATGTGTTTTGAACTCATTGAGGGCAGCTGGATAGCCTCTTAATAGCTACTGATTTATCTTGGGTTTTATTTCCTATTTAGCCCCCTTTTTTTGAGGGGGGGTGTGTGTGTGTGTGTGTGAAGATAATTTTTGTTGGTGGAGAAAAGAGAAACAAAATAGGAACTAAATAGTCCCCCTTTCATTTCATAGTCATCCAAACCAAGCAGGGATCCTGTCTATCCATTCGTTAATTTTCTGCTTGTCTTCTACATAAGCAAAGAAATCCTTTTTATCATTTTTGACATTTATCAAAACTCAGCTCATGATGTTTTAGTCTCACCGATGCTCATTCCCATTGAACCTTCCCTCTTGTTTTGTATTTTTCCTCAATTGTCTGCCTTTGTCCTCTGCCTTTTAAATAAAAATTAAAATAAAGTTTGTTATACACTTAAGTAAACAACAACAAAAATAATTAAGCACACATTTAAGACTGAGGCTGTAGTATGAATAAAATTAAATATCTCAATGTTTATTACTGCTTATTGGTTACTCCTTTATCTTTGTTTTGTTCTTTTCCCTCTATGCATTTTTCCTTTCATGTAGTCAGAGGGATACACATGCATACATACATACACACATACATGCATACACACATCTGTACATATACATTTTCTCCTTCACATTTTATTATATAAATCTTTCCAAACTTGTTTTTCATAACTGTCATTTTAATGATACAATAATATTCCATTGTGTTGCTATCCTGTGGTTTTTGCATTCATATAAATGCTGATTTCTATAGGGTGTTCCAAGTATTCTTGCAGTTTTAGACTTTATAACTTTATAGCACAGTTGCTTACACTTTATAGCTTAAAACTGCACAAAGACTTTTGGGACATTGTATTTTTAAACATTGCTTCTGTGTCCCCCTTTTATGATGAGATTGAGAGTACATATACAAAAATGCAGTTGTTGAGGTAAAAACTATGATTTTATTCTTGATTCTTATTGTAAATTTCTAGATGGCTTTCTAAAAAAAGTCTGCTAATTTTCAGTTAAGTGACATAATAATTAGAATGTTGGACTTGTAGTCAAAAAGGTCTGAGTTCAAATCCTGCCACAGATACTTAGTAGATGTGTGATTCTGGGAAAATTTTTTTAAACTCTCAATCTCAGTTTCCTTACCTGTAAAGTTGTGTTCATAATAGCATATACTTCACAGGTTTGTTGTGAGGATCACTTTAGGTAATGTATGTAAAGCACTTTGCAAACTTAAAGATAAAGTAAATTTTAGCTATTGTTATCAGTTTTTACCAACAATAAATATATTGAAGATTTAAAAAACTTTTTTTTAGTATTTTAAAAAAAGTTGGTTGGGGGGGCAGCTAGATGGCGAGGTGGATAGAGCTCTGGCGTTGGAGTCAGGAGGACCTGAATTCAAATCCAGCTTCAGACACTTGACATTACTAGCTGTGTGACTCAGAGTAAGTCACTTAACCTCAATTGCCTCACCAGAAAGCAAAAAACAAAAACAAAACAAAAAAAAAAACCCAAAAAACAAACAAAAACAACTTGATTAGTGTAAAGAACTGCCTCTGAATTTTAAATTTAATTTTTCTGATGATTAATGAGTTGGACCATTCTTCATGTCTTGTTTTCTCATATAAGTAGCGGTTTAGTAAGCTTTCTTTTTGAGATTTTTTGCCATTTGTCTGTTGATGACTGAGTATTGCCCTTATAAGGACATTATCATAGAGTTGGTTTCCATTTAAACATTTTATTGATCCTCTCTCTCTTTTTTTAAATATCACTTATTGTCCAGCAACTCTTCTCTTTAACTCTTTCTTCTTACAAATAAGTATAGTCAATTAAAACAAATGAACATATTGGCTGTGTTTGAAAATTAACACTTATCAAGTGCTCTTTACACATCAGATTTGTATGACTGGACAAGGTGATAGACCTATCATTTAGCAAAACAAAATGATAATTGGAATAGTCTTTGTATTCCGTTGGAGTCAGTAAAATACTAGGAAATCTAGAGGAAAGATCTTAACACATTGTCTAGATCTGCTGTAGACAATTATGGGACTTTATGGATAAAAGAAGAATATGGTTAAGAGTCACACAGGCTGAATTGTTATGGAAGTTTTATGTTGCATTATTGGTGGGAGTAAGCACATTGTTGAGATCTCAGGGCTATCCAAGTCACATTTTATATGCTATTTTCATCTGTTACATTTACTACTAAAATTTCCCTCAACTTAGGTTTTTTCCTTTTCTCTTTATTATTTTTGGTATCCCTTGCATATATCCTTTTTTTAGGATCTGTCTGATTCATAACAGTAAATGTTCAGCCAGTCTCTTCTCATTCCTTTTAGTTCATTAGAATCAGTGATTACTGAAGTTCCTCATGATTTCTTTCTTGAATGCCTTCTGTCCTTGAGTGACTTCTAGTTATTCTATCTATCCCATATCTCAACTCTTGGAAATCTATTCTGACATCTAGGGTTTTTGTCAGAGTATGACTGATGTTGCCTTATTTATCTGTCACATATTCTAAGGGTATTTGCTGCCTTCCAAGATTCTTGTCATCTCTGCTTTACCATCTGGTTCTTCATTATTAATAAAAATGATGTCTAGAGTAGCAGTACCCATTTTTATATCTTCCACCTTTGGAAAAGTGAAATAATCAGTAAAGCAAGTAAAAAATTCATTAGCTCTTGAGTTTTTAGCAGAAAGAGAACTCCAACAGCTGTCAGAATGCTTGTAATCCTAAGTGCAACTGTATCCAGCCTTGGTGCCGGCTTTGTGATTTGTGTGACAAATTCCTCCAGCTGGCCTTTTTATATTCTCTTTTTGCTCGGAGTTAGTCATTAAAGACACTAACTGTAGCATTTGAACTAGATGTTAAAATGATCTTTTGCTTGCTATATTAAAGAGTTAATGTAAATTCTCAGTTTAATTGAAAGTTTACTGTTTGCATGGCAACTCAAGTTTATGTTGTTCTATTGTATGACTTTTATGTATGCTATAGACATGTGTCATCATACTGAAATTAAAGAATATTATCAGATATAGAGATCCATTAAATTAACAACTAAATAACATTTTAAAAATTTTATTTCTATTTTATCTCTTAATTATTCCTAAGAACTTAACATTTTTTTTATTCTATTCCAGTGTTTAGTTTATGGGAATGGCACCCAGAGACAATTTTGGGGAAGGTACAACTAAAGACACTTTGAACATGTACCTTGAATAATGCTAACCTGTTTCAGGAAATAATAGCTTAAATGTAAATTTTAGTAGTTTGAATATCATTTAAAAAAAAAATCCCAGGCAGAATTTTTGGACGTTACATTTGAGACAAAAAAGAAATAGAATACTTTGTTTGGCATAACCCAGTGTATTTTTACTCATTGAAAGAACCTGGCAAATCTGACTTTGTTAAAGTGTTCTTGATAAAATCTATCTATATGTCTTTTATATCTATATAAAATCTATGTATATGTCCACTATGAAATATGATGTATATGTTTTACCTCGTATTTAGTGTATATTCACAGAGAAAACATTGTGATGTAAAGATTTAAATTATAAGTTCATTCTATTGTTTTCCTTTCTAATACTCGGTTTTTTCATTCTTAAGGCTTATTGTGTACAAGACCTTGTTATTGCCATTGGGAACATAAAAATGAGAAATTATAGTATTTCTCCATAAAGAGCTTATAATTATTTGTAGCACAGGCTTTTCTGTAAGAAAATCCAATTACAAAATTATTAAACTTACAGGCAGCTAAATTAAGGGACATTCATAATTCAACAGAATTTTTGGAACTTCTTTTAAATAGAATTTATGTGTTTACATTGTGTCTTGATTTAGAAGCAGTTTTTCAGGACCAAATTTCTTGTATAAAACGAGGCATATTTATAGATTGTTTTATTGTGGAGACACTATCCTTTTATTCATTTATCCATCCATTCAATTATTTATTTAGCAGCAGTTTATTTTATTTTATTCTTGAGGGGCACAATAATACCCTAAATTACCTTTTCTTTACACTTAGCAAGGGAAGTATAAATAGCTATTAATAGTTTGCCATCTTGTGGCTAATGATGGGAATGCTCTTGCTTTGCTGACCACTGTTTTCTGGTTCTGGTTTTACCTATAATTGTGTCGTTTGAAATCTCTTTGGACAATCATCTTATAGGATTCTTTTTAAAAAGATCTTTCAGAAACTAATTGTAAAAATTTGTTTTATGTTCCCCAAATATGCAGTTAGCTCACAAAAATTTGGGGAGGAGATATATAGTAGTTGTCATTTGCTCTATATGCTGGTAATGGATTCTTAATTTTAAATTTATGCAGCACTTAGGCTACTTAGCGCTGGCATAGAACAGGAATACGTGGTTTAAAAAAGATGTGTGTGAGAGAAGAGAGACGTAGTAGAGCCAATTCTGAGCATGGAATAAGGTCAGCTGTTGCTATTAATAAAATGACATGGTGACCTGAAGTTTTAGAGTGGTATTTAATTCGTAGATGTTAGCAAAATGAATATCACCCACACTTCCACACTTTGTGACAGGAGTAAGAACATGAATCAGTAATGTATGTGTTACATTGTTCTCTCCCTCCCCGCTGCCCATCCCTCTAACCCCCCTGCCCCAGAAAGTTTCTTTTCAGAGGATTACTTCTAAAAAGATTGCCAAGTATATATTTGTTCTATTTACGTAGATAGTTGAGATAGTGCTGTGGCTATTGTACAGTAGAAAGGGAGGATTTTGGAAACCTTATTTTAGAAGTTGGTTAACTTAGGACGATGAGTAATAACCTAATCTTGGCAGTGATGTGAGAAGTTCCATGTGATTATCGTTTGCTTATCCACAGATCTTTAATGAGTATTCACACTGCTACTTCCTAAATTTGTAACTTTTAATATTTTCTGCTGTACTTTGAAGCCTAGTTGTAGTTTGGATCCAGAGATTAATAATTACCATGAAAGAAAGATGTTCAGTTGAACAAAGATCTGTGTTCTATTAGTAATTTGTGAAGTCTTTTATCTTAGACAATATCTAAACTTATTTTCCTTTGTGTCCCAGTAGGTAACTACCCTTATTTTGTTTCATTGAGGATTTGTGGCTTATTTTTATGGAGAGTGATGCAGAAGAAGTTTTGTAAGCATAGGGAGATAATTCAAATCAGATTGAGGTTCTCAAAGGACCATAAACTATTTCATTCATAGAATTTTTGCTTAATATAAAATAGCAAAGACAGTAATACAATATAGTGAAGACAACTGATATATGTCCTTTAATGTGTGGAAAACAAACAGTAAGCAATGAATTAGCTTAGAATTTTTCTTCAGGAGTAAATCATGGGATGGTAGAGCTGAAAGGGACTTTACAGATACCTAGTTTAATCCCCTTATTCAACAAATGAGGAAACTGAAGTCCAGGGAAATTAAATATATAAGGAAACATAAAGTTAGTTGACTTTCTCTTGGTATAACATCTCAACAATTCTCCAATGACAGTGATTTCATTTGGGAGGAAGATTTTGGAGAAATTAAGAATACACTTTACCTCCACCTCTTAGAATACCTAGCTTCCTTCAAAGTACACCTCAGATGCCAATTCTTACATGAAGTTCTTCCTTCTGCTCTCCATCTTGAAATTACTTTATATGCACTTATGTTTATTTGTTTGTGTAGATGTTGTACCTCCCTGTTGTAAGGTTCTTAAGGACAGGAATTATTTTTGTATCTCCAATGCCTAGTATGGTGCCTAGCACACTAGTAGACACTTAGTAAATTCATGTGGTATGTTTGTCTTTGTGGGTTTAGGGAAGAGAGATGGGAAAATGAAAGAAGAAGTTGGGGTCTATCTCATAATTTGGTCTGAGATATTAAAGGAAGTGAGAAGGGTGGGTAGAGAATGATAAAGTGAAGTGGGCAGTGACTTTGCCTTCCAGCTCCAAAGTAGCTCAGTCACCTTTGTGGTAATGAAGATACTTTGTTAAACTGAGGAAATTTAGTAATTACAGAGCCTTATAATTGTAAGGATCCCTCTGCTGTAGCATGTGCTTTACCAGGAACCCCTTCTACAGGACTGCAACAAATAGAGAACTAGGTTCCTCTTGAAGACTTTCAGTGATGAGGAATTTATCCTCTTGTGAGGCAACATACTGTATTTTTGGGGGATGTAGTTATTGTTTTTGGGTGGGGGTGGAGATGTTTGCATATCCCAGTATCAGTTATCTCAAGTAAAAGGGGTGGGGCTTCATTGTAGTGTAGAAGTCTTTGAATTCTCCCTTTGTTTTTTCCTGACCCATATTGTCCAGTGTGTTTCTTGCCTTCTTCTAGTTATACCTTTGCATTGAAATCACTAGGTATTAAAGTACATGTTGATCTAATTTTATGTATTGATTTGTGTGTTAATTTGATTTGGAAGGTTTTTCTTAGAATTTCTCTACCTCTTCATCCTTTGCAACTGATACTGGTGTACGCTTGCGACAAATCATTTTCCTGGACTTTTTTTTCTTTTTAACAAGTGCTTATCATGATAATATAGGATAACAAAGTGAACTGTTATTTCTTTTTTTGCTTTTGGTGTATGATAAAACCAGCTCTACTAATTGCCATATTTGTTTTTCCTTGGAGAACCTGTCACCTATTCACTATCCCTTTATGTAGCTGAAATTTCCTACTTACGGTTTTTATTTATAGTAAAAAAAATTAGGATAATCTATTTCAGTTCCTCTAGCAGTTTGTCCTTTATTGATCATTGGATGAAGAACCTACATTTAGAGGACCAGCAAGTGTCTTGGGCACTGAATTTAGAGTCAGGATAGACCTGAGTTCAAATCTTGCCTCTGATACATACTGGCAAGTCACTTAACCTCTCAGTGCTCCATTTTCCTCACCTGTAATATAGGAGGAGTGTTAGATTTGATTGCCTCTAAGATCCTTGCCAGCTCTAGGTCACTTAACCTCTATTTGTTCCATTTTCTTCAACTGTAAAATTGGGATAATAATAACTACCTCTCAGGGTTGTGAGGAACAAGTGAGATAACTGTAAAGCACTTAGCCAGGTGTGTGGCACATAGTGGGTATTATATATAAATACCAACAATTATTGTTATCATCATCATCACCATCAGTCATTTGGGAAGAAATGAAAGGAAAGGGGAGGTGACTCTGAAGGAATAGACACAATGGGGCTTTTGGGAGCAAGGTTCCATTTGGGAACATCCTGGCCCCAGCTAACTTCCTTAATCCTGGTTATTGTTTTGAGCCAAGTATAGGCATAACTCTAAAATTAGATCTCTTTTTAAAAAAAATTTTTTTCCCCCAATTACATGTAAACATGATTATAAACATTTGGTTTTAAGTTCCAAAATCTATCCCTTTGTACCTCCTCTTGCACCTCCCTGAGATGGTCAGCAATCTGGTATAGGTTATACATGTATAGTCATGTAAAACATATTTCCGTATTAGTTGTTTTGTGGAGGAAAACATGAACTTAAAAAAAAGAAAGTGACATAGTATGCTTCGATCTGCATTCAGACTCCATCAGTTCTTTCCCTGGGGGCAGATAGCATTTTTCATCATGAGTCTTTTGTAATTGTCTTTGATCATTGTATTGCTGAGAATAGTTAAGTCATTCATAGTTGATTATCGTACAGTATTGCTGTTAATGTGTACAATGTTCTCTTAGTTCTGCTCACTTTACTCTGCATCAGTTCATGTAAGTCTTTCCAGGTTTTTCTGAATTTATCCTGATCATCATTTCTTTTTTTTTTGAAGCATTATTGAAATTTTTAATTTTTACATCATCTTCATGTTATAACTCCTCCCCCACCCATAGAACCATCCCTTGTAACAAAGATTTTTATTTTTTAAAAAATTTTCCCATGTAATTTTATTTTATTTTTTCCAGATATGTGTAAGTTTTCAACATTTACTTTTAGAAGATTTTGAGTTCCAGATTTTTTTCTCCCTCCCAAGATGGCAAGCAGTCTGATTTAGGCTATACATGTACAATCATATTAAACATATTTCCACATTAGTCATGTTGTGAATGAAGAATCAGAACAAAAGGGAAAAACCACAAGGAAAAAAAAACCCAACAAAAAAAAGAAAATAGTGTGCTTTGATCTGCTTTCAGACTCCATGTTCTTTCTCTGGATGTGGATAGCATTTTCCATCATGAATCTTTTGAGATCATTTTATTGCTGAGAAGAGCTAAGTCAGTCAGAGTTGATCATCACACAAATGTTGCTATTACTATGTACAGTGTTCTTATGGTTCTGCTCACTTCACTTTTCATCAGTTCATGTAAGTCTTTCCAGGTTTTTCTGCCTGCTCATCATTTCTTATAGCATAATATAGTATTCCATCACATTTATATGCCACAACTTGTTCATCTATTCCCCAGTTGATGGGCATCTCCTCAGTTTCCAATTCTTTGCCGTCATAAAAAGAGCTGTTACAGACCTAGTAATGGTATTGCTGGATCAAAGGGTATGCACATTTGGGTATAGTTCCAAATTGCTCTTCAGAATGGTTGAATCAGTTTACAACTCCACCAGAAATGCATTAGAGTCTTAGTTTTTCCACATTCTCTCCATTTGTCATTTTCCTTTTCTGTCATATTAACCAATTTGATAGGTGTAAGGTAGTATCTCAGAGTTGTTTTAATTTGTATTTCTTTAATTAATAGTGATTTAGAACATTTTTTCATATGTCTATAGATAGCCTTGATTTCTTCATCTGAAAACTGCCTGTTCATATCCTTTGACCATTTATCAATTGGGGAAAATCTCTTTCAAAGGAAAAAAATATCAAGAATGATAGGCCACAATCAAATTTTTATACAAGCCCAATTTAAGGAAGAAAGTGCAGCCTATGTACTTGGATCAATATCGATACTTAGATTTTTTTTTTTTTAGGATTTCCTAGGACAATTTCTGGAGTCCCATTTCTACCAAATTTTTTCACAAAGCTTAGTATGAGAATGACCTGATTTTGCCTATGGCTCATGGATTTGGTACTAACAAACTTAGTTACTAGAAATATTCAGAATATTTAAAAATATCAGACCAGCTTACAAGTGATTTCTTTCTAATTATTTAAATCATGATTTTGTTTTATTGAATGTCCATGGAGTTTCATGACCTGTATTTTGAGATCCACTTATTAGAAATAATATACTTTAAGAGTTGAAAATGTGCTTAGAAATCAAGCCAGTCCTCTGACTGGACAGATTAGTAAACTGATTCCTGGAATGTTTTATAAGATTATATTTATTTGTGCAGAGTATGGACTGAAACTCAGATTTAATGACTCTCAGACTACTGTTGTTATCATCATACTGGAATAATACTTAAAATGTATTTGCATGTGTTGAAAATGAATTTCTTTTTTGTTTTACTATTCTGAGTATTCCTTATTTAATAGTGACACATTACATATATATCTTAAAACAATTTGCCCGTCTACAGACGTAGATGTGGTGATTATGTTTACCCTGAAACCTCTTAATGTTTTTCATTGAAGAGAAATAGGCCTGGAATAGAGAAATTAACAGACAATGTGTGTGCATTCACTTAGAAACTGAACCAGAGAGTACTCTTTATAAGTGGTTGTATTTACACTTTCTGAGTTTATGAATATGTGTGTGTGTTTGTATATATCTGTCAAACCATCTGTCTGTTTCACTATTTTATCTCTAGGTCATTAGTAACAATGAAATAGGTTGTATGAATAAATACTTTTTCTCCTTGGTCTCCCTAATGCCATTTTTAGAAGTATGCCTTTTTAACCTGCTTTTGTTGTGTGGAATAGTGTAGTACAGTGGAGTGATCACAGAATTTGGGGTTGAAGGACCTGGATTTAAAGGCTGGCTTTGTCACTTCACTTTGCTGGGTTTCAGTTCCATTATCTGTACAATGAAGGGACTTGATGACAAAGGACAGTGGGGATTGATGATTTCTGAGGCCCTGTCCATCTCTAAAATCATAGTCCTGTGGTCCCTGATCTGAGATTTCTTTCTTCAGCACAGTGTCTACCTTTCTTATGTATTGAAATATGGAAGTATTATTATTACTACTTAGCATTATTATTAGGAATTTTTGGAAGAATATGATTTAGTCACATTGGACCAAATCAGCATCCCCTGGGGAGCAAACTGAATGGGAAAAACTCTCAGAAATGATGATTCTGAGCACAATATATTTTCTGCCTCCTGAGAAAAAATAAAAGGCTAGCTTATAACTTAGGATGAATTTACTGCTAACTGTATTCTTTCCTTTGTTCTAAAAGACATCCTTCTGGCTGTCTTCAAACTTAATTTGTATAGACTTAAGTATTGTCATTTTCCATTCTTTTCATAACTTCCTAGTTTTCTGCTGGGCTTTCAACACAATACAGTGGTTATTGTCAGTATATTTGTTTAAAATATTTCTTCCAGAGAGTTGACCACAGTGCTGGAGCATAAATAAATGCTTATTAACTGTATTTAAGTATAGAAGTCTAGAATTGTTTGACTATTAGTTAACCAGAGTTTTAGTGTGGGAGCCTTGGGTTTAAAAAAATATATATTTTACATATATATGTATTTATATATTATATATATATTACATTTATGTATATAAGATATGTGTGTCTATATATATATGTTTTAGATAGATAGATAGATAGATATTAGGGCAGTTAGGTGGCACAGTGGAGAGAGCACCGGCTCTGGAGTTAGGAGGACCTGAGTTCAAATATACAGAGAGAGAGAGAGAGACAGACAGACAGACAGACAGACAGACAAGACACTGTAATTTCTGCTTAGCCTTCAGAAGGTTTGAACACAATAATCTTTTGGAAGTCAAAGAGAATATGCAGTACTACCTCAGGGCCCTGCTTAGGCTGTTACCCCTCCTTAGAAAGCCCTTCTGCCCTTTTCTTTACTTATCTAAGTCCTGTCCTTATCTTAAGTCCCAACTCAAATCTTATGCTTGATTATACTTTATAATTAAAGGTAATATTTCTGCTTAAGTATCTTCCCTAATGGACTCAGTTTCAAATCTTGGGTATGGAAAGGATTAACATGATAGTATGTGGGACTTATGGCCAAGATGGCTGCCTGGTTGGAGGCAGACCACCTAGCTACCACATTCCTATTCCCTTAAAAAACTGTAATTCATGCCAGAACAAATAATGATCAAGAAATCTATGAGACTTTTCCTATAGTAGAATTGTGCAGAAAGTCAGGCAGAATTCTACAATCAATAGGAAAAGGAGCTGCTAGCAAAACCTACAATGTAACTCATCATTGACCTAAAACCTAGTATTAATAATCCTATAGAATATAGACCAACATGCATAACAATATTCTTTTAGTTTCCAATCTGAGAGCAAATTCACACCATTTCATCTGTGACACGCAGCATGTGTAATTCAGACTACGTCATAGTAGGCAGGTGTATTATTTCACTTGACTGTGAGGGACCACTTTGGTAGGGCCCATCTTCCTTAGTAGGTCCTATTTTTCACTTTCCATTTCGTAAATGTCATCTGTCATCATCATCATCATCATCATCATCATCATCATCATCATCATCCTGTCCCATTACAACAGTTTACCTTTTTTTTTTTTTTTTAAAACTTTGTTCCTGTAGGGAAAGAAGAAGCTCACATAAGTGATCATTATGGGTCTTTTGCTGCACAAAGAACTGAAGTAAGAATCATTTATGTTTTAGAGGAGCAGTTCTCATAGTGTGTTCTGGGTACTCTTGGGGTTTCCCCAGGCCCTTTTAGGGGTGTCCTTGAGATCAAAACTTTTCATAATGGATCTTTAAATTTCAAACTTCGTGAAGATAGATAGATAGATACATAGATACATAGATATAGTTATATAAACCAGAGCTTTTTTGGGTAGGGGTAAGTAACTTATAAGGGTATAAAGGAATCCTGAGATGAAAAAGTTTGAGAATTGCTGTTTTAGGGAATAGTCAGACTTTGGAGTCAGCTGTTCTTAGCATTTCATCATAGAATCTTGGGAGGGGGGAAGAGTTCTGGGATGAGGAAGCGATATTAGGGCTCTGAATAATAATACCTAACGTTTATAATAATAGTTAACGTTTACATAGTGCTTACTGTGTGCCAGCCACCATGGTAAGTGCTTTACAATTGTTATATCATTTGATCCTTACAGCAACTCTGGGAGGTTAGGTGTTAACCTCGTTTTACAGATGAGAAACTGAGACAAATAGAGATTAAGTGACTTGCCTAGGGTCACACACAGCTAGTAATTGTCTGAGGTCAAATTTGAATTCAGGTTTTCTTGACTCTAGGTCTGCCACTCTATCCACTGTGCTACCTTGCTGCCCAGAGAATAAAGATGAAGAGTGGGATTGGGAGTGTGTGTAGACATTGACAAGTGGGAATTGTAATGGAGATTGTGGAATCTCAGGAAACAGAGAATCTATAGTGGTAGAATACAAATGAAGAGGAATGAGCGTCACGCCTCAATAGTGAGAAGTAGAAATGAGTTCCTGCAGGTACTTTGGGGAGGAAGCTATTCCCAGGTGTTGTTTCTTCATACCTAATGTGGGCATATGTTAGGGCCTGCCTAACAACACCTGAATCCTGATAATATGGAGTTAGGCAGTATTGGTTCTATTCTCTTAAGTACCTAAGGAAAATTGGATTACTCCACAGGGACAAGTAAGCAAAACTGCCCTTTTATATCTTTCCCTCAAGAGGAAGGAGAGGAAGGCCTGCTTTGTTTTAACTGTCCTGCATTTTTGAAGATGACTTTCCTGATTGTGACTGCCGTCTGTGCAGTGTGGCTGAAAAGAGTGGTCTGTAATCAAAGAACTGTTGATACTGTCACATCTGAAAATAGTTATTTAATTCCTGGCTACAGCTGTTATAGCAAAGCCCCACTAATCCCAGTTGGGGAAAGGCCAGTCTAAATTTTGAAAAGTGTTAGAATATATAATAAACTTAATATTCCAGGCTTTCCATATAGATTTTTAATTCTTCAAGAGTAAAAACTGTTCTACTTCTGTACCTCCCACAGTGTTTGGGGGTGGAAGCCACAAAGGTATTTATACTGAATATATGTCATTGAATGAATAAAACTAAATTAAAATGATGATGTTTTATTATTTCCCAGTAATACAATAATTAGAATTACTTGAGTAAAATAAGAGAATATGGTATTAGTGGATAGAATTTGGAGTCAGGAAGACTTGGGTTCAGATTTCACCTCTGACACACTGGCTTTATGATCCTGGGTAAGTTTTTTAACTTCTCATTGCCCGTACAACTATTTAATGGTAGAAGGAGTTTTCTCACCCAAACTTTCCTAAGCCACACCTAATTCACCTCAAGGAAAAAAAAATTGTCTCTTTAGAATTTCTTAGAGAATGTGCTGTATTAAATTCCTAACTTCCATTGGTTTCTTGTTGCCTGCAGAATAAAGTTCAAATTTCTTAGTGTCATTCAAGACCTTCTGGCTCTAACACAGATAATCAATCTTCTCTCTTGCAATTCCTACATAAGAACTTTTCTTTCCATATGTGTTGGTCCCCTCATTGCTCCACAGATCCAATATTTCTTTTCTACTCTAAGCGTATGTTCATGGGTCATCTGCCCAAAATGTTGTTGCTTCAAGCCTATCTTCAGCTTCAACTTGTTCATGAAAGCTTTCCTTACTAGTCTGTTCCTTGTTGATCTCCACACTGTAGCCCCTATCAGTGTTATTCCTTTTCTACTGATTTGTCATGTAAGTGTTTCCTCAACTACCAGGTATTAGACCCTGAAGGTAGGATTGTGATTATTCCTTTATAGTGATGCATGTGGCAGCTATTTCGCCTAGACTCTAGTGGTGCTTCTGAGTTACAAGCAAAGAGTAGGACTGTGGTTGAAGGTGGAGGCCATTCTGATTGGTACTGATGTCTCTGAAATTGCCTATGCAGCCAATATCAGGCT
This sequence comes from Vombatus ursinus, assembly GCF_900497805.2. Lineage (NCBI taxonomy): Eukaryota > Metazoa > Chordata > Mammalia > Diprotodontia > Vombatidae > Vombatus > Vombatus ursinus. The sequence goes on from NW_020954559.1 coordinate 35,616,720, forward strand.
TCCATCTAAGCCTATTGTAATTTGTTTTTCATCACTTCTCTTCTGGAGTACTGTAACAGCTTCTATCAGAGGCTTGTCTGTGACTTACTTGCCATATGCCAGTCACTTCATCTCAATGAATTTCATTATTTTTCTTCTGTAAAATAGGAAGAACAGCATTTGTGTGACCTACTTCACAGAATTGGTAGGAAGGCTTGTTGTAAACCTACGTGCTATATAAATTCAAATTGTTGTCATTATTTCTATTTTCTGGTACTGTTGGTGTTGTTTGTCCTTCATTCTAGAAGAGGACAGTGGTATCAGGAAAGTGATGCCATGACTTGCGAGTGAATCAGATTTAAGTGAGAGAGGTCTGTGCAAAGTCACCAGCCTCACTTTCTCTTCGGAAGCTATCTGGGTCCAGTGACAAAATATAAATCAGGACAACTGGAGATGGCCCTGTTATGGTACTGTGCTAAGCCTGAACATCTTTTCTGCTACTGTCTTAGCTCCTTGGATTATGATACTCCTGGAAAACTCCTAGTTTGGCCTTGTTTTATAAATGCCTCCTGATTTCAGAGCCTACCCTTCCCCTCAGGAGGTGATAATCTTTCATCTGCATCAGCATTTAGTGGCTCTGCCTTGACATAAATGATAGTTTTTAAGTGTTTGGAGGTTTTAAAGTGTTTTTCAGTGTAACATTTTTCCTATATTCATATATACAATATTACCATAATAATTTGCTTAGTGATCCTTGTGAGGAATCCTTAGCAATCCTTTAGGTCAGTCACTAGCCTAAATAACTACAAGCTCTGAATTTATTAAGTCCAGTTAAAGAAATTTTCCTGTCAAGAGCCTATCCATTTATAGGATAAGCTTGCAGGCTTAGTATGTAAATAAGACTCTGCTTTAGCCCTGTTTTTATATGTTGGTTGCTGACATCCTTAAACAAATTTTAAGAATTTCTTAATGACATTTATATGCAGTGAGAACTAACTTACATGTGAATGTTCTGTAAGTGAATTTTCCAGTTAATTGAAGCTTGCCCTGACACAAAAGGTACTAGGCCCTTTTGGGAAAAAAAAAATTAAACTTTTTTTTTAATTAATTTATTTTTAGTTTTCAACAATCACTTCCATAAGCTTTTGATTTTTAAATTTTCTTCCTCTCCCTCCCCACCTCCCTCCCCAAGATGGCATGCAGTCTGAAATAGGCTCTTCATATACATTCCTATTAAACATTTTCATGTTAGTCATGTTGCAAAGAAGAATTAGAACCAATAGGAGGAACCACAAGAAAGAAGAAACAAAACAGAAGAAAAAAAAGAGCAAATAGTATGCTTCGATCTGCATTCCAACTCCATAGTTCTTTCTCTGGATGTGGATAGCATTTTCCATCATGAGACTTTTGGAGATGTCTTACATCCTTGCATTACTGAGAAGAGCTAAATCTATCAAAATTAGTCATTGCACAACATGGCTGTTACTCTGTGCAATGTTCTCCTGGCTCTTCTCATTTCACTCAGCATCAGTTCTTACGAGTCTTTCCAGGTTTTTCTGAAGTCCACTTGCTCATCATTTCTTATAGCACAATAGTATTCCATTACATTCATGTACTATAATTTGTTTAGCCATTCCCTAATTGATGGGCATCCTCTCAATTTCCAATTCTTTGCCACCACAGAAAGAGGTGCTATAAATATTTTCGTATATGTGGGTCCTTTTCCCATTAGTATGATCTCTTTGGGATACAGCCCTAGAATTGGTATTACTGGGTCAAAGGGTATGCACATTTTTATAGCTCTTTGGGTGTACTTGAAAAAAATTTTTTAAGCAATTTTGGATAAAAATCTTTACAAAATATACTATATACCTTATGCTTTCTTAAACAGAAAATAGTAAACATTTTAAATATTCTTGACTCAAAGTCATTTTTTGTGAATGTATATCGGGTCATATATTACTAATTTCTTGAATGAATTGGTGCTGATTGGATTTTATTTAAAAATTTTGAATTGATATTTATTAATCATGTTGGTTTATAGTTCTGTACTTTTTTTCTTTTCTGGTTTTGACATGAAAACTATATTTGTCTTATAAAATAAGTTTGGCACAATTCTTTCTTAATTTCATGGGATAATTTATGTAGAATTGGTGAAAAGCTTGATAGAATTCTCCTTTAAATCCACCAGGACCATAAGTAACCCCCTCTACCTATACCAGGAGTGAGGAACTTGTGACCTCAAGGGCACATGGAGCCCCCTAGGTCCTCAAGTGTGGCCCTTTGAATGAATCCAAACTTCACAGAACAAATCTCCTTAATAAAAAGATTTGCTCTGTAAAACTTGGAGTCAGTCAAAAAGGCTGCACTGCACCTAAGGGCCTAGAAGGCTACATGTAGCCTCGAGGCCTCAGGTTTCCCCCACCTCTGACATATACCTTCTTCCCCGTAGTTCACAACTAGTACTGTTTCCTTTTCTGAGAGTGAATTCCATAAAATCTATTGTTGGTGTTCTTTTAGTCTGGATATTTTATATTTCTGAAGGTAATTCTCCCCTGTGTTTTTAGTTTTGTTGACGTATAATTGTGTGGAGTAGATTCTGATAATTCTTTATATTTCTCCAGGTTTGGTTTTTTTAAATTTTACTTGATTTTAAAATTTTGTTAATTTCATTTTCTGTGATCCTCAGCCTAATTGGCAAAAGTTTACTCTCACTTTTTTTATTGATATATTTTTTCCCTTTTATTTAGTTACATAATTCTTCCCCCTTTTCCCCCTCCTTTTTCTCCTCTCAGTTCAGTGGTTAGTTCAAAGTATCACATCCTCTGCAGCTTCTTTTGTTAGTTTTTTCCTTTTTCTGCACCAAAGAAGGGTTTCTTTTGCCTTGTTTTCTTCATGAATTTTCTTCCCTTACTGTCTCTCCTAGATTTTTTTTCTTTGATTCAGAGTCTTTATACTTATTTATTCCTTCTTTGTGTTACTCAGGGAATTAAAGCTTCTAAAGTACCAAGTTTGAGTTCCCTCTGCTAACCAATTTTCCATATTACTGCCTTTGTAGATCTTGTCTCTCCACTCCTTTTTTTTCTGTTGTGCTATTTCTCTATTTTCTTTTTCTGTTTCTATTCTTGTTGTTTTTTTTTCTATCACTCTTAGAAGTATCAATTCTTAAGGGAAGTAATTAGGATAGCATTGGCCCATAGTAAAAATGAATGTGTGTTTCAGATCGTGTGGTCTAATCCCCTTCTCCCCCTCCTTCCGGTCCCTCCTCAATTTTTTTTTTTCCCTATTTGCCATATAGCAGTCTCCTCTCTGGGTCTGTGTCTTCCTATGCCAGTTGTCTTCAGGAGCTCTGATTTCCGTTTTCCTGATGCTGGCTATTATTACCCATGGAGAGTCTCATAGGAAGTATTTTCTTCTGAAATCCTCATCTCCCTTTACAGAATCTCTCTCCCCATAGGAGTGCTTTTCATTTGGGGCTCTTTCTTCACATTGAGTGTAATTTTTCTCTTTTCTTTTTCCCTTTCATTCCCTCCCTTTGCCACCTTTAATCCAATGGATGTTTTTCTGTTTTTTTTTCTTTTAATAGTCTGCAGAGGTGGGATACTTTATTTCATTATTGTTCTTTCCTTGGTGGTTGTATTTATTTAGCTTCCTTATGTTTCTTTTGTTTCAAAGCCAACATATCTTCTTTATGTATTTTGTTTTTGTTTTGTGAGAATATTTCAGTTCTGCTTTATTAAATTATCCTTTTTCATCAATGATTAGTCTCTAGTTTGCATAGTAAGTAATTTTCTGTTGCAGCTTGAGTATTTTTACTTTTTGGAATATCTTATTCCATAACCTCTTGGAGTTTTTGATGGGTTCAAAATAATCTTAGTTTTAAAAAAAAGTTTTCCTTTATATTTAAAGTTTTTTTATCTTTTAGTTACTTGCAGAATTTATTGTTTGTTAATTTTCTTGTTAAATTTTTACTGCTATGTATCCTGGAGTTTGAAGCGCAAGCTTCCTTCCTTCCTTGAGATGATTTGTGGATTATTTTGAGAAAGACAGTGAAAGAAAGTGAGAGAGAGAGAGAGAGAGGGAGAGGGAGAGAGAGGGGGAGAGAGAGGGAGAGGGGGAGAGAGAGAGAGAGTGTGTGTGTGTGTGTTTTCCTGTATTTAGAAGTTCTGGGCAGTTTTCCTTTATTATTTTTTGCATTATGGTATTCATGTTTTTTGACTTGTGTTTTTCTGGGAAGCTTATGGTCTTTAAGTTGGCTCTTCACCTCCTGTCTTCTAGGTCATCGTGTTTTACTTGTATAGAGTTCATATATTCTTTTAGCATTATTGATTTTTACTTTTCTTCCAGGTTGTCCTTCACTTCAGTATATTGGTATTTCTAGTAAATTGTAGTAAATCTAGTAAAGTTTTTTCTCCCTTTCCCTTTTTTGCTTTTTTTGGTAAGACATGATACTTTGGATTTAAATTTTTTTATTCTAATTATTTCTTTGATGCAAGCCATAAATTCTGTCATTTGTTCCCTTTTAACTTATTCTCTCAAGATTTTGATTTCTCTTTTGAGTGATTCAGCAATATCTTGTTGCAGTTTCATTCTCTCTTGGTAATCCACGAGGTTCTCTATTTCAGTAGGTGTTGGTTCAGTTTCCTTTGCCTTACAATATTTATTTACAGAGGTTTGTAATCTCTTATATGTTTCAGTATTCATATTTCCTCTTAATTGTAGTATGTTCTTGTTTGTGCTTAGGTTCCTATCTAAATTTTCTTTTTCTTGATATTTTTGGTGGTTTTGGGCTTTCCCTTTAGATTCCCTTGTAGCTTACTTTCTGACTCCTTCCCTTTTGATGATGTAACTTCATCTCTGGAGTTAATCCTCAAAACTGTCTCTGCATCCTCCGAAGTTGGGGCATCTACTTTTCTCAGGTCTCAGTTTGTGCTCCAAGTAGCTTCTGGAGGGACAGAATTTGCTGGATTTAGATACCAGTCCTCTTTTGTACACGTTGACCCTGTGCTCCCAATTCCTGCTAATCATTAGTTGGCTGATTGGGCAGAATCTGTATCTGCTGCTTTTGTTATGATTGGAGGGTGTTAGGGTCTATAGTCCCTTAAGACTTTCTGTAGCTTTGAAGTTTCCTAAACTAGCAGCTTCCCCCAGCAAAAGGGAAGCAGAGTTCTTCCCTCTGATACCTTTGCTGTCCCATCTTCTCTTTCCCATATGGCTGAGTACAGTTGAGGTCTGATACTTGCTGTATTAGGACCCTGTGGAAAGGGGGGGTTGGAATGTACTGCCAGTGACTACAGAAGGGAATGAGTCCCTGAACATATCCCATTGGTCATGGATGCTGGTGGGGGAGGGGTGGTGAGTGACTGTGTATAAAGGACTGGCATTCTTCACTGTTAATTCATAAGGCTATTAGCTAGTTGACCTTTTATTTTATTTATTTATTTTTTTGGGAGAATTAATGGGGACTGGAGAAAATGTCTAGTTTTCCATTTTGTTGATCACCTTTTTTCATTATTACTTCAGGAGACTTGTGATCTTTTTAATGTGTGTATTCCTTCCAGTAACAAAGATTACGAACTGTCTGTGTCTTCTCATCTCGTCCTTGCTTATTTCCAGCCTCCCATAGAGAATCTACTCCACAGAGAATCTATTCAAATCTGGTTCTCTAACATTCATAGAATGGTAAATTTAGCTTTGGAAGGAACCTTAGGGGATATCTCCAGCCCTTTCAATTTAATCAAAGAACTGAGTTCCAGAAAGACTGAAGGACTTGACTTAGAACATGCAGGTAGTTGGGAAAGAAGTCAGGATTTATTTTTTTTTCTGTGGTTAGGCAATAGGGTTAAGTGACTTGCCCAGGGTCACACAGCTAGCAAGTGTTATGTGTCTGAGGCTGGATTTGAACTCAGGTCTTCCTGAATCCAGGGCTGGTGCTCTATCCACTGCGCCACCTAGCTGCCCCTGAAGTCAGGATTTGAATTCCAAATTCAGTGCTTTTCCCACTATTTTCACATGGCTTCCTCTTCCAGGGATACCACAGCAGCACTTGGGCTACATAAAGAGTCCCTTAAAATTTTTTTAAATAACATGCCTAAATCTAATAGGGAGAATCATAGAACATTTTGCTGATTTCTTGGTTAATGACTATATTCTGGATGGTTGATTGTCAGGTCAGTGACTTCTGAATAAGTGACATGTTACTGTATTTCACCACAGTGCTCTTATTAGGAAGTTTGGTATTTAGTGTTGAGCAGTAAAATTGCATCCCATTGTTATTTCAGAAAAGCCAGTGTCCCCCAAGTCAGGAGCATTGAAGAGCCCTCCTAAAGGATTTGATACATCTGCAATTAACAAAAGCTATTACAATGTGGTGAGTAATCTATTTAAAATTTTTTAATATATTCAAAACTACAATTTGGAAATGTACTTATATTTAGGGTAGATCATATTGTTTACAAACCATCTTATCTCTGGGCTATTTTATGTCTTAAAATTGTTTGCCTCCCATGTTCCCTAAAGTACTTTTTTGACTTATAATTCAAATTTGTCATAGATTAATTGTGATTTATGTTGGTGGAAGAAATACCTATACCAAGAGTTCAGCCCTACAGTATAACATCCTATAATAACCTTTGTGTATTTGTGCCTATTTGAACTGTGAGATTTGTGTTGAGTGATAAATAACTTTATATATTCATACTGATACTCTCACTAAAGAAATTACACATAGATACATGGAGGAAAAAGTCAGAGGTACTCTAGAGAGACAAGAAAGCATACAGTAGAATTCATTTTGTGCCCCAAAGGTATCAAAAATTGCCTTGTAGTGTACATGATGAACTTAAGCAGAAAGATCACAATGAAGATAATTATACATCAGTATCTTTTGCAAAATGATGTAGTAGCAGAAAAATTCTATAAAGAACTTGACAAGATTCTCTTAATCAAATCAAAGTATAGCTTGATGCCCAGTGACTTCATTATGAAAGTGAGCTTAAGGGATAATGCCAAAAAATATCTTGATGAATAAGATTTGAGATTACTAAATAAAAGAAGTGACACACACACAAACACGCACACACACACACACACACACACACACACCCATATACTATTCAGCTTTATATCTCAGAAGAAAAAAGAATTTGGAGGCATTGAACATGGTTAGTCCTGAACAGTATCAGAAAAAGAAATTTTCGGGCAGGAAAAGACAGGTTACTGGTGTAGTATAGGGGTGTGGCATTGGCTCCCTATTTTCTCAGCCTAAACTAGCTCCCTCTCCCAAGGTCTCACTGACAGATTTGGGGTTTCCACAGTGGGTGGCCATTCTGTGACAAATCATTCTGAATTTAGGGCTAACTCTGGTGAGGGAAAATACACATCTACTATTCCTGAGACAGCTGGTGTGCTCTCCATTTAACAAATCAGCCAAGTTGAAATTATTAGCTCTTAATTAGAAACATTTGCTAAACAGAATGCAAAACAAAAATAATTGTAACATAACATTCCACTCATAAACCTGCGATGCAGTCTTTTAGCAATATATACAGTAAACCTGGAACAGCATGGACATACTCTTAGAAAACTATAGGAAGGAGACACATGAGCAGTGAGTATGTGCCCCAGACCACTACCAGCTGTGTATTGTGGGCCTTAATGTCATCTTTCTTCTTCAGAATCTGTTTGGTAAGTCTGGTGGACAGAACTGCTTCTGATGACTGCTCTTCTTGAGCCTTTTCTCTTTGGGGCTTTTCCAGGTGGGTTCTCTGGGTTGAGGTCTGAGAGTTTTCACCTCTCAGACAGCGGGTAGCATTGCAGGAAAAGTGGAGGCCAGAGCCCGTCCTCTCCCAGTGCACTTGTCCTAGCTGCAGATGGCAGCTGCATTTGATTCTTTCAAGGAGTACAAGCTCTGAGTGACCTCTCTTTCCCAGACCTGACCAGTGGTCTCTACTGGTACCAGCTCTGAGGTCTGTCTGCCTTTTTTAGGGCAGAGATCAGTTCTTTATCAATCCTACCCCTCCAGAGCAGGGTCTCTTGTGTGAGGCAGGACTTGAACCCAGTTCTTCCAAGTTCTGAGCCCAACACCTTAACTGTGACACCATGAAGGCTGCCTCTCAGAGTCTCTGTAAAATTAGATAGCTATGTTTTTCTTAGTGTATCTCTCTCTCTCTGTCTCTGTCTGTCTCTGTCGCTGTCTCTCTGTCTCTGTCTCTCTTCTCTCTGTCTCTCTGTCCCCCTTCCTCCCTCCCTTCCTTTCTTAAATTAAACATTAAACGTTCTGTAAAACCACTTTAGCACTGAGGCATAATCAGTGACCCTTTAGTCTTCTTTAGATTTTTTTGTAACAGATGATTACATAGGCAAGCAAGTTTTACATTGTAAATGCTATTCTTAAGGGTATACCTAACTCTTCCTTTCAGAGTAATTGAAGAAGTATTTTGGATTTTGTAGTAATTTTATGCTTGAAATAAGAGAACCTGAGATCTAAGAACCTTGGCTCTGTTATTTAAACCTGTGTGATCTTAGGGAAAGGAACTTAGCCTCTTTGAGTCTCATTTGCCTTGTCTATAAAATGAGGGAGTAGAGGGTTTGAGTGTAGATATACTTTTCAAGGAGTTTGACTGAAAAAGTGAGGAGAGATGTAGGATAGTAACCTTTTTAGCTTCCATGGGTTTCATGATCATCTCTTGCAGATGACTCCTAGATCTGCCCCCCAGGTCCAGTCCCTCCCCTGAGCTTCAGACCCACACTACTCATTGCTTATTGAACAGTTCAAACTGGATATTCTAGAAATGTCTTAAACTCAGCATGTCCAACAGAGAGCTCATCTTTTCTCTCTAAACCCTCCCCTCTTCCAAAACTTCCCTCTTTCTGTCAAAGGCGTATTCCTTCTAGTACCTCAGTTTCATAAGCCCAGCATGGTCCTGGACTCCCTGCTCTCCCTTACTCCCCATCAGTTGCCATATCTTGCAGTTGCTGCATCCACAACATCTTTTGTATGTGTACCTTTCTCTCTATTCACGTAGCTACTACCTTAGTTTAGACCCTTATCAACTGTCACCTGCATTATTGCAAAAGCCTTCTTATTGTTCTCCCTGCCTGAAGTCTCTCCCTATCCCAGTCCTTTCTGCACTTTGCAGCTAAAGTAATTTGCTTTAAATGAAGACGTGACCTTGAACTCCCCTATTCAACCAACTCCAGTTTGCTTCTTATTACCTCTAGGAAAATAATGTAAACTCTGTTTAGCTTTTAAAGCCCTACACATCCTGGCCCCAGTGTATCTTTCCAGTCTTATTAGATTCTCCCATAATCTGTGGTCCAGTCAAACTCGGCTTGTCTCTGCTCTTCATGTGCAACGATTCATCTTCTTTCTCCATGCTTTTGTACTGGATGTGTGTATAACCCATACTCTTACTTCTACCTAATGGAGTCCCACTTTTCCTTTAAGATGCAGATTAGTCACCATCTCCCTGATGAACCCTTTCTGATCTCCTTAACTGCTAATGTCTTCCTTTTTTCCTAAACTCCTTTGTATTTAACTAATTTGTGTGTATTGCATTAATTAGTTTTACATTTCTGATATATGTGTGTGCATATGTATGTGTGTGTTGTACCCCCGCCTCCCTCCTTGTATCTCCCTCATTGGACTGAGTGCCTAGCACATGAATACTTGATCAGTAATATGTGAGGATTGTGAGAAAGGCCTTGTGTGTTGCTAGCCTGCTGGTCAGGCTGTCCAAGATACAGGATCTTGAAGTAACAGTAGATTGCAGACAAAGAGATAATATCACATATATAAGTGCATATAAACAAAATAAATACAGAATAAATACAAGGTAGTTAGAAAAGAGAGTCTAACATTTGGGATCAGGCTAGACTTTGTGTAGAAGGCAGTGCTTTTGAGATGTGTTTCCACTCATTTCATATTATTCTTCCCATAGTTCTCTGAATTATTTCTTATGAGATTCCTATATTACATGGCATTAAAGCATGGTAATTTATTGAGCCATGTCCTGATCATGGGCATCTATTTGATTTCAAGTTCTTTGTAACTTGAAAGTTCTTGCTAAGTAAAAGTGCTGCTACAAATTCTTTGGTAGATGTGGGATGTTTCTTTCAGCCTTTAACTTCTTTGGGCTGCAGGGTGAGAGGATAATTATATGCCCAGCTTTGGAAAACTTGTGTTAAAAGGTAAAAGGCTAAATCTCAGTACAGTTAGAGCAAGATTTATTACAAAAAACTCCTAAGAAATATAATTATCTTGGTAGTTTCCTGATTAACTCTTCTGGAAATCCTGGAAAGGTTCAGGATAAGAAGAGCCCGGAATTTTGAGTCTGAAGCCTCTTCTGTCTCTGCTGTTTACTGATTACCTTTGTGACCTTTGTGGCAAAACACTTAATCTCTCTGGGACTCCGTTTCCTTAGCTGTTAGACCTCCGTTTCCTCAGGTAACTTTTATACATGTTCTTTACAATAGCTTCCTGTTTAAACTCCTTTGATTGAGCTTATGCTTACGTACAGTTCTAGAGACGAGATGTATATACACACATGACAATTTATACAACAAAACATTTAAGGTACACTTGACGGAAATAGTATAAGAGATGTATATAATTAATTGCCAAATGAATTATAGAGATGGTAATTGCTATAGGGATCCAAAGTGAGAATTAATTAAGCTGATTTTTTTTTTTTTAAATTTTGGAGGCAGTGGGGGTCAAGTGACTTGCCCAGGGTCACACAGCTAGTTAGTAAGTGTCTGAGGCTGGATTTGAACTTGAGCCCTTCTGACTCCAGGGCTGGTGCTCTATCCATTGTGTCATCTACCTGCCCCTAAACTGATTTTTCTTTATGGTTAGAGATAGTGGCCAAACTCAGAACCCTTTGCTACTTTTCTGTTCCCCAGAGTTTAAAAAAATACAATCTCGATTAAAAATACAGCATTGCAAAAAGTTAGAGACCTTCTAATCCAATCTTCCGTTTTACAGATGAGGAAAATGAGGCTCAGGGAGGGCAAATGAGTAGGCCAAATTAGTTTGTGGTATAGCCATGTCTGAGAGCCAGAGCTTTTGAATCTTTTTACTCCAAAACCACTGTACCGTGTTTCATCTCACTTCTTCCAGCTCTTGGTAGCTAAGAACTGTTGTCTGACATTTCAAAACCTTGGTACTAAATGGTAATTAAAAAAAAAAAAGATTTTCCCACAAATTGAGGTGGATTTCTTTAGTATCATTACTTGTATCAAAACCTCTTTCACTCTGACATCAGCTTTGGATACTGGTAGTGGGCAGTATGATGTAGTAGATAAACAGCATTGCAATCAGGAAGTCCTACCTCTGACATAAATTGGCAGTGTGACTTTAGGGAAGTTGTTTGACCTTCAGTAGCCTGGGTAACTGAGATTATAAACTGTCCTATCATCTGCTTTGGTGAAGAGAGTTTATGCACTTCTAGTTCCCTTCACTAATGAAATCAGAGATGCAAATTATGTGGCAGAAAGTAGAAGGGTTTATTTATTGACTGCCACTGTGGCAGAACTCTATGCCAAGTGCAAGACTTATATAGAAAAATCCAGTTAACCTACATGTTGTGTTAACTTCTACCCTGAGATAGACATCAGTAATATGACTAGAACTTGAAATTTCTAATTTCAAGTTCTTGCTTGTAGCCAAAAACCTCAGGCTTACTGGTGGGGTTAAACTAGTGTGATTACTGCCACCTCTCTTACTCCATTATTATTTTACCCTTTGTATTAGTTTGTCTGGTTTCTGAGTTATTGGAATCTGGCTGAATATAAAAATATTTTTTCTTCCTAGTATTTTAATAGACATGGCAAAAGCATAAACTTCTAGCATTTCATTGTATGTTTATTTTTGGTTTCTTTTCTGATGGACCCAGGCCAGATTTTTATGTATATTGGTTTCTTGGTGGTTTTCCTTGGTGTTCAAAGATGGGGTAATGCCTGCTGAAATATTTCTTGTGCAGTGTATATCCTGAGTTTCCTTACCTATTAAGTACATAATTGGTGTGACACTTTTTTTTTTGAGTCATTTCAGCAAGTGTTGTTTGCTTGCTGTGTAACCAGTACTATCCAAGGCTCTAGAGAGTACAGGATTAATTAGGGCAATGGAGAAGTTACCTCATACTAGGGTGCAAGAGACAGATGTTGGTTTCTCTGCTAACAGCATAAGTTTAGCAAGTCATATAATCTCTTTTGCCCTTGATTGGCTCATTTGTGAAATGGGGATAATATTGGATAATATTGAAGGACAAGAAAATGTGATCTCTTTTGATGTACCTTCCATCTATAAGATCTATGATTATAAATATGTGACATAGTTTCTGGCCTGCAGAGAACTTGTAATCTTTGTGAGAGACAAGGTTTATATACTTGACACAAGAACAATACAAGGTAGTGGTACCAGAGTATGTAGTACAGACTTTAAGGGGCATCTTGAGAGTGAGAGATGGTATACCTTGGAATTGTTAAAGAAGGCTTCATGGAATCAGCGGGACAGTGAGCTGGGACATGATGGATGAGTAGGTGTGGCTAACTGGGGAGGGGCTTTCCTTGTGTTAAGAGCAGCATGAGCAAAACTATGTCATTGGAAATAAGCGTAATGTATTCAGGGAACAAAAAGGTTGGCCTAGGTGGAGTGGGGGGTACATGTTAGCAAGTGGTAAGAGATAAGTTTAGATGGGTAGGTTGGTCCACCAGGATAAAGAGTTTAGGTTTGCTCTGAAAGATAATGGGTATAAGGATATAGAACAGGGCTCAACAAACTCTGGTTACTAGGCCAAATTTGGCTAACAGTCTATTTTATCCACAAGCTAAGAATGTTTTTTTTGTTTGTTTGTTTTATTTTTGTTTTTGTTTTTTTTTTGGCGAGGCAGTTGGAGTTAAGTGACTTGCCCAGGGTCACACAGTAAGTGTCAAGTGTCTGGTCTGAGACTGTATTTGAACTTGGTTCCTCCTGACTCCAGGGCCAGTGCTCTATCCACTGCGCCACCTAGCTGCCCCTAAGAATGGCTTTTACATTTTAAAATGAAGTTTCATTCTATTTTTAAACATGTAAAAACCATTCTTAGCTCTGGGTAATACAGAAAGAGGCAGCTGGTCTTAATTTGACCCTCAGACAGTAGTTTAGTGATTCCTGGTGTAGAATAACATGACTGAAACTGTCTGCTAAGGGTACCATAAATCTCTTAACTGTTTTCTCAGAACTTTTCTTCAATTTTAACTGTTGGACACCTCCTTCCCCCTTCCACTGGTTTCTTTGACGCTGTCCTCTACTGCTTCTCCCATCATTTTGACCATTCTTTTTTCAGTTTTCTGTGCTGTCATTGCTCTTTTCCCACCCAATAATGTGAATACCCTCAAGACTTAACCTGGCTCACTTCTTTTCTCATTCTAGACTTTTTCTCTTGGGTATCTCATCAGCTCTCATGAGTTCATTTATATGATATATCCATCCCTCATCTCTCTCCTGAGTTCTGCATCACCAGGTGCCTGCTGAGAACTTCTACCTGGATGTTCCTTAAGCATCTCAAACTCATCATGTCCAAAACAACTCGTCATATTTCCCCACTCTCAATCCTCCTCATCGTATTTACCTATTTCTGTTGAAGGCACTGCTTTCTTCTAGTCATCCAGGTTTGTAGTTGTGAAATTAATCAACAAGCGTTTAATAAATGTCTTCTATATCAAGCATTGTTCCAAGTGCATACAAATAAGAAAAGAATAAATATAAAGATAATAAGTACAAAGAAATACAAAATATGTTAGGGAAGGAAGGCTTTAGCAGTTGAAGCCATCAGGAGAAACTTCATTGGAATGTGTTTCTTGAGGTGTCTTGAAGGAAGAGGGGAATTCTCTAAGGTAGAAGTAAAGAGGGAGTGCATTTTAACGCAGAGGCATAGAGACAGGAAGTGCCATGTGTGAGAAACAGAGAGAAGGCTAGTTTAGATCTCAGAGGATGGGAGGGAGAGTCATGTCCTGTGAAGCTGGAAAGAGGTTGGAAACCGCTGGTGAGAGGTTTTAAAAGCTAAACAGAGGAATATGCGTTTAATTCTAGAGGGAATAGGAAGCCACTTGGGTTAGGCGAAAAGGGGAATGAGATCAGGTCTGCATTTAAGGAAGACCATTTTAGCAGCTGGGTGAAGAATTGAATGAATGAATGAATGAATGAATGAATGAATGAATGAATGAATGA
>NW_020954559.1:35630920-35812896 GCF_900497805.2 Vombatus ursinus
TGAATGAATGAATGAATGAATGAATGAATGAATGAATGAATGAATGAAAAAAAAGAATTGTTAAGTGCTTTTTACGTGCCAGGCACAGTTCTAAACAATGGGAATATAAATTAAAATGGAAATACAGGGCAGTTGATTGAAATACCTTATTTGAGGATTGACATTGTTGATTTGATTACTGTTCGAAAAGCTAATGTAGGAGTAGATGAGTAGCTTGTTGGTGACAGTTAAATGACTTCATGAAGGTGACTTCAGAGGAGCGGGCAGTGTGGGCAGGTCAGTCTTACCAATTCTTACCAATCAGGAAAAAGCAGGACCTCAGAGAAAGACCAGAAGAATCAGGTTGCAACCAAGAAAACGTGGCGTAAAGATGACTGGGGGATCATCAGTCGGTGTAGAGGGTCAGTGGCAGGCTCCTTACAAAAAACTGGAGTGCCAGAGTACAGGACCTCAGGATAGGAGGTGGAGAGTCCCAAATGGCATGAAGATGGTTGGAGAGGAGCAGGCCAGAATGGGAGACTGAGTGGAAAAGACTTGAGGGACAGAAACCAATTAAGAAACTGTTGCAGTCTCTTAATTAAGTGAGAGGTGATGACAGACTACAGTAATGGCTGTCCCTGGTTCATCTTTTACTCTTTCCTTTAAAAACAAAAACAAAAACCAAACAAAAAAACTGAACTAAATAAATAAATAATGATCATTTCCATATACATTCAAGAACAGGAGAGTAACATACATGAAACTATGTCTGTTATGTAGTGTTTGCTTTTATTTGTAAGAATATAATAAGGTCAACGTGTAACTTTCATACTTGTCCTGTGTCTATTAATTCTCTTTCTCTCTCCTTTGCAGGGGAGGGGGTGGTATCCCAATCTCTTCTTCCTCATACTATCCCAATCCCATTGGAAAAACAACCAACCAAACAAAACACTTTTGGCATGTATCAAGCAAATCAAGCAAAAAAATTCCCACATTGGCTGGTGCATGAAAATTTATTTCTTCTCTAGCATGAATTCATTACCTCTCAAGAGCTCAGTTGCATATTAGTTACTATTTGATCAGAGTTCTTAAATCTTTTAAAGTTGTTTTTCTTTATAATGTCATTGTATAAATTATTGTCTAGATTCTTTTCACTTTGCCTCAGTTCATACAAGTTTTCTGAGGTTTCTCTGGATCCTCTTCTGCCTTTATTATAGTAGAATGATGTCCTGTTATGTCATATATATGAATATTTTCACATAATAATTTGTTCATTCATTTCCTAGTTGGTGGTTACCTTTAGTTTCTAGTTCTTTGCCACTCCAAAAAGAGCGGGTGTATTTTTATACATGTGGGTCCTTTTCCTATTTCTTTCATTTCTTTGGAGTATGGACTTAATAGTGACATCACCAGGTCAATGGGTATTGCACAGATAAATGAATTTTGGGGTATAGTTCCAAATTGCTTTCTAGAATGGCTATACTAATCACAATTCTATCAGTAGTCCCTTAATTCTAATAGCCCCTCCAGCATTTCTTATTTTCCTTTTTTTTTTTTTAATAAACTTTGTCAATCTGATGGGTATGAGGAAGAACTTCAGAATTGCATTAATTTGCATTTTTCTAATTATTAGTGACTTGGAGGTTTTTTTCCACATAGCTCTTGAAAGCTTTTATTTCTTCCTCTGAAAACTGCTTGTTCATATCCTTTAACTATTTATCTATTGGGGAATGGTTCTTGTTCTTATAAATTTGAATCAGCTTATTTATGTATCTTAGAAATGAGTACTCTGTCAGAGAAGCTTCCTGCATTTCTTTCCCCAACCTGGAAACTGTTTCCTTTCTAATGTTAACTGTATTGATTTTTGCATGTGCATTAAAGCTTTTTTCTTTTATGTAATCAAAATTATCCAATATATCTTCTATGTTCTCTTTCCATTGTTTGGTCCTGAATTTTCTCCCATACATATTTCTGAAAGGTTATTTATCTTACTCCTCTCATTTATGGTATGACCTTTTATAACCAGGTTGTATATCTATTTGGAATTTATTTGGATATATGATATGAGATTTTGGTCTTTACTTAGTTTCTGCCAAATCGGTTTCCAGTTTTCCCAGCAGTTTTTATTGAATAGTCAGTTCTTACTGCAGTAGCTGGGGAATCTTTGGGTTTATCAAACACTAGGCTACTAGGTTTTTTGCTTCTATGTTTTGTATACTTCATCTGTTGCATTGATTAATTTTTCTGTTTTTTATCCCATACCAAATTGGTTTTGATGATTACTGCTTTGTAGTGTAGTTTGAGATCTGATGCTATTAGGTTCTTTTTTTCCCTCCTTTCCCCCTCCCCCCCCCCCATGATCTCTCTTGAGATTCTTACCTTTTTGTTCCTTTAGATGAATTTTAGTATTTTTTTTCCCTAGCTCTATAAAGTAATCCTTTGGTAGTTTGATTTTGTTTCATTAAATAAGGAAATTAAGTTAAGTATTATTGTCATTTTTATTATATTGGCTCAACCTACCATGAGAAGTTTGTATTTCTCCATTTATTTAGGTCTGCTTTTTTTTTTCTTTCCTGTTTTGTAGTTCTATTTGTAAAGTTCCTGTGTATGCCTCCCTCATCTGCACTTTTGTAGGAGTGCTTCTCTATGCCTGTAATAAACTTCTTACTTATGTCTGCTTTGTAGAATCCCTAGCTTCCTTCAGAACACAGTTAAGGTACCACCTCAGACCCAGGGTCTTTCATAATGGTGGAAGTATGCACTGGGCCCGGAGTCAGGAGAACTTGGAGTTCAAATCTGGCCTCAAACACTTACTAGTTGTGTGGCCCTGGGTGAGTCACTTGATCCCTGCCTCAGTTTCCTCATCTGTAAAATGGGGAATAATAAGAGCACCTACCTCCCAGGATTTGTGAGGATCAAATGAGACCATACTTGTAAAATGCTTAGCACAGTGCCTGGCACATAGCAGGCCCTCTATAAATATTAGCTATTTACTGTTATTTTGTCTATACTTTGTATTTGTTTATTTTAATACATGTTTTATCCTATCAAGATAATGTAAGCTATTTAATGGCAAGGGAATATTTGATTTTTGTTTTTGTGTCCTTAGTGAGTAGAACCAAATAAGTTACTTAAAATATTAGTTTAAATTGAATTAAATGCTGAAACAGTGAGTAGGAAGATTAGTTTGTGCAGAATGAATTGGAAGGGAAAACTGAAAAAAGGGGAGGCCAGTTAAGTTGCTGCAATAATCTAAGCCAAAATTGTTGGGTACCTGGGCTAGTCTGGTGGCAGTATGAATGGGAAAGAGTGTAAGAACATTTTTAAAGTAAGAAATAACAAGACTTGATTGATCAGCTATTACTACTTCCATTGTCTGACAACCTGCAACTTAATCTTGCTGGTTGCTGCTTCCTTATAAGTCACTATAAGTGACATTTGTTAGGGCCAAAAGTGGCTTTATAAGCTGCAGAGCTCTGAGATTAGAGCTCAGTTTAATACTTGCTCCACCATTTTATTTTGTTTTCCAAAATACGATTCAATGGTTGATGAGTATTCCCTATGATCTGTATTTGAGGATGACATTCTTACTCAGGAGGGAATAGGCACATTCTGAAACTCTGTAGTTATAGCATTCATGAATTATTACACTGTAACATTAGAATTTTATAATTCCTGTAAAGGTTGCAGAATGTCTTGGATATCTCACATTAGAGATCAAAGGGGTGTTGTGGCAGATGAGTCAAGCCCTAGACCAGAGGAAATAAAACTTAAATTTATGAACTTTTTCAGGCAACCTGGATATGTGTGTGGTGGTGGGAGGGGGAAGGGTAGGATAAGGGGACAACCTGGTGGTACTTGATTAAAGGAAATTTTCCCAGTCTGCTGACCTTAATCAGAATCCTTGTGAACTCACATACCAAATGGTATGCTGTAATTTTAATGTGCAGGTTTTACTGAACACATTCTAATAATATTATGTCAGTACATTCCAGTCCTTATGAGAAAAGTAAATACTCTTCCTATTTTCATTCTTTAAATGTTATGGAAAGGCAAGGTATATTACCAGTGAGCATCTTGTGTTTTCTCTATCTTATAAATATTATGTGTTGGTAGGCAAAGTTTAGTAGCTGCCTTGGACCAGCTAGGTATGTACTTTTAAAATAAAATGATAATGTAACCTTTCACCATTAAGTTATATATACTAGAGAAATACCATATTTCATCATTTCCACAGTCCTCTTCAGACCCCAAAGCACAGCCTTCCAGATGCTAGGCCAACAGGAAGGAACCATGCAGTCTTTGGGGTCTTGTTATGTCCATCCCCATTCTGTGCATTGCTAACCCTTGCCCTGAGGGTGCTTTGAGATATCAGTCTTCCTGTTGATTCTTCTTTTACCTTGTACTCATTGTAATTATCTTTTCTCTCTTGGCTGTGAAGCTATCCATGCCCCTTTACTTCCAGTACTTCTAGCTAGGACTTTAATGTTTCTGAAATTACATTATCTAGTACAGAGGTTTCAAACAGAAGCCATATTAAAATGTAATTGGGAAATGTTTAAATAAAATGAATAAATAATAAATATTAATAAATAATAAATAACATAGGTTGGATTGTTCTTCTGCATTTTCTGTAATCTTCTATGTTATTGTTCTCTGCTGGCCTGATTTTTTTTCCCTTTTATGTCTCTATCAGGTGACTGCTCTTCTTGCGCATTTCTGTCTGGGGATATATAGATTCAAACTGATGAGATCATAGATAGAACTTTAGCAAGTGGAGGATATATAACGTCAAGTAGTCTGCCTGAAGTATAAGGAATAGCTTGAGATAGGATTTAAAAAGTGGTTTGGAGTCAGTGGCTTAGAAAGGTCTTGATTTACTAGGATTTCCAAATGTTGTTTGGAAAATGTAAAAGGTTAATGAGCAAGCAGTTGATATGATTGGAGCTCTGCATTGGGAAGATGATGATGACAATTTAATGGTAACTAGTCTAGAATGGAGGTAGGCAAAGGGGGTAAGGAAACAAGATTGTATAAAGCTAAATAAGCAGTAATGGGGGTATGAACTAGGTAGGTTGAATGAGATTGGTCACAGAGGGGATAGAAATGGGAGATATTGCAGAGACAGAAATCATATCCTGGTTCTGCTGTTTAGATTTGTGTGACTTTGGGAGAAGTTCTGGGCTTCACTTTCCTTACCTGTTAAAAAGAAGGGATTGGACTTGAAATTCAGTCATAGGACTTTGTATCTAACTGCATTTGGAGGTAAGGAAGAGACCTGAGTATATTGACTTAGCCAAAAAAAGAAAAGAAAAAAGATCTATGTAAGTTGATTTTAATCAAAGCAGCAAAACCCTTATTTTTCAAGGCCAGGTTCCTGCATTTTGGTGATGAGTACATTTTTTATTACGTAAATCATATATTTGGATTTAACTTAAGTAATTTAGGCTTTCTTTAATTCTTTTGGTGTAATGCTTAAGAAAAAGTAATATGTTAAATGTTAAGTTATATGTTAAATGTTAAGTAATATGTTAAAAAAATACATATGACACATCTTTTTGTACTTAGCATTTTTACCTCAATCCTTCCCCAGAATATAAAAGTATATTTCCTTTATACTCATATATTGAAAAGAAGTCTAGCTTTGGACTCTGTTACTTTATGTGAATAACAGTGGAGGTCCACTTTGGGGCTCCACATACTTCTCTGCCAGATTGTACCTGATTATACCCTGTGGACACTCTTAAGGGTTTGGAAAAAATAAAATGGTTAGCTCCTGGGAAAGGGTCACTGGCAGCAAGGTTTACTTGTTGAACTGCCAGTTAATTTAAGGAATTATTAATTGATATATTGTGACCCAGGAAAGAGGGAAAAAAGGACACATGAGGTTCATCTATTCATAGTTGCTTTCTATCCATGAATTCGTTGTGCTTTGCTTGTTTGGGAGTAGGATAGGCTGTAGATAACGTGCAGTCTTAGCCCTGGTGCTTCCGGTTTATTACCAAGGAAACAGGCTCTTTACCTGGGAATGGGAACTTGTATCTTCATGCGTGGTTTAATGTGTCTCCTTTTGCTTTCCTTTTCTTGAAAAATGAAAAATTTATCTGGCTCCTCAATTTGAAGCCTGATTTATAGATCTAAATTATTAATTATTACCAAGGAGATCCCTTTGGGTTGAGGTGGGGCTGGCACATCTGGTTTTTTGATATTCACCAATGGCAGCAAGTGAGGAATAATACTTCAACCACACTTTAACAAGGCACGGAGAGTACAGGGGCAAATGATGCAGACAGTGGAAGGTAGGCAATATGTAGAAGAGAATGGGGATAAGTAAGTGTACAGAGAATCACATAATTTGGATCAGAATTGGGAGCTTTGGGGCAGCATGGAGTGCAGGGGGGAGCAGGAGTTAAGGGTTTCATTTTATTTGGTGGTAGGGGACAGACTAATTGTTGTCTTGCTACCTTAAGGTTAGTTCAAGGGGCAGCTAGGTGGTGCAGTGGATAGAGCACCAGCCCTGGATTCAGAAGGACCTGAGTTCAAATCCAGCCTCAAACACATAACACTAGCTGTGTGACCCTGGGCAAATCACTTAACCATGTTGCCTAGGGCCGCCCCCCCCCAAAAAAAAGGTTAGTTCATGAGCATATCCACATCATCTCAAAGTTGTCAGCAACACCTTAGGGTTTATTTATTATCATAATGCTATATCTAGAGCTTATCTCAGGTTTACAGATCAAGGGCAGTTAGTAGGCCTGAAGGGCCCTTACATTAAGACAGTTTCCAGTGGCTCCTATGGTCCCTTTATTTATGAGATGGTTTGCCACTGTTATGCTCCTTTAATATATGGTACAGTCTATAAGTGACTTCTAGGTTCCCCCTTTTAATCTGACTTCCTACTATTGTTACCTTATATTAGCTACTTATAAACTTACTATACTAACTAGAAGGATGTGTGTTTGTGGGGGGGGGGGAGAAGTTGGGTTGGGGGGACCAGAACAAGATACAGTTTTAACACACTTATCCTAAATAGGCTAGTAGGATTGTAGTGCTCTGCTCTTCCTTTGAGCTTCTCCATAGATTCTTTTGAAATCCTTTTGTAGAACTTTGGTACTTTTAATTTGACTCTTTTCCTGGGAATGGGAACTTGTATCTTCATGCATAGTTTAATATGTCTCCTTTTGCTTTCCTTTCCTTGAAAGCTGAAAAATTTATCTGACTCGTCAGTTTGAAGCCTGACTTCTAGATCTAAACCACATTTTTTGAGCCATGCCTTAGAGTGATTTACACTGGGACTTTCTGGGACTTTGTAAAATGGACTATACTGGGGCCTCCTCAAAGTAATAAAGATCTAAGTTTCTGTTTGGCTACTAGGTGAATGATACTGTGTAGGTTCATGAAGCCTTTTATGGTTGACAATTTAGGAATTGTCTTAAGGAATTGATTGAGCTCTCTGTGTGACTGTTGTTAACTAGGTTTGATTTTCCATACCTCATGACTCAGGGAAAGCTTGTACAGGATGAGCTCAGCTTTCTGTTTGTTCACCAGTCATGGATTTTTAAAGGCTGCCATCTCAGGACATACTTTCTTTTGGTCCCCAGTCTTATCAGTAGCATACTATGATGTAATTCTGGAAGTGAATCTTCAAGTGATGTCTCATGGGGTCCTGCAGTAGCCGGAACATGCTGAAAGCAGAAAAGGAAAAAAAGGTGATTATTAGAGCACCCAGACACAATAATGAGGTTAGAGACAGAAATCTCTTGCTGAAGTGTAGAAGGCTGGTGAAGGACTTCAGATAATTGCAAAATAGAGAACTTTGTAGGCAAGACTCAGCAAGTACAGCATTGCTTATTTTTTTTGAAAAAGCCATGTCTTTTCTCTTTTTGCATAAGAAAATGAGTAACTTGGCTATAACAGTTATTTTAGAATAATGCTTGTGGCTAGCAGCTGACTAGACTTAAGATTTAATTATTTCAGTGAAGTTAAGAGTATTTTTTTTTCTTGAGGGGAACAGATGGAAGGTTATTGTATTTACAACACATTCTTATTGGTAACTGTTTAGTTTTTGTGTATTACTGTTCACAAAGTGTTGTCTTTGAAAACCAGTATTAAAAACTAGTTGTCTTTCCATTGCATGTGATATAGTGAAGAAAAAAGAAATTTTGTATTTTGTATTAAACTTTTTTTTTTGAGAAATTTCTGGTGGCAATTTTTCTATAACCAGTTAATATTATTTGTATCTTCATCTAATATCTGTAGTTAAGAAGCTAGTTCATCTTATGTATATTTATTTTAACATTAGAAAAAAAGACTTTTAATATGTATGTCAATTCCTAATTGAGATATTAACCGTTTTTTGAGATCCCATTATGCTTGATTAACTTTTCCACTTTGTATTTTTATTTTTATTTTTTTAATAATTTATTTATTTTTAGTTTTCAACATTTACTTCCATAAGATTTTGAGTTTTAAATTTTCTCCCCTTCCTTCTCCTTCCCTCTTCTAAGATGCTATGCAATCTGATACAGGCTCTACTTATACATTGATATTAAGCATATTTTTCACATTAGTCATGATGTATAGAGGAATTAGAACTAATGGGAGGAACCACGAGAAAGAAGAAATAAAACAAAACAACAAAAGAAAAGGAGAGCAAATAGTATGCTTCCATCTGCATTCAGATTCCATAGTTCTTTCTCTGGATGTGGATAGCATTTTCCATCATGAGTCTTTTGGGGATGTCTTAGAGCCTTGCATTGTTGAGAAGAGCTAAGTCTATCACACAACATAACTGTTACTGTGTACAGTGTTCTCCTGGTTCTGCTCACTTCACTCAGCATCAGTCCATACAAGTCTTTTCAGGTTTTTCTGAAGACCTCCAGCTCATCATTTCTTATAGCACAATAGTATTCTATTACATTCATATACCATAATTTGTTCAGCCATTCCCCAATTGATGGGCATCCCCTCAATTTCCAATTCTTTGCCACCACAAAAAGAGAATTAATTGCTCCATATTTCTAGTCTGTAACAATAATGAGGATTTGGTCAGTTTATATAGTATAAGAAATATCCCTTCCTAGCCCTCTCCAACCCCCCCCCCCACCTCCTTGGTCGTAAACAGTACGCACAAGGAAATACACATATCTGTGTCAAACACAGATGTTTATGAGAAGTAAAGCTAGATAAGGGGGGAAAAACAATTTGTAGTAGAGTAAGAAAATAAATTCCAAAATAGTCTCCAGTTGCTTCCAGCTGAAGAGCAGAAAGGGGAGAAGGATAAAGAGAGTTTAATTTCTTTGCATTCTGCACAAGGTATTTGCATCATTACCTTGGCCACATAAGTGACCTGCCACAATGAGTCAATGCAATCTTGATACCTCTTCTTGATAACTCCCTTTATCTTCTTTTTTTCCTTACTGGAGTTCAAGTTTTACTGCCTCTACAGTTGCTATGTTACTTAGCTTTTCCCCTGCCATTTCTGCTACTCTATTATGTGCCATCTGTATACAAACCTCCCAAGGAACTGGCCCAACCCTGGTTTCTCTTTGTTGGAAGTTTAGTATATCATTCTTACTACATCATTTCATTAGGACCTAAAACTAAATTTCCCAAGGGACTATGAACTTAGTATTTGGAGACTGGCCACATATATAGGGAGTCTATTGGGTGCTACAGTAGCCTTCTCTCTAGTTTTCTTTAATAAATTCTCTGTTGTAGCCAGGTTGAAGTAATAGCAGTTCCTATAAAGTACACTTGTGTTTCCTGTTATGCATCTTGCTCCTGGTGTTTCTTTCACCTCTTCCCTTACTTTCCCTACAACCTAAGGAAGGAGTTTTTATTTATTTATTTTTAGTTTTCAACATTCACTTCCGTAAGATTTTGAATTCCAAATTTTCTCCCAATCTCTGCCCTCCCTGCACCCCAATATGACGTGCAATTTGACATTGGCTCTACATATACATTCGTAGTGAATCTATTTACATGTTAGTCATGATGTAAAGAAAAATTAGAACTAATGGGAGAAAATAGGAGAAAGAAGAAAAAAAAAGAGAGAGGAAAAGAGCAAATAATAGGGTTTAATCTGCATTCAGACTCTATAGTTCTTTTTCTGAATGTGGACAGCATTTTCCGTCATGAGTGCTTTGGAATTGTCTTAGATCCTTGCATTGCAAAGAAGAGATGAGTCTATCAAAGTTAGTCATTGTTGCACATTGTGGCTGTTACTGTGTCCAGTGTTCTCATGGTTCTGCTCACTTCACGCAGCATCAATCGATTCAAGACTTTCCAGCTGAAGTCTGCCTGCTCATCATTTCTTATAGCACAGTAGTATTCCATTAAATTCATATACCACAACTTGTTCAGCCATTACCCAATTAATGGGCATCCCCTCAATTTCTAATTCTTTGCCAACACACAAAGAGCTGCTATAAATATTTTTGTACATGTGGGTCCTTTTCCTGTTTTTGTGATCTCTTTGGGATACAGACCTAGAAGTGTTATTGCTGGGTCAAAGGGTATGCACAATTTTATAGCCCTTTGGGCATAGTTCCAAATTGCTCTCCAGAATGGCTGAATCAGTTCACAACTCCACCAACAGTGCATCAGTGTTGCAATTTTACCACATCTTCTCCAGAATTTATCATTTACCTGTTTTGTCAGGTTAGCCAATCTGATAGGTGTGATGTGGTACCTCAGAGTCGTTTTGATTTGCATTTCTCTAATCAATAGTGATTTAGAACATTTTTTCTTATGACTATGGATTCCATTTTGTATTTTTAAAGAAAATAAATCACCAAGTTCACAACTTCTTTCTACTCAGAGAATTAATGCACTGTTAGGCTGTGGTTTCTGGCCCCAACTTAAGAACTACTGTTGTAGTGTGATATTTATGTACATTTTTCAGAAGGAAGACATTTATGATCTCACCAGACTCTTAACAAATAAATGAACAATTTTTGACACCTCCATATGTGATCCCTTCTCTCCTGCCTTGCTTCCCCATTCTACTTTTAAATGAATACAACCGTTTAGGGAATTCACTGGAGTTCAATGTCACCAGCAAAAGAAACCACAAGTTCTTCTTTTTAAATACAATAGCATGTTAGATATTTAATCGGGTTTGCATTTAATTATGAATGGCTGGAATAACTGAATTATCTGCTCAAAGACAGTAGTGAATTGTATAACCCAAATAGTATTTGTTAATGTGCATTTGATAATCACAGGATATTGATATCCTTTTTATATTAATAAAGTAATGCATTTTTCTTCACATAAATTTAAACATGGAGATCTCCTAGGTATTTAGAAAAATGAAAATCTATCTAGGAAATCTTTTCTAGGTGATTAGATTAGCACCTGATGTGGTAGAAAGAATGCAGTGTTATATACTGTTAGAACTGGATGTGGCTTTAACTCTAATGAGACATCGAGGTTCAGGGAGATAGTTACTTTTTTAAAAAAACAAATTTCTTTTTTTCACCCTCTCCTTCCCACTTCCCTCCTCCCACAGGGAAGGGTGAGAAGAAAAAACAAAATTTTGATAACAAATATGGATAGTCAAGCAAAATAGATGTCTACTTGTGTCACGTTCAGAAATGTGTGTCATTCTTTATATTTGATCCCTTCTCTGTAGCATGTTGAACTAACTTATTCAAAATGACATGTCAAATTAATGGTAGAAGTAGAACTAGACCCAAGATCTCTTTGACTTATGGTTAAGGTAGTCTTTCCACTACACTATCCTGGAGCCTAGGATCAAAGTTCATATTATTATTGCTCACTCAGTCAGTTTATAAACTTTTATTAAACACTAGGGATACAAAGGATACAAACAAAGGGCAATAACTGGCTCTACCTTCAAAGAACTTCTGTTCTGATGACAGAGACACCATGTGCAAGCACGCATGTAACATATACAAAATCAATGTAAGGTCGTTTTAGGAGAAAATTTGATAGCAGCTGGGGGTGGGGGGGGGGGAGGGATTAGCAAAGGCACCACGCCAAAAGGTGGTGCTTGAACTGAATCTTGAAGGAAACCAGAAAATCCGATAGGTAGTGTAGAGCTGGGCATTCCAGGCATCAGGGCAGCTAGTACAAAGACTTGGAAAGAGAGAGGGGGCCATATGAACAGAGTAACAAATAGGCCAGTATGGTTATATCACACAATGTGTGGAGAGAGGTAATATGTAAGAAGACTAGAAAGCTCATGAAGTAATTTAGATGTCAAACAGAGAAGTTCACTTTTACCTAAAAGGAAAAGTCCTCCTTATTTCCCCATTGCAACTTAGAAGCTCTCCCTTTATTACCATCAGTCTGTAACTTCTTCTCCTTTGAGGTTCACTCAATCCATATTTATCACCCAGTCAAGATTCTGGTAGCTTACCTACAAAACTTCCAAGACATTCTCCATTTCTCAACAACTTTCGCAGCCGTGGCTCACAATCTTTCTCCTTTCTAACTCTTCTCCTCCTATTCAGAGATTTCAACTTACATATTGACATGGCCTCATACACTCTAATCTCCTAGTTCCTCAGTTTACTCCTTTTCCATGACCTGTACCTCCACCTGAGCAACATACCCTTGATCTTGCCATCACCCCAAAATATTCCTCTTTCATTCTCATGAACTCTGAAATTCCATTTATCTGATCATAATTTGTTATCATTTCATCTTTCTGTCTATCTTGTGTATCCTACCCCTGTTCTTTGTTCTTTCTGTGCTCTCCAATTATCCCCTAGTTCTTGCTCAGGCTATCACCCCTGTACTGGCCACAATCTTCTCCTTTCTGTATCTTGATTGTTTGGTGAGCCAGTTTAACTCTACACTATCGTCTTCACTTAAGTCCTTTGCCTCTTTATCTTGTTGCCGGTTTTGTCTTTCTGAGCTTTAGTCTTTGTACTGGCCGCACGCCGACCTTCTGCCGGCCGCACGCCGGTACCCTCTCCTCCTATAAGGAGCACACTACCAGAGTCATACTCACTTCTGAGTCTTCGGTCCTCAGCCGGATAAACACACAGAGACGAGCCATCGGGAGGCGCCAACACCAGAGCTTTATTCAGAGGCCATCACAGCAAGCCATCATAGCAAGCCCAAGCAGCAAGGCCAGAGCAACAGGGCAGGAGCCAGGAGAGAGCGCGTGTGATCTGACCACGCTTGTTCCTAAATACCTACCTAGCCCCTCCTCCCCAGCCCGCTTACTAGCCAATGATTGTAGGGTCAGATACCGGAAGGGGCTGTCTGAGTTTAGCACACCAAGGGGGAGGGAGTGACGTAGGAAGCTAGGACTGGATACAGGGAGGAGGCATCTGGGATTAGCACATAGACAGAGTACGTGACCTAGGAAGTCAGACTCAGACACTGGGAGGAGGGTTCTAGGGTCAGTGCTGCACAAAGGGACCCAGGAAGTCAGGAAGGTCACAAGAGGCGTCTGGGGATGACATTGCATATAGGGAGGGGACTAAGCACAGGGAACTCAGTCCTCTGCCGTCCCACTCCCACGTGGCACCGCCCCTTGCCTCAGGAGCTCAAGCTCCGGCTACTTCCTTGCACCCAGCTTATCTCACATAGCACTGCCCACTGCCTCAGGGCTTCTCCGTATCCAGCCCATCCCAGTTCACCACGACTCTGCCTACCACAGCCCCTGCCTCGACTTCCAAAATACCCAGATCTTACCCTACACTTGCCACAGTGCCCAACCTGGTAGCTGCCAGCATCAGACAGTCCCTCACAAGTCTTGGATCACTCCCACCCAACAAAGCTGGATAAAAATTCATGAAACTCTGTTGACTAAGTCTACTACAAATATATATTCAACTGAAAAAAATTTCAGTTGAGGCCTCATTGTGGCAAGGTAATCCTGTTACACCTCCCTAAATGATTAGATCCTCTACTGACCATGTGCTTTTTTCAGATATTTCCATCTTTCCTCATTTCCATGACTACCCCTCTCTTTTCCTCTCAGCTGAGAACCTTGCCTCATATTTCACTGAAAAAAAAAGCGATGCCATTCACGAGATTTTTGCCTTGTTTTTCATCTCACATCACTTAGATGTATTCCTTTATTATCACATCCTTGACTCTGTCTCATGTGCAGAGGTGGCCCTTCTCCTTTCTTGACTTCTTTGGTTTTCTTCAAGTCCCAACTAAAATCCCATCTTCTATAAGAAGCTTCTCCCAATCTCTTAATGCTGGTGCCTTCCTTCTATTGATTATCTTCATGATCTCCAATTTTTTCTCTGTATAGCTTGTTCGTACGTAATTGTTTGCATATCATCTCCTTTATTAGACTGAGCTTCTTGGGAGCAGGAACTGTTCTTTGCCTTTCTTTGTCTTCCCAGAACTTTACACAGTGCTGGCCAAATGATAAATGCTTGATAAATGATTGTTGTTGATTGTTACCACAAAAAGTGCTGTTACAAATATCTTGGTGTATTGTGGAACCTTTATGTTTGTCAGAGATCTCCTTGGGATGTATACTTAGTAGTGGAATCTTTGGGTCAAAGGGAATGATTATTTTAGTCACTTTACATAATTCCAAATTGCTTTCCAGAATGGTTTTTTCACTAATTCATCGCTCTACTGAAAATATATTAGTACGGCATGTTCACGTTTTATATATTTCAAAGACATAATGAATGGTTGTTGAATTGAATTGGAATGTGGTTAGAGTAGTGTCTTGTAGTTGTATGTCTAGTTCCTTTCTGACTAGTTGTGTTAGGCACATTGATTAATGGTATATATTCTTTCTACTCTCACTTTAGAGCTCTTTGCTTTTTTTGTTACTACTTATTCAGTAATGTTTTTGGCAAGATGGGATGGGATAATTTGAATAAGTATTAGCTATAGTTCCTCACATAGATTTGAAGAATTAATAGGTTCAGAACCAAAGAGCACGGGTGAAGTAATGATCTCAAACACTTCTATAAAGGCCTGAGATAAGACTTGAACAATAATCGTATTGTAATTTTTCCCAAAGTGTGTAATTCTTGTGCAGTGTTATCATCATTTGAAAGTTAGCTAATAGTCATTCATTATTTATTGTAGGTGCTACAGAATATTTTAGAAACAGAAAATGAATATTCTAAAGAACTACAGACTATTCTTTCAACTTACCTGCGACCATTACAGTCCAGTGAAAAGTAAGTTAGATTATTAATTCTTGTTATTATTAGAAGGGATTTTTAATACTTAAATAATTCTATGCTACTTTCTGTCCCCTTACTACTACCTGCTCTCATCCTTTACTGGAAAGTTGATAATAAAAAATGGCATTGAAGGATTTTACTTTTGTATTAAAGCATGCTTTAAAAATAAAAGAAGAATTTTGTGGGTTTTGGATGGGGAGGAGGCATGTTTGTAAAATTGCTCACATGTTTTTACTTGTGCTTTTCTTGTCTCCAGGTTAAACTCAACAAATATTTTATATTTAATGGGAAATCTAGAAGAAATAAGTTCTTTCCAACAAATGCTTGTACAGTCTTTAGAAGAATGCACCAAGTAAGTAGCATGCTTTAAAATTGCGGTTTTCCTTTTGGTTCCCGTAGTATTTTAAGGAATTGTGTAGTTAAGACCCTTTCAGGTTGCAGATTTCTACAGATTTAAACTTAGGAGGTTTTGAATTTCTAGGATAGCTTAGTGTCTATAGCAAAAGTTGTGTTTAGGTGATCTAATTTCCCTCTTACTTTGTAAAGTGAAGATATTCTTCTCTTCATTTCACAAAAATCTTGGCTTAATGAGCTTATGCTTTCTAACTTGGGGTACTTATTAGAAGCCAAAGAATAGAAGTGATCATTTGATTTATTGTAGAGCATGTGGGAAACAGATTTTTAAAAGTACTTTTAGGCTTAGAAAAAAAGTATTAGGCACCAAAATCTCTCCCCTTTTTGAAGGAAATAGAGCTGAATGATACCAGTTCTGGCATTTCTCACCTATATTGAATGTTTTTGTTACAACAACTTCATCATGTAACTTTTTGCAACCAAAAGAGATGCCTCAGTAGTTGTTCACAATTCCAAATATGTTCAGGGCTGTTACCCAGTGTCCTTCAGAAAAATGTAATCTGTGAATTAGTTATTACATGGGACATTTGACCCATGGTGTTGTGATGTAGTTTTGGAAATAGAGCATGAAAAGTTACCCAGCACTTTTCCACCACTGCCTTTTCAAAGTAGTCCATTCTGTTCCCTGTAGCCATCTTGTAGCATTTCTCTGTGGTTTTGAGAAGCAAATAACAGAAATGTACACAGTATTTTCTGATTTTTGTACATTTATTTATGTTGTAAGAAATTGGGAGGGTAAACATATTTCCAAACTTCTGTATGGAAAGAGGTTTCTTCCATGAGTATAGCTTAGTTCCTTAACATTGCCAGTATCCCAAGGATGAAAATATTTTCTCTCTTCATCCTTCTTTCTCTCCTCCCCTCTCCATAACTTTTACTTATGTGTTTTGAAAAATATTGCAGTCGTTTTCCAATATATCCTCTTTCTTATTAAAATCCTCTTTTTAACAAAGAAATTTAAGCAAAACCTCATCCTGTGACAATACAGTCATCATTCCACATTTTTTAGTTTCCCATGTCTTCTCCTAACAGGAGGGAAATATGTTTCCTATTCTTTAGGACCTTGATTGGAAATTGTAATCTGGGATTGGCAGCATTTTAATGTTGGTTTCTTCTATCACTGTATTTTTTCTTGATGTCATTTCATGCGAGTTTTGAATGAGGCCATTGCTGGATAGAACTTGGGACATATTCACACATTTTGAATTGTTCTGGATTGTGTGTCAGGGCACGTAATGGTGGTATGCCCTTAAGACTTTGCATTGAAACTCTCAGGGGAATGTTTTGTTCTCCCTGGAAGATTGGGCAACCAGTCCTTTACATGACTAATATACTTTCTGTGGCTGTTCATTGACAGCAATTACAATAACAACAATTTATTGGGCACCTGCTATGTTCTTGCTAGTGTTTGTGTTTTTGAAGTGTTTAAATTAGAGCTTTGTCCTCTAATTTTTGAGAAGTGAACACGTTGTAGTGACAGGCTTAGTCCTATAAATAATATATTTAAACATTAGTCACTCATGAATATAAAACATAAGGAGAGGTGAGAGTTATTTTTGTTTTCCTTTTAAATGATGATGTCTTTCAAATGGAACAGTGTGTTAACTTCAAGGGTCCTGCAGGTCTTTGACCCGGCCCTTATTCTCTTCCCCTACTATACTATTTCACTTGGTGATCTCATCAGCTCTCATGGTTATCATCTCTATGCATATGACTCTCAGATTTTCTTGTCCTTCCCTAATCTCTGTCCTGATTTCCAGTCTCATGTCTCCAGTTGTCTTTTAGACATCTTGAACTGAATGTCCCATAGGGCTCTTAAGCTCAGTCTGTCCAACCTGAACTCATCTTTCTCCCCAATTCTTCTTCTCTTCCTAGCTTCTCAATTACTCTCTGAAGTACCACCATTTTCCCATTCCTCTAGGCTCATACCTAGGTGTCATCCTAACTGCTCACTCTCACCTTCTGTATCAAATCAGTTAATAAATCCTGTCTATTCCTCCTTCATAACTTCTCTCATATATGCCCCCTTCTGTCCTCTGCACCCATCCTGCTGCAGGCCTTCATCTCTTCATGCCTGATTACTGCAGTAGTCTGGTATTTGGTCTCCTCATTTCAAGTCTCTCTTCATTCCAATCCATCTTGTACTTAGCTGTCAAACCGATCTTCCTAAAATGCAACTCTGACCATATCACTTTTCCCTTTTCCCTTATTCCTAACCCTTACCACCGTTCAATAAACTTCTGGTTCAGGATCAAATCTAAAATTCTGTTGGGCATTTAGAGCCATTCATAACCTGGCTCCTTTTTGCAGTCTTCTTACACCTTACACCAATCTATATACTGAAATCCAGTGATACTGACCTTCTTGCTGTTCCTCTCACATGACACTCTTATCTCCTGACTCAGGCATTTTTTTTTACTAGCTGTTCCCAGTGTCTGGAATGCTGTCCCTCCTCTTCTCTGCCTCCTAGGTTCCCTGGCTTCCTTCAAGTGTCTACTAAATTCTCACCTTCTGCAAGAAGCCTGTCCCTAGTCTGCCTTAACCTAGTTCCTTCCTTCTGAGATTACTATCAATTTATCCTGTATACATTTTGTTGATATATATAGCTCTCTTCATGTTGCCTTTTCCATGAGACAGTCACCTCCTTGAGAACAAGGACTAATTTTTTTTTTTTTTGCTTTTCTTTGAATACCTGAAATTTTGTATACCAGAAATTTTTTTTTGTAAACCAGTCCTTAGCACAGTGCCTGCCACTCAGTAAGAACTAAATCAGTACTAATTGGCTTGACTTGACTTGCTCTTTTCCATTTTATCTCATTGATCTCTGAATGTCTGATTTCATTCCAGTTTGTTTAGATTTGCTTCTTCCTAATTCTTGTAGGTGGAGAGGAACAAACTTGTCCTGGACCCTTGATTTATGTCAGCTTGCTATGTTGTATTGGCTAGAAAGTCAGCTCTATAAATTGATTAACAGCTTGCTAGACTGAAAATAGGTTTATCACTTTAATTTTTTGGCAGTCTTTAATGTTCCATCAAAGCACTTTGTATTAGAACATATAGTGGAAAGAAGTAGTATGCCAGAATGACTAAACGCTGGCCTCCAACCAGAAATTTAAATCAGTTTTCTTCTTGTAGCTTTCTCAGCCTGAGTAATGTGGCACATTGATGTGCCTTTGAATAGAGTAGCTTGAGTGTCACTCAGCTTCTCTACCTGGCAAATAGGGTTCATTTGCTGTAGTTTTAATTCTTTGCGAAAGGCATATCTCTTCACATAATGATAGCAGACATTGTTCATTTTCTCACTGGTGTTTAATAATATGGCCTAGTAAATGGAATGTTGAATTGTTTTCATGAGAACTGGGATATAGTACTGATATTTTTCCAGGTTTTGATGTGACTTAGGTAAGTTACTAAATTATAAAGTATGGTGACTGTTTACTCATTTATAAAGTAGGGTTTAGAAGACCTGTTTCTCTTCCTAAGAAACTTCTTTTGTAGTAATAATGGAAATATCCTTTTTTTTTCCTTCCTCTCTATTTTAATGATAACTTTTCCTTTTCATTTTGGTCTGTTTCTTTACTGAAATTTCCAGCTCCTTAGAATATAAAATTATAACAGTAAGTTTTAGAACTGCTCATGAGCTAATTCCACTCTGTCTGCTCTTACCTTTTACTATTTACAACTCTTATTAACTTACTTTCCATTCTTGCTATTTCCCAATTTTATAAAACCTCCCTCCTGCTTCTAAACACATGTTCATATTGTTCCAAGTATTACAGAACATTTCCCATTTGTCAGAATGCATCCTTCCTTTCCTTTCTTTAAATTGTGTTTCAAAGCTCATTTCCCTGAGGAAGGTTTTTCCTGATTCCTTATTATTTGACTTTTAAAAAACAATCTTTACTTCATGGATGTTTACAAATCATTGTATTATATGTATGTTTTTCTGGCCCTTGTGTCCTTCTTTTTTCCCCCCTCCCCCCGCCCCAGTTGCCCCAAATCACACAGCTAATTTAAAATTACCTAGGTATCCTGACTCCTGTTCAGTCCACAGTACTATCTAGACTCTTATTCAGAAAGCACATTCAAAGGTCATTTTGTCCTACTCGCCTTCTTTTCTTTTCAGGTATGTCAATACCATCCCTGACAAAAAGTCAATGTTGTCTCTGGTTGAAAACATTTCTAATGACAGGGAGATAAATCATTACTTTTCAAGGCTGCTGATCCATTGTCACAAAGATCATCCTCATATTGAGCCTAAATCTGACTCCTTGTTAAATTTATTGAATTTAATTGTATCCCTTTACAGCTCCTCTGGTCTTCAAGTGATCTCCTTTGTACCTAATTATGATTCTTACTACTCATATCAGAGAAGGGGAGCTATAAACTTGAATTGTGCAGCCTGTAGGAGGTTCTGGATTACAGGGTCCTTGCAGTGATGCCCTGAACATAGTACTGGGGGTGTGAGTAGTCTTCCTCTAAGGTGAAGATAAAGGCTGTGATGTCAGGACCTCTAAAGTTGCTATTTTGTGGATATCCAGCCTTTGCTTGTGAAGTTCATTTATTTCTCTTCACTTATTGCTTTACTGTCCCACTTCTTTTGTGGGTCATATGTGTCTTTGATGATGCCTTTTATGCCACTTTTTACATGTCAGGTGAATTTTGCAGCCTACATTTCTACAATATGTTCTTTCCAATATCCTATGGTCACAAGAAAATTTGAATCTTAAGAATTCATAATGTTTATTCACTGATCGATAGACAAATGGGAGAATATTCAGTGTTAAAAGATAGATTTCTGTGACAGTAAGCAGCTTGGAATGATTGAAAGCAGTGTGTTGTTTCCAAATGTCATCCAGCCGGATCAGCTCCTATTTAGTTCCAAGGCCAAGTCCATCATTAACACTTGTACAGGGTAGACATACATATGCATAAACTTATTTTGTTTTATCATTAAAAACAGTATTCAGACACTGGTAATTGTGGAGTGGTAGAATTGTCATGAATTGTCCATGCCCAGAGAAAGCCCAGGCTACTATTCCTGCCACACTAATCAAAATAGAGGCTCTCCTATTCACTAGGCCTCAGCAACTGGGCCAACCATTAGGGAGAAATAAATAGCTTCTTTGGGTTAGTGCCTTAAATACTTAACTCTTTAAATAGTGTCAGAAATGTCACAACTGCAGACAAATGCTGAGGTACCCCAGCTTTTCTGTGAAACCATCTCGTGCTAATTGGGAGACATGTAGTCATTACCCTGGATTATACTTATTGTCTCATTGTGAGCATTAGCATAACTGTTTGGTGTATGTCCTCAGTGTGTTTATTATGTATACCAGTTTTTTCTGTCTTAGGTAGGCCCATTGAGGTCTGACCCATCTTGTTCATTTTATACAGCACCACTTAGACAACCAGATTCTTAGTAAATGCTTTTGGTAGTGATGTTTGTGTTTACTTGGCAAGAATAACTCTCCAGTTGGTCAGGCTTTGATTTCTTGTGTTGAGCTGCTTTTTTACTTTGAGGGCAGTTTTTTGCCTTACTGCAGTTTGTCACAGTGCTTCTTCTGTTACAACCCCCATGGATTTTTTGCCTCTTCAGAAGTTTTGTCTGCAGTTGTCCCCAGAGCATTTCTTACCTGGGAGGTACCGTGATGTGCAGCTAGCACTTTGAGATCCTGAAGGATTCCTCCTCTCCTCTTATCAAGTAACTAAAAAAGTGAAAATGGCATGCAGTAGCAGGCAGCAAGTGTTTGGCAGTTAGACTTTAAACAGTGAGGACATAAAATTTCTTTCTAACACCAGAACTTGGCTATCTTCTACCTTCTCTGACTCTAATAGTGTTATCTAATATTATTGAATATCACATTTATAAAATGGTAAGGTTTACAAATTGCGTTTACTCAGAACAGTGGTATACAGATTAAGAACTGGCTATCTAGCCTAAGCTCTCATTTTCTAGAGAAAACCACGGCCAAGCGTGGAAAGTGATTTAGGTAGCATTTGAACCCAGATCTCTGGACTTCAGGGCCCATGCTTGTTTTACTTTTTTACATTGCCTTTTTTTTTTTTTTTTTTGGCAGAAGAGAAAACTGGGGGTTAGAGAGATTAGGTGACTTGCTCCCTAGTGAATAGTTTATCTTTATGATTACTTGGAGTGTTTTTATCCTCTAGTGTTGTACAGTGGGAAGCTTGAGGACTTTTATCTTAGTTTTGGTTTTTAAATTTTTTTTTTGCACCACCAGCATATTTTTTCTAAGCCAGTGATGCTTTGTATGTAATGATGTGATGATTTTGTAGGTGACAGGTGCTTAACATACAGTTTTGCTCTCCTGCTCCGCATCTGAATATAGGAATATTAATCATTCAAAATTTGATTATGGGTATAGATCATTGAAAGTTTCCTAATTTGTTGCTAACTGTGTTCCATGGTAGCAACTTCACTTTCCTTCTCTCCTACTTCTGTTCACTGCTGAGGAACTTCATTGCTGCCCTCTGAAGATTTCCTCGCTGCTTTGTAGCCCCTTTCCCACTCTTTTCCTCTTTGTTCCCACCCTTTGGTGCTGGGGGGACTGTCCAGGTGAGGAAAGAAGAAAGCCCTGGCTTTCTTGTAAGTGTTTTCCATGGGAACATTTATAAGTAGTAGTTCTGTAATATTGTTACAGTCAAAGTTCAGCTGTATAGCATGGTGTCTTCCCTCCCTCCCTCCCTCTAACTTAGAAAAATAGACTTGGAACACAACCTTTTTGCCATAGGGAGGTCTGTTCTAGGTTTAAAGCAGAGTGAACATTAAAATCCATTCAAATAAAAACTTAAGGGTAATTTGGATTGTTTCAGTGGATTGTGGTTTGTTGTAATGAGTGAACTGCACCCTAGTGTTTGTTGATCGTTTTTTTTTCTTCTTCTCAGAATCATCCTTTCAATCCTTTTATTTTTTATTCAACACTTACTATACTCTTGTATTTTGCTATGTGCAGGGATGGGGTAGGGGTGGAGTGGGAGATCACAAAGATAATAAGGCATTATCCCTGTCCACAAGGAATAAATAGGGGAGATAGGCTGTGAACCTAAATAAATGTAATTTAGTGTCAAGTAAGATATTGAATACACAAGAGACATACAATAGTGTATTGAGAGTTTAGGAGAGTGAGTTTTTTCCTAGCTGGGAAAAATCAGAGAAGGCTTTCATGGAGAGGAAGTGGCATTTAAAGTCATTATTAAAGATCTTTACCATCAGGCAGAGATTGGAGTAAGATATTCCAAACTTAGGGCCTGTACAGACAAAAGCACTGAGGAGGAGGAGATGTATCAAAGGATCATTTTGGAGCTTGAGGGGAAGAGACCTTAGATCACTTTTAGTTCCAGGTCCTTATTTTACAAATGAAATCCACAGAGATATTTTGCAGAGGAAATTGAAATTCAGAGGTGAACTGACTTGCCCAGGGTCACGTAAGTGCTGATAGTACTGCTATAATATGACAGACATTCCTAAAAATCACCTTGGTAAGTGAATTATGTAATACAACCTACAGAGCTTATGTGGGAAATGGGGTTAGGGATATAACACTCAAAACTTTGTCAGTGACACACAGAAAAAGGAACCTAATAAAAACCATAGCACAGTTTTTATACATACCGGATGGTTAAGGAATACATAAATACTACAATAAATAGTGGCAGTGTCAATGACCTTGGGGTGCTGCTGGGCCTTTGCCCTGGTTTCCATGGGGCTCCAGGCTGGAAGAGTTGGCTGCTGGAGAGAGGGCAGTCTCAATGGGCAGCAACTCTAAGGAAGTGGGGATGGGATGGAACGTGGTGGTGGTGATGGTGATGGTGATTGGTTTGAATGGGTTTTGGTGAGCCCTCCTCTGCCTTCAGTTTCTAGGGCACAAGAAGATATATAATACATATAGCACCTTACTTTGGAAAAAGATAGTAAGTTTGCTTGTGGAAGTGGGTATGGGAAAAGTAGCAGCCTGTGGGTTATTGAGAAGTGGTATCATCCACCTTTCAGGATAAATCAATATCCAGTGAACTGAGGTGGCAGGTAGACATTTGAGGCTTCTGTCTGTATGTGTGAGTTATGTGCTGAGTTCAGCTAGGTGCAATTTTCTGTTTCTCAATGATGAAATCTCACTTCAGTAAACCTAAATTCATGTTATACTCAAATTGTTTATTAATTTATTAATCAAATTGAAACATTCACATTTTAAAAATAAGTATTATAGCAGAACTGAATGTAATAAGTAGCAGAACTGGAATTTGAATCTAAGCTCGAACTTTAATGTATACCAGCTTTCACTTTGGAAATCTGAATTAGTGATCTCATTGTATAAGTGAGCATTAGTAGATCTGAGCGAGAATTACTGTGGTTCATCCCCCAAGGCTTGAAAGACCTTTTCTTGGATTGAGATCTTGCTGTGCCGGCCTATACTTAAAGAGTTGAGTCTTTGAGGTGGAGATTGTTTCATTTTTCTCTTACTATCTCCAGTGTATACAATAGTACCTTATACCTTTAATGTTGTCTGTTGAGTTGAGTCACTGTGCTTATAACACAATTGAATTTATTATCTCCATTAGCAATCTTGCTTTAGGTCCAGGGATAGAGCTAACGTGTACCTCAGCCAGCCAAGGCCCTTGGCTAATCTAAAAACTTGATCTTGCTCAGGAAAGAGCATTGACGTTAGAGTTATAATACTTGTGTTCGAGTGTCCCAACCCTGCTGTTCCTTCGATCATTTATCAGTTGGAGAATGGCTCTTATTTTTTATATATTTGGCTCAGTTCCCTGTGTATTTGAGGAATAATACCTTTATCAGAGAAATTTGCTACAAAGTTTCCTCCCAATTTTCTGCTTTCCTTATTTTGGCTGCATAAGTTTTGTTTGTGCAAAAACTTTTTAATTTAATATAATCATAATTATCCACTTTATCTCCCATGATCCTCTCTATTTGTTTGGTCATGAACTCTTCCCTTACCGTATGGAACTGATAGGTAATTTTATTCCAGCTCCCCACACTTGCTTATGTTTTACCTTTATGTCTAAATCATGTATCTATTTTGAGCTTATCTTGATGTATTCTATAAGATGTTGGTCTGTGCCTAGTTTTTGCCAGACAATTTACAAGTTTTCCTGGCACTTTTTGTTGAATAGTGAATTCTTGCCCTAGTAGCTTGGATCTTTGGGTTTATCAAACACTAGGTTATTGTGCTGATTTACTTCTGTATAAATCCATCAACCACTCTATTTCTTTTGTATATTGTGTACATAATCCATCAACCACTCTATTTCTTATCCAACAACAAATTGTTTTGATAATTACTGCTTTATAGTATAGTTTGAGATTTGATACTGCTAAGCCACCTTCCTTAACTTTCCCACCCATTGATTTCCTTGGTATTTTTGACCTTTTGTTTCCCCAGATGAATTTTGTTTATTATTTTTTCTAACTGTAAAACAATTATGTGATTCTTTGGTAGTTTCATTGTTATGAGACTGAATTTTATTTTTTAAATAAAATTTTATTTAATTTTTTGCATCAGTATTTATTAGGAAAATTGTTCTGTAGTTTTCTTTCTGTGTTTTGACTCTCCCTGGTTTAGGGATCATGACTGTATTTGTTTCATAGAAGGACTTTGGTAGGACTCCTCCTTTACCTGTTTTTTTTTCAAATAGCGTATGTGGTGTTGGAAGTAATTGTTCTTTAAATGTTTGTAGAATTCACATATAAACCCATCTGGTCCTGGGGATGTTTTTCTTATGGAATTCATTTGTGGTTTGTTTAATTTCTTTTTCTGAGACATAGTTATTTAAATATTCTGTTTCCTCTTCTTTTAATCTGGGTAATTTATATTTTTGTAAATAATCATCCTTTTCATTTATATCATCAGTTGTATTGCCATATAGTTGGGCAAAAGTCTCCTAATAATTGCTTTTATTTCCACTTCACTGGTTACAAATTCACCTTTTTCACTTTTGATACTGGTAATTTGGTTTTCTTTATTTTAAAAATCAAATTAGCCAATGGTTTTTCTGTTTTTAAAAAATCATGTTCCTAATTTAATACAGTTCAGTTTTTTTTTTTTAACTTCTAGTTTTCCTAATCTGTCCTTTGGTTTTCAGGATTTCTATTTTGGTGTCTAATTGGGGGTTTTACATTTGTTGTTTTTCTGGTTTTTGTTTTTTTTTTTTTAATTGTGTGCCTAATTTGTTGATCTGCTCTTTATCTTTTTTATTGATATAATTCAGCATTTAGAGATATAAATTTCCCCGTAAGTACTGCTTTTCTTGCATCTCACAAATTTTGTTATGTTGTCTTAGTTTTCATAATATTTAATGAAATTCTATTTTCTGTGTTTCTATGATTTGTTCTTTAACTCATTCCTTTTTTTTTAGTGTTAGGTTATTTAATTTTCCAATTAATTTTTAATTGAGTCTTCAGAGACACTTTACTGAATGTAATTTTTATTATTTGATGGTCTGAAAAAAAGATGTATTTATTGTTTCTGCTTTGCTGCATTTGTTTGTAAGATTTTTATGCCTTAGTACATGGTCAATTTTTGTGAAGGTGCCATGCAAAGCTGAGAAATAGGTATACTCCTTTATATTCCCTTTCAGTATTCTCCAGAGGATTGTCATATATAACTTTTCTAAAATTTTATTTACCTTCTTAACTTCTTTTTTGTTTATTTTATGATTAGATTTATCTAGGTCTGAGAGGGGCAAGTTGAGTCCCACTATTAGTATTAGTGTCTTTTTTGACTTTTAACTCATTTACCTTTTCATTTTAGAATTTGGACACTATGCCATTTAGTGCATGTGTTCAGAACTAATATTAATTGGTACCTTTTAGCAAAATGTAGTTTCCCAGACCAGTTTTTGCTTTTGCTTTGTCTGCGATCATAATCACCACCACTGCTTTTTGTACTTCAGATGGAGCATAACAGAGTCTACTGTAGTCTGTTATTTTAATCATATGTGTATATTTCTG
Organism: Vombatus ursinus; assembly: GCF_900497805.2. Lineage (NCBI taxonomy): Eukaryota > Metazoa > Chordata > Mammalia > Diprotodontia > Vombatidae > Vombatus > Vombatus ursinus. Next base: position 35,657,450 of record NW_020954559.1, read on the forward strand.
TTTTAAGTGTGTCTTCTAAACAGTGTATATTTGGATTCTGATTTCTAATCCATTCAGCTATTCTCTTCTGTTTCATGGTGAGTTCATCTTATTAACATTGCTGTGTATTTCCTGCCATCCTATCTTCTTATTTTTTCCTCTTTTATACTGTGTTCCTCCTTAAGAGTCTATTTTGCTTCTGACCACTGCCTCCTTTAATCTGCCCTCCCTCTCATCACCTGCCCCCTCCTCTTTCTCTTGAGCCCTTTCCCTCCTACTTCTCTGTTAAGGTGAATTTCTGTACCCAAATCTTTGTGGGCGTGGGCGTGTGTGTGTGTGCGTGTGTGTGTGTGTGTGTGTGTGTATGTATGTATGTATTCTTCCTTCTTTGAACTAATTCAGATGAAAGTGATGTTTAAGTGTTAGCTTTTCCCTTGCCACTCCCCACTCAATTATGTAACCTCTCCTTGCACACCCCATTTATGTGAGATAATTTTCCCCATTTTCACCCTACCTCATCCCTGGTGCATTCTTCTTCTCCACCCTTCAATTTTTTCAAATTACCCCAAAATAATAGCATCACACCCAGGCCATATGTCTCATTAGACTCCCTCTAAGAGCCGTAGTGGTTATAAAGTTCTGAGAGGTTACATGTATCCTTTCACCATATAAGAATATAAACCATTTATGATTTCTCCCTTATGTTTACCTTTTTATGCTTCTCTTGAGTCCTCTGTTTGAATGTCAGATTTTCTATTCAGCTCTGGTCTTTTAATCAAGAATGCTTGAAAGACTTCTATTTCATTCAGTGTTGTACCTCTACTCTTCAACCCCCCATTGGATTATGCTTAGTTTTGCCAGATGGATTATAATCCTTGGCTATAATACTAGATCCTTTGCCTTCCAGATTGTCTATTCCAAGCCCTCTGTTTTTTATAGTGGAGGCTGCTAAATATTGTGTGACTCTGATTGTGATTCCTCGGTATTTGAATTCTTTTTTTTTTTTTCCTGACTGCTTACAGTATTTTTGGATTTTGGCTACAATGTTCTTTGGCGTTTTTATATTAGGACTTCTTTCAGGGAAGTGATGGTAAATTCTTTCACTTTGTACTTTGTCCTGAGGTTCCAAAATATCTGAGCAGCTTTCTTTTATAATTTGAAATTATGTCTAAGGCTCTTTTTTTGTTCATGGGTTTCGGGTAGTCCAGTAATTCTTAAATTTTCTCTTTTCGATCTATTTTCCAGGTCAGTTGCTTTTCCTGGGAGATACTTCACATGTTCTTCTATTTTTTTTTCCCAGTTTTTTGACTTTATTTTGTTATATCTTGGTATCTCATGAGGTCAGAAGCTTCCAGGTGGACCGTTCTGTTTTTTATAGTTCTGTTGTAGTCCCACCCAGTAATGCCCATAAGTAGAATTTAGTACTAGTGCAAAGTAGGTGCTTAATAAGTTTTGGCTGAATGAATGACACTGGTAAATGAGTCTGAAAAAGATGATCGAAGCTCTTTAGCTATTTATGAAAGCTGTAGCCTGAGGCATTGTGACTATCGGGATTAAAGGATCTCAGATAAGAGAATCACCTTATAGTGGGGACCGTTTTAGTGCCTCAAACTACATCTCTCTCTTAAGGTTCTGAAATCCTTGAAAGAATTGTCACCATTTATGGCTTCTGACTCAGATTGGGAGTAGAAGTAGCAGAAAACTACCAGAGGTTACTTCTGTGGTAACTGTGGCTGGGTTCCTAAGTAAAAACACCGACTTTGGTCGAATAAGCCTATTCTCCTAGAGTTTTGCTGTCAATTATAGGAATGCAGTGAAGGGTAGATAAGTTGAACTAACAGTTCTCCAAACTGAACCCAAGTGCTAAGTGTTTGAGGTTTGCCTGGGGTGTAATTACATCTTGCTGTTGGTCTCAGTTTCCCCTGTGGAAGCCATCATTATCCTGCTGTAAACCTCTTCTCTGGCCAGTTATGTCAATGAAGAATAAGTATATATGTAGAACAGTTGGATGTTTTTGTTACTTTAAATCAGTTGTTCTCACTTTAGCAGAGCAATCAGATACCACCTGCCCCACTTGTGGCTATTGGCCACTGCAGAAAAAAAGCTCCAGAGATTGTATCTTTTTTTTTTAACCTTATTTCCCTCTTGATTAGGGAAATTTGAGTATTTTGTGGCACATGGAGATGATAAGCAAAGGATGGGATTGATTGTGGAGCGAATGGAAAATAGAACATTGGTAGGGAACAAAGCCAGATACCTGTAGTTGGTAAGTATCATACGCTGGGCCTGCTAAACAGTTATGCCATAGGTGCCCAGATGGGTCCCAAGCATCAATTTTTTGTGCTAACGCCCCCCAAAACTTACAGGAGGCTCTCTTTAGAATATGCCAACCATCCTATTCCCCATAAATAATTTCAGGAATCTTGAAAAGTGTTCTAGCTTAATTATGAAATTGCATTCTATATTGCTTTATTTTAACTTTTGGGTGGTTGGTCCTAATACTATTATTCAGTTAATATTTTGATTTTTTTTCTTATTCTGATGAATTAACATACTTGTAAACAGTTTTACAAATGGATCATGGCTAATTTCTGCATTATTTTCAAATGTCAGAATAACAGTGCAGTTTTCCAGTATATAGACTCCTGTGTCAGTTTAGGCTATGAGCCTGAGTTTTTGGGGAAAATAATAAATTTTATTGAATGCTTTCCCCTGTATTTTAAATCTTTCTTATAGTACAACACAACAGTACCTTTTCTGTGAAAAACACTATGCTAGGCCCTGGAGGAATACGATTTGGATAAGAAATGTTCCTTTCTTTCATGCAGCTCGTAGAGTAGTAGGAGTTTGAAAGAAATCCATAATAGAAAAATTGCTGTATTAAAGAGTTAGAAAACAAAATACTATGGAAGGTCCCAGGAGATCAGTGCAATGAGGAGATATCAAGTAAGTTTTCCTGGAGGTGGTGATATTTGAGTTGGGCCTTAAAAGATGGGTAAAAATTCATGAGGCAAAAAAGAATCTTGGCTTTAAACGCATAGTACCTGTGTAAATTTGGGCCATTTAACCTCTCTTGGCCTCAATTTCTTGATCTCTATGTGAGGTATTTATGCCTCTTTCTTATGTGGATGTTCTTATTTATTGTAAGGGGCAGAAAAAAAGAAAGACATTTGTATGAGGAACACTTAATAAAAGCAAATGCTTGGTACTTGAGCATAAATTCTGAGAGGACCTGAGAGAAAACAGCCTTTCAGAGCCAAAGGACTTAGTGAAGGCAATTATGTTTGAAATGTCATCTTTCCCAGCACCTCATTTACATAGAACTGTTTAATTTTTTAAAGATTACCAAGCATTTATTTTTTCTCTCATCCCTTAGAAAAAAAAAACACAAGAAAACAAAGTCCTTCACATGTAACTGTTGTATGAACATTGGTGATTACTGGGAAACCCTAATGACTAGACCTTTATCTCTGGTGGATCTGACAGAAATGTGAATTTTGGATTCTCTTCTTCAGGTAGAAGTGAGTTGCTTCAAATGAAGAGACACTGCTTTGAGGCAGGTCTGAGTTGATGGCCAAGAAACTGAGCTAGTGTGTTGAGGCACCAAAGCAGAGATGTTCTGCTGTTTAAAAGAGCTGATGGGGGCAGCTGGGTGGCACGGTGGATACAGTACCAATCCTGGACTCAGGAGGACCTGAGTTCAAATGCAGCCTCAGACACTTGACCCCTACCAGCTGTGTGACCCTGGGCAAATCACTTAACCCCGATTGCCTTGCTGAATGAATGAAATGGATGAATGAGCTCATTGGAGAAAAGACTTCTATCTGAATGGCTAGTTAGGAAAAGGGAAGTATAGATGTTCCCTTACAGCTTGAAAGGCAGAAATACCTCAGGAGGTTGTCTGCTGTGCTCTTTACTGCAGTCTCTTTGGGGCACATTGAGTTTGAGATGCCTAGGATGTGTAGTTCAAGATGACCAAAAGGCAATTAATCATGTAGAACTGTAGCTCAGGAGAGAGCCTAGGATTGGTTATATAGATCTGGAAATCATTTGCATAGAGATGATAATAATTGAACCCATGAGAGTGGATGACATCGACAAGTGAGATAATGTAGAGCTAAAGAAAAAAAACAAAAACAAAAAACTAAGTGCCCAGGACAAATGTCTTGGGATACATCCACAATTACTGAGCATGACAGGGATGAAGAATAAGCAAAAGAGACTGAGAAGGAGCTAATGGGGGGAAGAGAACCAGGCAAGAGTAGTGTCCCCAAAACCTAGGGAGGAGTAGAGTATTCAGGAGAAGATGGTCAGCGGCGTCAGAGACTGCAGAGAGATCAAAGATGGTTATTCAGGAGAGGCTGTTACTTTGGGCAGTTCAGAGATCGTTGGTAACTTTGGAGATAGTAATCTCACTAGAATGATGACGTTATTAGCAGAGTTGCAAAGGGTTTAGAAGAAAGTTGGAGGAAAGGAAGTAGCAACATGTGTTAGAGCTCCTTCAAGTCCTAACTAAAATCTCGTCTTCTGTGAGAAGTTTTTTTTCTGACCTCCTGTAATGCTAGTTCCTTCCCTCTTTTGATTACCTCTCAATATGGCTTGTTTGTGCATAGTGTCTCCCCTACTAGACTGTGAGTTTCTTGAGAACAGGGACTGTCTTTTGTCTTTTTTTGTGTCCTCAGTGATTAGCACTATGTGTCTGACATATAGTTGATGCTTAATAAGTACTTGACTGACTGATAAAATGTCATTAGCAGTAATTGAATTTTATAATCATTGGATTTTGTTGTTACCACAGAAAACAGTAGTATAGTAGGTGAGAGAAGGAGTAGAGAAGAACTGGGTGCCCCCACGATTGTGTTATTTTAAATAGATCTGTTTTACTACCAAGTGTTGTTAGGCGTGTTAGCCAGATTGCCTGTTCTTCACTGGTTGTCAGTCATCTACTTGCTTCACAACAAGCATTTCATCATGAAGTTCTGGTAACAATCTAGAGGTATGTGTATTTGTCCACTAATTGATTCTCTTGCATCAAACTCCTGCCAACTTTATCCACTCTTCTTCCTTCCTTTCTGCAAATACTGTTTTAACAAATCACCTTTATCAAGTTCATAACTTTAGAAAAATTTAATTAGAATAGTAAAAGAAAAAAATATATTCCAATATCAGAACATTAACCATGATGCAGTGTGACTTTCATTGAATTCTGCTCCAAACCCTAAAAAATTAAGGAAGACAACTGCTAAGTTTAGCTTTCGCTTGCTTTTAGCTCCTGTCGTTTTCTTAAGCTTCTGGACATTGCAAAAACACATGAAATAGAGGTGCAGGATCCCTGGTATGGATCAAGTACATGCTTTGGTCACACTCAGCCTCATTAGTAGTAAGGTCTTTTTAATTTCTACAAGGGGAAAGGGTGCTACCTAGTTTTGAATTCTTACTAAAGGTAAGGGAAAGTTATATAAGCTTCAGTTCTGACTGCTGTGTTCTCTCTCTGTCTTCTATTGTTTTGTTTCGTTTCCTTTCTTAACCTTTTTTCCCCTCCCAAATCATCTGCTCCTGCATCTTTATCATATATAGAGGTATGCTCCGAACTCTGAGTCTGCTAGTCACCAGACTAGATAGTGACACACCTTGCTGCATCTACTTAACATTAACATATGGGATTTTATTCATGTGGAAAATCTCTCCAAGTATGTGTAGATCTTGAACCAGTTTTCAAAAAGTTGCTGTAAATAAAAAATAATGGTAAAAAGCCTCTAGTCCTTAGGCAGAAGACACAATAGAAGCCTTCTCACCATATGAGCAGAAAATACCAGGGCTTATGCTGTAATGGGCACAGCCCAGACCGTCTCTACACTAACATGCATGAAGTTTTAGAGTAAGACTTTCCAGGAAGAAATAGGTTTGAAATCAAGGTAATTGCATAAATATACAAAATGTACAAAACCTTGATCTGTGTATGTATGTATGGAATGGCCCGCCAGCCTGTAGAGTTTGGGACTGCCCCAAAGTAGACTAACATGGAAAACCAATTAATACCAGCTGAAATGTAAACCACTCTTGAAGAAAGTTTATTAGCAATGCAAATAAAAGTTGCCTTCACTTAACGATAAGCATGTGAATCAAAATAATGAAACCCTTTTCAAGGTAGAGTTGGTGGTATGCTTTGAGAACATGATTTTGATGTGTCTGAAAGGTTGAAAAAGCCAGTAAAACTAGCTTCCACTTGTATAAGGGTTTGTTCATCCTGTTTATATGAAGTTAGTTTTCTTTCCATGAAGTTTGGAATGTCCCACAAGATTTCTTATCTTTTGGGTTAAGATGATTTCTGAATAGTACCAGAGAGTTATGGTACTTTTTGTTTTTTGGTGGCCCAGATATACTTATCTAGTCTGTTGCTGAGGACTATATAAGTCTTGATATTCTTTGGAATTACAAAATCACAGAATCATGGAATTTGAGAATTGGAAGGGACTTCTGCAGCCATCTGTTTCAACTCTTGCTTGAAAGGAATCCCCATTGTAACATACCTGAAGAATGCTTATCCATCTCTGCTTGAAGAAATCCAAGGAGATGGGGGAGCCTATAACCTCTCAAAGGAGCCCATATCACTTCTGGACAGTCCTAACTGTTAGAAAGTGCTTCTTCACATCATACCTAATTGTTTCTTTGACACTTTAACTTACCACTCCCAAATCTGTCTTCTTGGATCAAACAGAATAAATGTAATCCTTGTTCCGCTTGACAGTCCTTCAAATACTTGAAAATAACTATCTTTTCTGGGGGCAGCTAGGTGGATAGAGCATCGGCCCTGGATTCAGAAGGACCTGAGTTCAAATGTGGCCTCAGACACTTAACACTAGCTGTGTGACCCTGGGCAAGTCACTTAACCTTAAGCATTGCCTAGCCCAAAAAAAAAAAAAAAAAAAAAAAAAGGTATCTTTTCCCCAGGCTAAATAGTCTACCTTCCTTCATGACCTGGACTCCAGGCCCTTCATTCTGGATGCCCTTTATTTATCAGTGTGCTTTTTTTTTTTTTTTTTCAACTATGACACCTACAATTGAACATAAATGTTGAAAATATACAACTGGCTAGAGCAAAATACAGAGGGGCTATCACCTTTTTTGTTTCTAGAAGCCACGCCTCTCTTGATACAGCCAAAGATCATCTTAATAGCTTTTTTGGCTGCTACATCATATTGCGGAATCATTGAATTTGGAGTCCATTCTATCCCCCAGATCTTTTTCAAACAAACTGCCATCTAAGCACCCTCATCTTATATTTGTGAAACTGAATTTTTGAACCCAAGTGTAAGATCTTGGGATCTTACCCTACTGAATTTCATTATATTAGATTCATCTCAGTGATCTTGCATGATTGAGAGTATTGTGTTTTTTTGTTTTGTTTTGTTTGTTTGTTTTTGGATCTTGAATCCTTTATTCATTGTGTTAGCTGTTCTTCTTAGCTTTGTGTCATTTGGAAATGATAAGCATGCCATGTATGCCTTGATCCAAGTAACTGATAAAAATGATAAACAAAACTGGGCCAAGTACATATCCTTGGAACACTCCCCTCAAGACATCTTGCTTTGTTCATATTAAAGCACTGAATACTACTCTTTGAGTCTGGCCATTCAGTAAGTTCTTTTTTAAAATTTATTTTTATTTTTAAAATAAGTTTTCTCAGTTACATGTAAAGACAATTTTTAACATTCATTTTAAACAGGTTTTCAGTTCCCAATTTTCTCTCTCCCTCCCTCTCTGAGACAGTAAGCAATTTCATATAGCATGTATCTGTACAGTCTTGCAACATATATTACCATATTAGTAATGTTTGAAAGAAGATACAGACCCAAATGGAAAAAAAATAAAATGAAAAATAATATGATTCAATCTTCATTTTGACTTCATCAGTTCCTTCTCTGGGGTCGGGATAGTTTTTCATCTTGAGTCCTTCGGAATTGTCTTGCACCATTATGTTGAGACTAGCTGTCATTCACAATTGATCATCATAGAGTATTAGAGTATTGCTGTTCATTCAGTCAGTTCTGCATCCATCCAATTGCATTGTTTAGGTCTTATCTCTTCATTTTCTCCATAACAAGAGGTATTTATTAAAAGTACTGAGAGGTCTTGGTAGTTAAGTGGTAGAACTTTGCCAAGTGATCAGGGAGACCTGAAATAAATCCCCCAATCATTCGCCCTACCCCCTAACACACACTTGTATAAATAGACACACAAACACAAACATACACAGAAAAACCATTTATATAGGTGGGATCTAAAGGTAAAAAAGGCATTTTTTAATGGGCAAGGTAATTCTAAAAAGGATGGTTTGGATGCATGGGCAAGTTTTATGTTGGTAATGGTGAGTGCCTTATGGGTTGATTGTGTGTGGAAACCCACATACACATATATTTTAGGGAGCATGATATGGGTCTGGATCTATAATCTGACCTGATGCAGATCAGCAACTCCTTTGTAACTTATAGTCCTAGAGAGTTGCTTTGAGGGCACCTAGCTAGAAATGATTTCTATTTTTTCCCCTATTGACTACCTCTTTGAGTTACTCTCCAACATTGGCAACATAATATTTCCTTCCTTTCCCTCCTAAATATAGCTAGGATGTAACTTGGATATAAGTGGCCTCTGGAAAGAGGAAGGAAGTTACATAATTGTCTTCTTTCTTTAACCTAGTTCAGTGCAAAACATTTTGGTCTTAGAAATGGAAGACCTGGTTTTGAATCTTGGTTCTGCTGCTTTACTACCTGTGTGACTTCATTTTTCCGGCCTCAGTTTTACTCGTCTATAAAAATCAAGGGATTAGATGACATTATTTCTAAAGTTCATTTTAGTTATAATCTATTGATTAGTGGGAAATGTGATATATAAATGGGTATGTTTATATTTTCTATTGAGAAGACAAATTGTCCTTGTGTTTAAGTCTAACCCTTATTTTATCACAGATAGATATAAGCTGTTCTCTTTCCTTTTCCTTCACTCACCTATCCAGAGCAAAGTATCAATTTCTATTAATTGGCATAATAGTAAAGAACAATTTCTTATTTGCTTATATATCATGTACAGGACTGTATTGGTTTTATTGTCATTCGCTTTTTATCTTTAGAATTCTTGTTTTTAATTCTTCTAAAAGTCTTTTCCAGTGTAGAAGTTGTCACAGGGTAAAAAAAAAAAAAGGGTACAAAAGCAGCTGTTGTCACCATTAGGAACTAGGAGTTGGCAAGAACACTTTTGTTGCTAGGATGTCTAGGAAACAAGCATGATGGAGAAATAGAAAGAGGATGAGATCTTTCCTTCATGAGTTTTTTGCTGTTGTAGTAGAGAAACTCCATGTTCTTTTAACGTAGGAAAAATTAGGAAGATAGGCCCAGGTATGGACTCTCTAGGTATTTTCTTCCTGGAATGGTTTTCTTTTCACTCCTTAAAAAATACTTTGATTTGCTCTGAGATTTTAGAAGTAGTTGGCACTGACCTCTGGTGGTCATAGGAGACATTTTCTAGAATTACCTACTCATAAAAATTGCTACTTTGCTGATAATCATCAGATTCAAAAATCATCAAAATCACTGTGTGGATGTTGGGATATACTTTTTGAAAAAGGCATTATATGAAGCCTGTGTAATATTAGGTATAAGAATAATCATTATATAACTGACCATTTTGGATTTTTTAGTTACAAAGCTATTCAGATAACTAAAAGATATAATGAGACTATTGTAAATTCATTTTTCCATGAAGGAAGCTGTTTGTATCTGTTAAATGTATTCTGTCCTGTGGGAAAGACAACAGATCAAATAGTTATAAATAAAGCTGATAGGCACATGGATAAGCCTTATTATTCTTTAATGATTGTTTAATGCCTATTTCATACTTCTATCTTTAACATTTTGTTATACTGTTTGTGTACCAACTTGGAGCAGGCAGCATGATATAGTTGGAGAAGAATATTGAATTTGGAGTTGAAATATCAAGGGTCATATCCCATCTTTGTTACTCATTACCTGCCTGACTTTGGACAACTTACTTTGTCTCTTTGGAACGAAGCTTTTAATTCAATGACTTTACAACATGTGAAAACTTCTCTCCTCTAGATTTTTTGGAATGGCAGTCTTCAAGAGAACGATTTGTAATTTTTAACATTTCTTTATATACTCTGTTCTTAGCACAGTGTCTGGCACATAGTAGCACTTAATGAACGCTTGTTGACTGACTAAAATCAGTTTCCTCATTGTAGATTCAGCCATATGTGCAGCCCTGGAATATTGGAAATAGTTGTTTGTGTACTCTGTGTTTGTCTGTGTGTGTGTGTGTGTGTGTGTGTGTATGTGTATCAGTTAAGCTTTCTAAATTCTCATAATTGATTTTTACATTTTAATACCCTCAAATATAAAATTCTATCGTCAACTTCAGAATAAAGTAAAATAGCAGCCATCTTTATTATATTTGATCGTGCTAATTGCTTTGTACCATGTGGAGATAGATAGTAAATTTTATTCTTTAGACAGTAAAGGAGATAGCAATGAAATGCTCATTTCAATGGAGAATATAGTCATTGTTGCTGTATGATAATAGGAAGAATAATAATGATTGATAGGGGAATCTAGTAAAGTTGAAAGAAATATTAATTAACTGATTCTTTATATATAATCTGTTGTGTGTTAATTTTCCTATATCACTAAGGAAAATTGTGATCATGAAAATACTTTACAAACAGAAGGAATAAGCTATTGGTAGGTCATTCCAGATGAGCTACATAGTAATAAATGGATACCTTATTAGTGTTTTGGTTGTTCAAGTGAATGATGGTTTGAGAGTTGAAGAACAACTAGAAAAATTTATTAACCTTGGATCTGGACCAAGATGCTTATGGTTAAAACAATCCAGAAAATTGAACTGCTTCTGGAAGAATACACAAACTTTGCAGTCAGAGTTTGAAACTTGTACAGAAAGATACCTAAGAATGAATTATGTTGAAAGTTGCAAAGATATGAACAATTTCCTACTGTACCCAAGTTATACAATGTCTTCAACTCTTTGTGTTATAATAGAAAGAATATTGGACTTGGAGTCAGAATCCTTGAGTTCTCATCTTGGCTCTGGTATGTTAGTACCATTGTAAGTTTTGGAAAATCATGTAACTTTTCTGAGCCTCAATTTCCTTATCTATAAAATGGTGATGTTGGACTTAGAACTTCAGTATTCCTTCTAGCTTAATCTTATGACATTATCCAGAGTTTTATGGTCTTGTAGAAGTTTGGAACACATTAGAGATGACTTGGTTAAATGGACCAAGAAATAGAGTAGGATCTGATTCTAAATATCTAACTGAATTGTGATATGGGGAGAGATTCAGTTAATAATCTGTTTTCATGGTATTTTTTTCTGAGGAATACAGAGTCCTTTTTGTACCTCTTTTGTTTCCTTTTCAACACGGAAGTAAGGATTTTGATTATTGTTTATTGCCTCACAGGGAATGTGGTGATACAATATCAATCGTAGAGCATTTTCTTGTCACCAAATGCTTGTAGAATAAGATACTGTATTAAAGAATGTGTTATTAGGGCATTTTTTTTAATTTCTTTTATTCTTGCTATTCTAAACTTGACAAACCATAAACATGAATATTTCTATATACAAAGGACAGAAAAGAAGCTTTTACATGGAATCTGTGTTTTGTATACTTTATAAAGTGTCCAATAATAAATTCAATAGTTATTTCAAAGCTCTCCTTATCTGTCTCTCTGAACTTCTTTATTCTTCTATGTATTTTTAAAAGCTTCAGTGACACTTTATTTTTGTATCACTCTTAGTAAGCCCACTCCTTTATTCCTGTAATTCTCCTCTAAAATAAAAATAAAAAGAACCATCCTTTTTAATAAATAAGCGTAGTAAAACAAAAGACTGACTGTCTCCACTGTGCCATGCTGCTTCTCTTTGTTCTTTCCTAGGGCACAAAATATTTCATTACCTTAATATGAGCTTCATTGTTGTGTAGTGATAAAGACCTGGGCTTTGAAGCCAAAGGGATATGAATTAAAGTCCTGCCTCTGACACATACTGACTTTGTCATCTCGGGCAACTCACTAGCCTCTCAGTTCTCTAGGCAATTCTCTGAGACTGTAAATTGCAGAGAACGTGCTATGTTGGTAAAGTATTCCCTTCGTTGAGGAACTGCTTCTTTCGTTTGTATGAAACCACAGGTCCAAGTTCTTTTCCTATATTCATGTGCCATAATTTGATGAGCCATTCCTCCACTGCTGGCACTCAGTTTCTGATTCTTTGCTACAGCAAAGAGTGCTGATCTAAATATTTTTGTACATACGGGTTTTTTCTCTCTTACATTGATCTCTTTGGAGTTTGTATTGAGTAGCAGTATTGCTGGGTCAGGGTATGAATAATTTCATGACTTTCTAGATGTAATTATAAACTGGTTTCCAGAATGGCTAGACCAAAATTCACAGTTCATTTATTTTATTACTAATGATTTGGAGTATTTTTATATGATTGTCGATAGCTTAGATTTCTTCATTTGAGAACTGCCTGTTAATGTAGTTGGACCATTGGAGTGTAAATCTTGTTCTTATATATTTTGATCTATTCCATATATATCCTGCCTATCAGAACTTTATCAGAGAAATTTGTTGCAGTGATTATTTTTTGCAGTTCATTGATTCACTGCTGATTTTAACTTAATTGATTTTGGCCAAAAATTATTTAATTTTATAGTATCAAAATTGTCCATTTTATCTCTTCTCTGCCTTATTTGTCCAAACAAGAATTCTTTCCTTATTCGTATTTGTGAAAAGTATCTCTTCACCTGCTGTGCTCTAATTTGTTTATGATAACACCTTATATTCAGTTGGAGCTTATTGTGTATATGGTATGGGTTTGTCAAAACTGAATTTCTATCAGACTGCTTTCCATTTTTTCTGGCAGTGTTATTAGATGTGGGAGGTGAAGGAGAGAGAAGAGTCAAGGGTGACTCTGAAGTTGTAAACATGGGTGACAGGAAGGATGATGATGTCCTCAACAGAAATAGGGGGTGTTTCTAGTGCAGCAGATATTCCTTTGCAAGCTTTTCTAGTTCAGGTATGGTTGGTTAAAAAGGGAGCTATGTGTTTTGGTATCTGATTTAGGGGAGAAGGCAGTGGTGTCATTTTATGTTGTTATTACTCTAGGATAAATATGCAGAACTGAGTCTACTTAGGTTTAATTGTTTTCCTTACCCCCTGCAATCTAGTTTTATAGAACTAGAACATGAAATATAGTGGAGATAAATGTCTACTTCTCTCCAAAAATAAATTTTGAATGTAATGGGGAGAGGAAGGCATGGAGAACAGACATGTCTAGAAAGCAGTTCATATGAAAAAGAACAAGGAGTTTTAGGACATGGATGGTGATGAATTCTTTTTTACTGGAAATGTTTAAATAAAGATTGGATGATTGCTTGAAATGTTAGAGAGTACATAAATGATTTGGATGAGAGTGGACTATTTTTTTCTGTGATGTATTCTAACCTTTCATCTTTATGATTCTGTTAATGCATATCACTTGAAATGATTTTAATTTAATTATGGAAAAGCTTTTTGTAGAAGGTAGGATTTCCGTTAGTGCTTGAAGGAAGCTAGGAGGGCCAGGAGACAGAGAAGAGAAGAGAGAGAATTCCAGGCATTGGGGACAAGACAGCAAAAATGCCTTGAATTGGATAATGGAGTGTCCTGTGTGAAGAATAGCAAAAGAGAGCATTGTCACTAGATAGCAGAGGATAAGGTGTAAGAAGACTGGAAAAGTAGCTAGGGGTCAGGTTTTGAAGGATTTTCAATGCCAAACAGGATTTTATTCCATCTTGGAGGTTATAGGGAGCTTTTGGACTTTATTGAGTAGAAATGACATGGTCATACCTGTGCTTTTAGGAAGATCAGTCTGGCAGCTGAGTGAAGAATGGGTTGGAGTGGGAAGTGACTTGAGGCAGGAAGACCAACGTGAAAGCTGTTGGAATAGTCCAGATTTGGAGTAAGAAGGGCCTGCATCATAGTGGTAACAGTGTCAGAGAAGAGAAGGAGAGATGTTACAAGAGATATTACGAAGGTAAATTTGATAGGATTGGGCAGCAAAATCAATATGGGGCGGAGGTGGGGTGTGTGTGAGTGGAGTGGCGAGAAAGCCAGGATAACACCTAGGTTGAGAGCCTGGGTAACTGGAAGATTCCCTCAATAATAATAGAAGAGTAATTAAGAAGAAGGGAGGATTTTGGGAGAAATATAATAAATTTAATTTTAGACACGTTGAGTTGAAAATTTCCAATGGGCATTTGGACATGCAAATCTAGAGGTTAGGAGAGAGATTAGGATGAATAAATAGATTTAAGAATCATCAGCATAAAGAAGATAATTGAATCCATGATTTTTGATGGAATTGCCAAGCAAAATAATATAGAAAGATAAGAGAAGAGGGCCCAGGACAGAGCCTTGAAGGACACCTGCAGAGGAAACTGTGAGAAGGAATCATCCTGCAGGTAGAGGGAGAAACAGGAAAAAGTTGTATCTTAAAAACCTACTGATACAAGGAGAGGCTGATAAAATGTTACAGATAGCCTTATGTTCTTAACTGTTCTCATTGAGATGGGACAGGTTATAATTCTATAACAGTGATTAATACCTAGCATTTGTATAATGTTTTAAGATTTGCAAAGCTGGCTGGGTAGCATAGTAGGCAGTGTACTGGGCCTGAAAGGCTTGAATTAAAATCTAGATACAGATACTAGCTGTGTGATCCTAAGCAAATTATTTAACCTTTACTTCAGTTTCCTCAATTGTAAATTGAGGATAATAATAGTACCTGTCTCCCAAGGTTATCATGTGGATCAAATGAGATAATATTGGTAAAGCATTTACAATGCCTAGCTCTGTGTGTGTGTGTGTGTGATTGTTGTTGTTGTTATTACTAACTGGTAGTGAAATGATTCAAAATATTAATTCATTCGATAAATATCTCTTGCATGCCTATTCTGTGGAGGGAAAGTGTAAGCAGACTGGAACAGTAGGAAGGGGTCAGGTTATAAGGAATTTTAAAAGCCAAACAAGATATTGTATTTGAACCTTTGTAAACTTTAAAGTGCTATATAAATGCTAGTTGTTGTTATTATTACTGAGTTGGGGAGAGAGGTAACTAAGTGAAAAATGGATTGGAGGGGGCAGTGACTTGAAGAAGGTAGATCACCAGAATGCTGTTACAATAGTTTAGGCAGGAAGTGAGTGAGTGAGAAGTCAAAGATAACACTAAGATTAGGAGGTTGGGTAACAGAGTGGATGGTGGTGGCCTCCCAGTAAGAGGGAGCTTTGGGGATGAGTTCTGTTTTGGATATATCAAGTTTGAGATGCCTCTGGGAAATCTAATTCAAGATGTGTTAAGTGGTAGTGATTTGGGCCTGTAGTTCAGAAGAGAAATTATGGCTGGGTATGTAGATTTGGCATCATCGTCATAGAAATGATCATAGAACCCATAGGTTCTGATGAGATCACTGAGATCACCAAGCCTGATGATAGTATAGCAGAATTCAGCCAGCTTGGCTTGAGGGCCAAATCAGAATAGCATCCCTTTTTTTGTACCTGGGTGGTGCAAAAGCTAAGAACGGTTTTTACATTTTAAAATACAATAAAAAAATTTTTTAATGTAAAAAATAGTTCTTAGCTTCCTCGTCATAAGAAGCTGTGAGTTGTAGTTTGCTGACCCTTGGTATAGAGCAAGAAAAAGGGGGGAAAAAGGAAGTGTACAGAAAAGAAAAGAAGTGACAGATCCTTAGGTAATACCCATGGTATTGTATTGATAGGTGGGTAACATGGATAAAGAATTAGTAAAGGAGATTGTGATGGAGCAGTCAGAAAGATAGGAGAACCCAGTAAGAGCAGTTAAGAGGCTATTAACATTAATCTCAATGAGAAGTGATACAAACCTGAACCAAGAGAAGAGGTTGGTGGGAGAGAGGTTGGGGAGGTAGAAATGGCAACATTTCGTAATTGACTGGATATGTGGAGTGCAGGAGAGTGGGACCTAGCAAACTAGAAAAATACTTCAACAGAAAGAGGGAGCTTCTAAGGATGGAGAGTTTAGAGGGAAAGAGTATGTTTAGTTTTCATCCATGTTGAGTTTAAGATGTCTATATGTAGTGTGAAATGCTTAATAGACAATTGTTGTTGCAGGACTAATGTTTGGGAGACTTTATAGATCTGGAAGTCATCTGATAGAGATGATACTTAAAACTCATGGGAGCTGATGAGGTTACCCAGAGAGACTAAGACGCAACTTTGGGGAACACCCACAGTTGAGAGCATGATGTGGATGATAAGCCGGTAAAAGAGATTAAGAAAGATAAGAGAGTAGAAAAACCAGAAAGGAAAATGTATCAAGGAGAAGGCAGCCTGTAGGGTCAAATGGAGTAAGTAGGTCTAGAAGAATGAGGACTGAGAAAAGACCATCAAATTTGACAATTAAGAGATCTTTGGTAACTTTGGAAAGAACATTTTCTGTTGAGTGATGAGGTCAGATTGTACAGAGTTGAAAGAGAACATGTTGATTGTTTTTTTCAAGGAGTTTGGCTGAGAGGAAGAGATACAGGTTTAGTGAAGGTTTTTTTTTTTAAGAATGTGGGAAAATTGGATTTGTATGAAGACAGATCTCCTTAGATCCTCAGTATAGCTTATAATATGAATATTATCATCCCCGTATCATAGATGAATAAACCAAGGTTCATAGAGGTTATATGACTTGTTTGAAGCCACATGACTAAGTGTCAGAACTAGGTTTTAGAACTAAATTTTTAAATTCCAAAGTTAGTGTTTTGGGTTTTTTTTTTGTTTGTTTGTTTGTTTTTTCCTGATGTACCAAACTGCCTCAAATTTGAAGGAGAAATTTTGGTATAGATTTTTAAAACAATGGCCGGTAGACTGATCTTTGTGTAATTTGGGAGTAAGAAAGTATTATTATTATTTTTAAATAGAGGCAAAATACTTGGTACCCTATACTGAGGGGACTGTAGGGGCAGTTGCTAATTAGAGTAATGATCAGAGATTGGGCCCTACACTCAGGATAGCTTGGAACACTTTGGGGACAAAAGCTCTTCTAGGGCTTTAAAAAAAAATCTTACATATATTATTATAAGAAAATATTTTAGAGCAGGTGGGAGTTATTGGCACATTGACCTACTTGCTGTTCCTTACACAAGAAATGTAGTCTTATGATTCCAGATACTTTCACTGGCTTGTCCCAATGCCTAGAATTCTCTTTCTTTTAATCTCTGTCTCCAGGCCTGACTCTCTCTTCAAGTCTTAGTTAAAATCCTACCTTTTACAAGCCTTTCATGATCTTACTTAATGCTATTTCCTTCCCCTGTTGATTACCTCCAGATTATCCTATTTCCCTTTTGGATGTAGTAGTTTATGTGTTCTCTCCTCCATGAGACTGTGAGCTTCTTGAGAGTGGGGAATGGTTTTTTTTTGTTTGTTTTGTTTTGTTTTGTTTTGTTTGTGTCTGCAACACTTAACACAGTGCCATAGTTCACTTTCTAAATGCTAATTGACTTCCAGAATCATAAGATCATAGGATTTTGAGTTGGAAGGTGCCTTTAAAACAATTACTAGAAGGTCTCTAAGGCCCTTCCTAGTTCTTAAGCAGTGATCATTTTGTTCAGCTAGCTTATTTTACAGCTCTGGTTACCTGAGGCTTAGAGACTTGCCCCAGCTTACATATCTATCTAGTAAATAGCAGGACTTGCGAAGTCACTGCCATCTATCAAATGCAGATAGATTATAAAGGTCCAAGTTGTTACATGAAGTAACTTGTTGAGTCATTTGTTGATATTTATTCTTTTACATTCCTTCTTGTAAAAGGCATACTGAGGGCCACAATGTCCCTAAAATTTCATTCAGCAATGAAAGTTTTAAATATCCAAGGGGAAGAAAACTCTCCACAGTAAAACCAAATGCTGGCAATCGCTAGGGAATATGTTCATAAAATTTAGAGTTGGAAAGGGCCCTAGATAGTCCAACCCACTTATTTTACTGTTAACGAAAATGAGGCCCATTGAGGTTAATGAGTTATGAGTTGTACCTGCCTGTAGAGGTAGGAAATAATAGAGCTAGAATTTTACCTGAGTTTCTCTGACTTTGAAAACAGTTCCTTTTCTTTTGTACCATATTGCTTACGAGTATGCAACACGGCTTAGTGTTAACACGAGTTATTTAGGGTTATCCACTTATGTTGCTATTCATATGCTTTATTAATTATATTGCATATTCTGTGGTAGCAGATGATTTTTATCAAGGAAATCTTGATTACCTCTATTAAATCATTGGCATACGAACCTGAAAGTTTCCAGGATTTACTTTACTTTCACTTCTGTAACTAGCAGAGTATGTGACACAGTCATCTTCTAAGAGTTTGTTTGAATGGTGCATTTATTCTTTGAGTAAGTGCTAAGTACCTTATAAAGAAAATTAAATAGACATGTTTCCTATGGTTTAGGGAGTTTATGATCCAAGGCATAATACAGATATTTAATTTATGGATTTAGAGCATGATTGGCACAATGGGAAATCCCTTTGCCACAGTGTTAAGTGAAGAGGTTTTCACGTTGGAAGGAGTCACCACCACTCTGCAACTGCTGTAGATGGAAGCGGGGACCTTCATTTGGTCGTGTGTCTGGTGCAAGGAAAAATTGACAAAAAATTAAGATTCTTTCTGTTTTGGTTCTAGTCTTTGTAGAGAGAGGATGGTCCAGAAAGAACATTGATTATAGCATCAGAAGACTTGTGCTCAAGTCCTGACTGTAGTAGTAATAATAGTAGTACAATAAAACAAGGTGTGCCTGTATTTGATTTTTGTACTTGTATCCACAGTACCTTACATGTAATAAGTGCTTAATAAACAACCTGTTGATTAAGTTATTTATTGATCATCATTCATTACCTAATATAGAAGCATAATGATGTTGTGGTCAGTTTTATTCAGTTTAATATTTGACTTAGACTCTACTCTGTAAGACTAAAAGTATCAGTGAAGATGCTGACCTATATTGGGAGAGAAAGAGTTCCCTCCTCTAGGAGTTCCTTGTAGCAATTAAGTCATGTCCAATTCTTGCTCCTGTCCATATCCATAATAATTTACTAGCCATAATTAGATGAATTTCTGTATTGGTTATTTCATGTCCAGAAGCCTTTTCCCTGACAATGGAATGTAAGTCTCCACAAAGGCCTTAAAAATATTAATTCTGGAATTAGAGTATTGCAGCTATGCATATTGTCACACTTCTGTTGTCACTAATGTTGGGGAGGCTGAGGCTGTTGGATTGCTTGAGATCAACAGTTCTGAACTGCAGTAAGCCTAAAACTGTTTAGGAGTCTCTACTGTCTGACCACAGAATGGTGAGCCCACCGAAGTGTATGGCCACTAGACTGGCTATATTGTTCTTGTTCAGTCATTGCAGTCCTGTCTAACTCTTCATGACTCTGTTTGGGGTTTTCTTGGCCACGATGTTGGAGTGGCTTGCCATTTCCTTCTCCAGCTCATTTTACAGATGAGGAAACTGAGGCAGACACGATTAAATGACTTACTCAGGATCACACAGTAAGTGTCTGAGGCCAGATTTGAACTCAGGAAGATGAATCTTCCTGACTCCAGGTCCACAACTCTAGTCACTGAACCGCCTAGCTGCCGCTAGACTGGGTAAAGTGGGACCAAATGGCTCATATTGGAAAAATGGAGCAGGTTAAAGCTTCCATGCTGGTCAAGATAGGGAGAGAAAGAAGGAAGGAGAGGAGACAAGGAAGAAAAATTAAAGTATGTCAATGACTGTATCTACTTAAGACAAATAATAGGTGGTGTGACATTTTGTAGTGATTATAGAATGTTATGAGTTGTTGGTAAACTTAGGTTCTTTATTGGCCACTTTTGGGGAGATTTTACTGCAACATAAGGCTTTTGAGAGCAGAAAATTGTTGTTGGATTCTTTGCATCCAGTGATAATCATCATAATGCAATATTAGAGGAGTAGTAAAAAAAAAAAACTATACGTGTAAGAAGCTTTCATAACTGTTTTGGATATGTGCCTAGGATTATCATCTCCACCTGGATCCTATTTGTATCTCAGGATCAGCAAGTCTAAAACTTGGAACATCATTAAATAGGATTTTGGAGCTAACAGGTGCCATGGAATTTATCAGGCCCATTTTTACCACTGCATAAAATTAGGCCCACAGTGGTTACATGACAGCTGGTTAGAGGCAGAGTCCAAACTAGAATTTTGGTACCCAGACGTGTAATTCTGTGCTCTTTTCCCTCCATCGTGGTAATCCTATACTTCTCTCGAATCTCTTATTTCTGTTAATGGTACTGCCATTTTTCCAGTCACCCAGGCTTGAAACCTGAGTCACATCTGACTCCTCTGTCACCCTACACATTCCAACATTTGTTATTTCCTATCATCCTTACCTCTGGAATATTTGACACCTTTATTTCTCATTGCCATTTCTCTGGTTCAGGCTGTTTTTATCACTCATGTGAATGGTCTTTTTTTTCTTTTCTTTTTTAACATGTGTTTTTAAACCTTTGGGTTACAAATCTTCTCCCTTCCTCCCCACCCACCCTCCCTGGAAAGGTGAGCATCTTGATACAGGTTATAGATGTGTAGTCATGCAAAACACTTCCATAGTAGTCCTGTTGTGAAAAACTAAGTATATTTTCCTTCATCCTATCCTACCCCCCCATTTATTTTATTCTCTCGTTTGATCCTGTCCTTCCTCAGAAGTGTTTGCTTCTGATTATCCTCTCCCCCAATCTGCCCTCCCCTCTATCAACCCCCTGCTCTCTTGTCCCCTTTCCCCCTTATTTTCCTGTAGGGTAAGATAGATTTCCATACCCCATTGTGTATGTTATTCCCTCCTTAAGTCAAATCCTATGGGAATAAGATTCACTCATTCCCTCTCACTTTCCCCCATTTCCCCTCCACTGTAAAAGTCTTTTCTTGTCTGTTTCATATGAGATAGTTTACCTCATTCTACTTCTCCCTTTCTCCTTCTCCCAGTATAATTCTCTCTCACCCCTTAATTTTATTTTCCAGATATCACCCTTTCATCTTCAACTCACCCTGTACCCTCTCTCTGTCTGTCTGTCTATCTATCTGTCTGTACATACATATAATTT
This sequence comes from Vombatus ursinus, assembly GCF_900497805.2. Taxonomy (NCBI): domain Eukaryota; kingdom Metazoa; phylum Chordata; class Mammalia; order Diprotodontia; family Vombatidae; genus Vombatus; species Vombatus ursinus. Next base: position 35,678,645 of record NW_020954559.1, read on the forward strand.
TTTTCCCCTCCCACTACCCTGACAAAGGACTCATGAGTTACAAATACCATCTTTCCATGCAGGAATGTAAACAGTTCAATCTTAATAAGTCTCTTATGATTTCTCTTTCCTGTTTACCTCTTCCATGTTTCACTTGAGTCTTGTAGTTGAAAGTCAAACTTTATATTCAGCTCTGGTCTTTTTCTCAGGAATGCTTGAAAGTCCCCTACTTCATTTAATGACCATTTTTTACCCTGAAGGATTGTACTCAGTTTTGCTGGGTAGGTAATTCTTGGTTGTAATCCTATCTCCTTTGCCCTCCAGAATATCATACTCCATGCCCTCTGGTTCCTTAACGTAGAAGCTGCTAAATCTTGTGTTATCCTGATTGTGTTTCCACAATATTTGAATTGTTTCTTTCTGGCTGCCTACAATATTTTCTTCTTGACGTGCGAATTCTGGAGTTTGGCTGCAATAGTACTAGGAGTTTTCCTTCGGGGATCTCTTTCAGGAGATGGTGGGTGGATTCTTTCAATTTCTATTTTGCCCTCCGGTTCTAAAATATCAGGGCAGTTTTCCTTGATGATTTCTTGAAAGATGATGTCTAGACTCTTTTTTGATCATGGCTTTCAGATAGTCCAATAATTTTTAAATTCCCTCTCCTGGATCTATTTTCCAGGTCAGTTGTTTTTCCAGTGAGATATTTCACATTGTTTTCTAATTTTTCATTCTTTTTTAAAAATCATTTATTTATTTATTTTTTAGCCAGGTGGTAGGGTTAAGTGACTTGCCCAGGGTCACACAACTAGTAAGTGTTACGTGTTTGAGGCTGGATTTGAACTCAGCTCCTCCTGAATCCAGGGCCAGTGCTCTATCCACTGTGCCACCTAGCTGGCCCTGTAATTTTTCATTCTTTTGGATTAGTTTTACAGTGCCTTGATTTCCCAAAGTGTCACTAGCTTCCAATTGCTCCATTCTAATTTTAAGGAAGTATTTTCTTCAGTAGGCTTTTTGACTTCCTTTTCCATTTGGCCAATTTTGCTTTTTAGGGCATTCTTCTCCTCATAGACTTTTTGGACCTCTTTTGCCATTTGGGTTAGGTTATTTTTTAGGTTTTATTTTCTTCACTTTTTTGGGGGGTCTCCTTTAGCATCACTCTCAGTTTTTCCTCTACTTCTCTTACTTGCTTCTCAAAATCCTTTTTGAGCTCTTCCATGGCCTGGGACCAATTCATATTTTTCTTGGAGGCTTTGGATGTAGGAGCTTTGGCTTCATTGTCTTCTTCTGGTTGTATGTTTTGATCTTCTTTGTCACCAAAGTAAGATAATATAGTTTGACTCTTTTTGCGCTGCTTGCTCGTGATCTCGGCCAATTACTTGAGTTATAAACTCTTTGTTAAGGTAGGGGTCTGTTTCCGGTGTGGAGAATGTGCTGTCCCAAGCTTCAGGGGTTTTGTTCAGTTGTTTTCAGAGATACTTCTAGGTACCTGTAAATTTTCAGTTCTTCCAAGGTGCTATGATCAAGGACGAAATGTTTACTCCTTTCCTGGCCTGTGCTCTAGTCTATGAGCACTCTTTTCTGTCTTGGAACTGTGAGGAGGATTTCCTCTCCACAGTCACTACAAGCTGCACTGCTGCAGTGCTCCTCCTTGCCCCAGGACAGCCACCCAGAACTGTGACTCAGATCTAAGCATGGGCAAAGCAAGAGAATCCTGTACCAGCAGAGAGATCTCTGCAATCCCCCTTTGATCAGCCACTCAATTCGCCCTCAGTCTGTGGGCCAGAAGCTCAGGAGGCAGCTGCCACCCCAGGGCCGAGCTCGGGGAATGGGGCTGGGACCCCAAGCTTCTCTCTCACTGAAGAAACAGACTTTTCCCACTGACCTTCTAAGTTGTCTTTGGCTTTCCTGGGTTGAGAAGTCTGGAAACTGCCATAGCTGCCGGAGATTCAGTCCTCTGAGTCCTGCTCCGGGTTTGCTGAGGCCTGTGTGCCCACGCCAAACTGTGTTCCTGTCCCCTACCTGCGCAATATACCTTTCTGATCAACCATCCAGGTTGTCTTGGGCTGGAAATTTGTTTCACTTTGTCTTTTGTGGGTTCTGCTGCTTTAGAATTTGTTTAGAGCCATTTTTTATAGGTTTTTGAAGGGGTTTGGGGGAGAGCTCAAGTAAATCAATGCTTTTACTCTGCCATCTTGGCTCTGCAACCGTGGATGGTCTTATAGCACCCAAGAGGGCTCTGTGCCTTTAATTTTCCTCATCTCTAATTCAGCCTATATACTACTGACATAACCACAATATTCTTAGTAAAGTGTAAGCTTGAGATTAATTCTACTTTACTACTTCATTTTGCCCCATGCAAAATAATAATAATAATAATAATAATAATAATAATAATAAGGATAATAATAAATAAGTAAAACTATCCAGCCTTTACTAGGTGATAGGCACTGTGCTAAGCACTTCACAAATATTGTCTCATTTTATCCTCATGACAACCTTAGGAGGTAGGTGCTATTATTACCCACATTATACAGAGGAAACTGAAGCCAGCAGGGGTTAGGTGATTTGCTCAAGGTTACACAGCCACAAAGTGTCTTAGGCTAGATTTAAAAGCAAATAGTCCTGACTTCTGGCCCTAGGTTCTATTCACTGCACCACGTCTTGGTAATTGTCTTATGTACTTACTAAATTAAGTTGAACACTTTGTAGAACATGGCTTGACTTGAGATATGTTATATGGAGTTTATTGCTCATACTAGATGAGCAATAAATCCTCCAAAAGTCAGGAACCACATCTTATTTAAATTTGGTTTTTATACCTACTGTAGGTAGGTATTTTGTATTTAGTAAGTCCTTAATATACAAGGAGATAGCTGTGATTTGGTTTGGGCAAAAAAAAAAGAGCATTGAATTTGGAGTGAAGGCCTGGGTTCCAGTTCTGTCTTTGCTCCCTAGTAGCCATTTGATTTTAAGTAATCTCTGAATTTTTCTTTTTCTCTATAAAATGGAGATAATGATAATTTTATTGCATTCCTCGTGGTTTTGAGAGTCAAAGAGATAATGTATATAAAGCACTTTGCAAAGTGTGAGGTGATAATAAATGTCAGTTATTAATGACAATAGCATGTTTGTTGAATTTGAATTCTACTCAATATTTTTATCAAATTTGCAGTTCTTTGTGTGTTAAGAAGCCACTTTGGAACAGGATGAATTTGTTTTTCTGTCCTACTGTTTCCTTTAGTATAGTGGTTAGAAAATTAATGGAATATCCTTTCACTTTGGATAAACCACTTATTAGAAGAGATAATCAATTTTACTCTATCCCTGCCAACAATGGCACTTATATATTCACAGCTTTAGTTAGACTTTGGCAGATCTAATTATAGACTTGTATTTTCTGTGGATGTAAAAATATTGAACAAAGGCATTTTTGTTTGCTATATTATAGCCCTAGTTGGCATATTGAAATCAGAAATCCTTTGCTTAATAGCAAAATGAGTTGGTAAATAAGCTTGATGTTTAGCTGTGAAAGTAATCTTTGATTTATGATAACAGAGTTTCACTGAGAAATCTTGGTTTCTGTGTCTGTGATGGGAGGAAAGTTTTTTCTATCCTCAGCTTAGAGATTTATTAACAAGTGGCATAGTATGAAAATCAGGTGTCTTGGAAGAATGATTTTTCCAGGTTAAGTGTTCTTATCACTTCAGTAACTAAGACTTGTAACCCTTCCTCCTTGAGGAAAGGCAGTAAATCAAGCAGTTTTAAAACCAATTTTAAAGGAAAACTTTTTTTAAAAAAATTAAGTACCTTTGTGCTTTATCATAACTGAAAATATTGAATTTAGTATAAGTTGTTCTTGATATGAGGTCATAATTTATGAACAACAACAACAGTGCTTTTATTATACTCATTTTAGGAACTATTAAAGTCTGTGAGGCTCTTTGTTCTTTGTTTAGTGACCCCATACTTCTGTGCATTTTTAGCTGTCAGCTGTCATTTCAGTCAGTCAGCAAGCTTTTATGAAGTACTTACTTTGTATCAGTCAGTGTCTTAAGGCCTGGGGGTTACAAAGAAAGGCAAAAACAGATCCAGTTCTTAAGGAGCTGACATTCTAATGAGGAAGACCACATATAATTAACTAGGTACAGACAAGATATGTACTGTGTAAGTAGAAGGCAGTTCCAGAGAGGAAAGCATTAGCGACTAGAAGGGAGAGAAGAGACTAGGAAAGGCTTCTGTAAGAGACTGTGTGTTGAGCTGAGTCTTGAAGGAAGGGAGGGAGGTCTGGAAGTAGAGATGAGAAGGGAAAGCATTCTAGGCGTGGGGGGAGCCAGTGTAAAGGCATGGATCCTTGAAATGATGTGTCACGGTGAGGAATAACTCAAAGGCCATTGTTGCTAGATCATAGAGTACGTTGAAGAGAGGTAATGGCTGAGAAGACTGGATAGGTAAGAATAGACCAGGTTGCGTAAAGTTCCAAACTCCAAACAGAAGAATTTGTATTTGATCTTAGAGGTTCTAGGGAGCTACTGAAGTTAATTGAATAAGAAGATGGTAAGATCAGACCTGTACTTTAAGAAGATCAATCCGACAGCTGAGTGGAAGATGTATTAGAGACTTGAGGCATGAAGACCAATCAGAAGATTATTATGGTAGTAGTCCAGGTGTGAGATGATGAGGACTTGCACTAGGACACTGGAGAGTTAGAAGAGAGAAGTTGGAAGAGAGAAGCGGGTATATGTTTTGAAGGTAGAAATGATAAAACCTGGGAACATATTGGGTGTGTATGATGATTATAAATGATGAAATGATGATTACAGTGAAATTGGGAGCCCGAAGGATGGGGAGGATAGTGATACCATTGACAGTAGAGAGGACTGGAAGAAAGGGGAGAGGTTTTGGGGAAAGATAGTAAGTTCTGTTTTAGACATGTTAAAATGCCTCTGGGATTTTAGTTTTAAGTTTAAGATTTCTAAGTGACATTTGGTGATGTGGGTCTGTAGCTCAAATGGAGAACTAGGGCTTACTGATGTAGCATTTACTTACAAAAAGATGATAATTGAGTCCATGGGAACTGTTGAGATCACCGGGTGAAAGATTATAGAAGAAAAATGGGTGTTTAGGACAGATTTTAAGGAAAGAGGGTTTGATATAAATGAAGACTCAACAGAGGATACACGAGTATCAGACTGGAAAGTGTTGAACCAAGAGAAAGTCCAGAGAAGGAGGAAATGATCAGCAGTGTCAAATGCTAATGGAGAGGTCAAGAGGGATGAATATTGAAGGGGAGGAACATTAGATTTGACAGTTTAGAGGTCATTGATAACTTTAGTGAGTATTTGAATGATGAGGTCAAAACCAAAATTGCAGAGAATTTTGAAGAGTGAGAGGAGAGGAATTGGAGTCACTAGTATGAACAACTTTCTTAAGGAATTTAGTTTTGAAGAAGAGGAGAGCTATAGTGTAACTAGCAGATATAGTACGATCCAATGAATTTTTTAATGGATGGGGAAGACATGAACATATTTATAGGAAGAAGGGAGAGATTGAAGATAAGAGTGGGAATGAGAGTTGGGGCAATCTGGAAATGACATAGAATAGGAACAAAGGAACATGTAGAGATGGCCTGGGCAAGGAAAGGACCATTTCTTTATCAAATGTGATGGGGAAAGATGTGAGATAGTGGAGTAAAATCAGCATTTTTGTTGAGCTTTCCCAAACACACCCCTCTCTCACAACTTAAAAAAGGGCATCAAACTGAACTCTGAATGAGAAAAGCAACAAAAAGAGTGAATCATTTTTCTAGCCTGGAGCAGCTTAGAAAGACAGAAAGAGAAGTCTGCAGATACTGAGGTTGGTGTTGACTGGGAGAATGGTGCTGCAGCAGAAGCTGTACCAGCTATGTGCTACAGTAGTAGCAGTTACAGGGAAAAATGCCCAGGGACTATAAGGGGAATGAACACTTGGTCAGAAAGAGATTCTAGAGGACCCCCATACTAACACTGGGTGCAGGAGAGGGTATCATTTAACAGCCTGTTGCCTATTACCCAGTACTAGATCTCAGTTCCAGGAGTGGTCACGGTCACAGAGAACCTACCTGAGTAAGGACCAGAGTACAGACCAGGAGGGCAGATTGCAAATCTGGAATATACTGTTTTGAAAGCACTGATAACTTATAGGCCTCTCACTGATCTGTGAAAGCAAAAAGAAGTTCATAAAAGACAGAAACTAAGGCCTGACCTCCTCCATTTCCCCCCATCCTCAGAGGTGAGCAGAGCCTAACACTAATATAAATCCAAAGTCAAAATATAGGCTAGAAAATGTACCTGATCATAAGAAATTGCTATTGTGACGGGAAGCTCAAGACACAAACTCAGAAAAAGACAGTGATAAAAACATCTAAATGTGCAAAATATCAAAGGAAAATGTAGATTGGACACAAATTCAACAAAAATTTTTAATAGCGTTCAAAACTTTTTCTTCAGTTGGAAATTTGTCTAAAGAGAGATTGACTTCAACCTGAGGTAAATGACAAATGGCTTCAGCATTGATTGATGATGATCTGTTGAGAACACTAAAGTGTTTAGCCCATCTCTCCAGGATCATGTCTTTGTCACTAATCAGTATGGCTCCTTCAGCTCTTAGTAGTTGAGATACACCAGCATGGTGTGCCCTCATCAGAGAAGGTGCTGTGCTGTATGAGCAAGGCAGAATTGCAGTAGCTCAAAAAGAATGTGAGATGTACCAATTTAGAGAATCTGCCCCAGATGTTCACATGAACTATTTATGCCCAACCTGTGGTAGAGCATCCTGAGCTCATATTGATGTGATCAGCCATATCGGTTGAGCACACTATAAATTGACTCTTAACATAGCAGTGTCATTTTGGTCGTCTTCAAGAACAAAGGACAACAACAAGTGAACCAACCAACCAGCCAACCATATTACCAACAAACCCAGAAGGAAGAAATAGAGAAATTCCATTTAAAATAACTGCAAACAGTATAAAATACTTGGGAGTCTTCTTGCCAGGACACATGCAGGAATTATATGAACACAATTACGAAATGCTCAACAAATAAAGACATATCTAAATAATAGGAGAAATATCAATTGCTTATGCAATATAATAAAATATAATGCAATATATGCAATATATTAAATATATAAATATAATGCAATATAATAAAAATCGTGATACTACCTAAATTAGTTTACTTATGTAGTACCATGCCAATTAAACTACCAAAGAACTAACTTAGAGAACTAGAAAAAACAAAACAAAACAAAATTCATATGGAAGAACAAAAGGTTAAGATTATTAAGGTAATCAAGGAAAAAAAAATGAAGTGAGGAAGCCTAGCAGTACTGGATCTCAAACTGTACTACCAAGTAGTAATCATCAAAACAGTTTGGTACTAGATAATAAATAAGAGTGGTGGATCAATGGAATAGATTAGGTACACAACATACAGAAGTAAATTAGCATAGTAACCTGGTGTTTGATAAGCCTAAAGATCTCAGCTATTGGGGCAAAAACTCACTATTGACAAAAAATATTGGGAGCACTAGAAAGTAATTTGGCAGAAACTGGGCATAAAACAACATCTTACACTATACACCAAGATGAGTTCAAAATGAGTACATGATTTAGACCTGAAGGGTGATATCTTATACTCAGGGGAGCACAGAAGAAATTACTTATTGAATGTATAGATAGGGAGAGGGTCATGACCAAACAATATATAGAGAGGTCCACAGGAGGTAAAATGGATAATTTTGATTGCATAAAATTAAAATGTTTTTGCACAAGCAAAACCAATGTAGCCATGTTTAGAAGGAAAGCAGGAAAATGGAAATTTTTTCTAGTAAGTTTTTCTGATAAAGTTAACATTTCTCAAATATATAGAGAACAAAACCAAATTTGTAAAACAGGAGCAATTCTCCTATTGTTAAATGGTCAAAAGATACAAACAAGCAGTTTTTAGAAGAGAAAACTCAAACAATTAATAGACTTTTGAAAAAATGCTCTAAATCACTAATAACTAGAGAAATACACTGTTAAACACTTCATGCCAATCAGATTCACTTAAGATGACAGAAAAGGAAACCAACATGCTGGAGGGGATGTGGGAAAATAGGTACACTAATGCACTGTTGGTGGAGTTGTGGACTAGTCCATTCCTGAGAACAATTGGGAACTATACTCTTTGACTTAGTAATACTGCTACTAGGTCTATACCCCAAAGAGATAAAAGAAAAAGGCAAAGGAACCATATGTACAAATATATTTAAAGCACCTCTTTTTGTGGTGGTAAAGATTGAAAAATGAAGGGATTGCCCACCAATTGGGGAATGGCTGAACATGTTGTGGTATATGATTGTGATGGAATACTATTGTGCTGTAAGAAATGATGGAGAAAATGGTTTCAGAAAAACCTGGGAAGATATACATGAACTGATGGCCAAGTCAAGTGAACAGAACCTGGAGAACAATGTACACAGTAACAGCAGTATTGTAAGGGATAATCAGCTGTGAAAGACTTAGTTACTCTGATCAGTGTAATGATCCACCACAACTTCAAAGGATTCATGATGTAAAATGCTTATCTACCTGTGGAGAGAGAACTGATGAGCTCAGAATTTAGATTGAAGCATATTTTTCCCTTTATTTTTCTTTGTAAACCCCCCCCCCCACCAACATGGCAAATTTGGAAGTATGATTTGCATGACTTTATACACACACACACACACCCACACACACACACAGTAGGTATCATATTTCTTGCCTTCCTAATGGGTAGGGGAAGAAGTTGGCAGGAGAGAGAGATTTTGGAACTGAAAATAAAAATAAATTAGGTAACACATATCAACTGAAAATGAGTGATAGAGGATGTGATGGCACAAGATGTCTGAGTGCTGAGAGATAGGGAAAACAGGAGATGTAAGAAGAGAAGGAGAGAGTTTGACAGTGGCTTCATTGTTTTGGCAAAGAATGAAGTGACACCTTTACCTGAGAAGTCTGGAGGAGGGAATATATGGGTGGCTTGAGGAGAGATGAGATTTAGAACAATCACTATGGGTTAGTGAATTTCTGAGAAAAAACAGATAAATAAGTAACTTTATAAATAAGCAACTATTTAATATCACATTCTAAAGTAAGGCTTTGTGGTAGTTATTTTGTTTAGTATTTACAAGTCTTCTAGCTTCATAACTCTTTTTTTCCCTCCACATGGTTGAGATTACTGGTAGTTTAACTACTGGATGAATAGGAAATTACTTATTACTTTGTTTAATCAGTAGTTTTGTGAGCATAATTATTCTTCTATATTTAAGCAGAAATCAAATTTTGTGGTGCATCTTTTTTTTTATAATGATAAGTTAGATCAGATGAGAGCTTCTTGCCTAAATGTTGTATTTTTACTGTTAAGCACCTTCTCTTTTGATTTTGAAACTTATGATTATTTTATTTTATTTCATGTTGTTTATCTCTAGGTTGCCTGAAGCTCAGCAGAGAGTTGGAGGCTGCTTTCTAAATCTGATGCCACAAATGAAAACTTTGTACCTTGCATACTGTGCCAATCACCCCTCAGCAGTAAATGTTCTCACAGAACACAGGTATGTAGTTTTCTGAGTTCAAGGCAATTAAGAACCCTTGGCTCTCTGGCCCTATCCCTTCTGCCCAAAAACACAAAAAGTAAATGTTATCTTTGAATGTTGCTCCTTGGGGTGCCTTGAAATGGCACACTTGGATATAAAGCTAGTAATAAGTTGTCTGGGAAGGTAGTTGAATTTGGTTAATTTAGGAGTGGGAATGTGGTAGAGTGGATAAAATTATCTTTAAAAAAAGCTCATGCACATCCCTTGAATTGTCTTTTGCAAAGCTGTCTCATTTTATGTAATATTTACATTCTCCAAAAATTTTTGGTATATTAAATTTTAGCTAATCAAATCTTATTTTTGTATTGACATAAATAATCTCTGAAATGATAATTTGTTTTCATTTCCCTTTAGTTTTCTTTTTCTAGTTACTCTAGCATTCTCAGGTCATAGCTTCTCAAATAAATGCACTAGGAGGAATTTCTTATTCTTTAAAGGAATCTTCAAAAAACTGAAATAAAAACCGTTAACTGCCCAGGGTGATCAACATCCGTAGATGGTTTTATTTGTGAATTTGGATTTTTTTTTTTAAACCAAGTTCAGGTCATTGTACATAGTGGTTGTATATAGTACAGCTCTTTAATACCATAGGTCTAAGGTGGTATTTTATGTCTTTGCCCATATTAACATTATGGTGGGGTTTTATTGTAACTATCTTTGGTAAGGAAGCAAGGTGCTTAAATTATGCTCTGTGGTCTGAAATATACACAGTTCTTTTGGTATCTTTTTCAAGACCCTGTGATAAAACAAACAATGCATTTTATAAGGACCTGTATTATAGAGCACTATGCTAGGTGTCTAGAAGTTACAAAGTTTCAATAATGCATAATTCCTGCCCTGAAAGAGATTGTAGTAAGTATGTGGATATGACACCAAAACAAAGTACTTTTGAGATGTCTGAGGGGGAAAGCTGTTTTTATATTGCAAAATGGGGATAGAGGCATTTTGTTTAAGAATATTCTGTCTAGGGGCAGCTAGGTGGCACAGTGGATAGAGCACCAGCCTTGGAGTCAAGAGGACCTGAGTTCAAATTCGGCCTCAGACCAAACACTTGACACTTACTAGCTATGTGACCCTGGGCAAGTCACTTAACCCCAACTGCCTGAAAAAAAAAGAATAATCTGTCCTTAAAAATAGCTACAACTAATCCCTTTCTATGATCCTCATCCTTAAGGAACTAGAACAACTTCTGCCAACACTATCTGAAAGAGTTCTTTCCCTCACCCCTCAGGACCTATAAGTATCAGAAAGCCCTTCCTACTCATCATATCTGACTCTTTCTACCAAGCTTCTAAATGAACAAGTGGAAATATTCAACTCAAGAGTAATTGTCCCCTTACAACCCTTCACTTAGTACCATAATCCCTTGAAGAGCTAACCTAGGTTTAGGACGTCTCTCCACCCTTGAATGTAGTAGACTTGTGTCACTGGATCATTGAGTGAATGAAGGAAAAAGCATTTACTAAGCACTTACTGTGTGCCACACACTGTACTAAATGTTGGGGATACAAATAGAAGAAGATAGTCCCTATTCTCAAGATGCTCACAATTCAATTAGGGCAGATAATACTTGTGGGAGAGTCCAGCTGTAGGGCAGATGGAAAGGCCTGAAGGCCCGAAAGGTTCAGTTACAAGGCCAGGAGTCCTTATGACGTTTGGTGGTATCTACTGGAGTGGTGAAGCAGCCCAGTGTTGTTGGGAAGGGTAAGTGGATCAAAGAGTTAGCGTATAGAGGTGGCTCTGGATTCTCTCTGACAGGTCTGCGGATCGTAATTCAGTGTCTAGCCTGGACAGGAAAAGGGAAAGAAAGAATGGCTGGGGAAGATTACTGTGGGCTTTTAGTTGAGGGTGTTGGGATAAATGAACCTCTAGAAAATGTGTACCAAACACCCCCAGTCAGAATTTGGAAGGCCATTTTCTCTTAGAAACAATGCTATGTGGTGGTTAGGTTCGATGATAATACCAGTATTGTGATTCAGCTGAATTTTGGGTAAATTGGCTTTTATGTGCTCTCCTGGCACCCATAACCACCATGAATAATGTTATTTGTATGAGAAAATGCATTGTTTTATCTTTCTGCTCCATTAGAGTTTGAGGAGATTGAGGTGCTAGAGAGACATTCATTTGCTGGAAAACAGCAATTGGACATGTAGTGCAAGAATTTAGGAGAGACTGGGATTGCATATATAGATTTGGGAGACATCTGCATAGAGATGACAATCAAAGTCATGGAATTAGATGAGATCACCAAGGGAAATCATGTAAGGAAGAGAAGGACAGTATTAGGGATATTTGGGGTATACCTTTGGGATAGACCACTCATGTCAATAACAATGTCATTATTTTCCTATGGAAACTGTTATAAGTAACATCATCACCAGCAGCTAAAATAGTAACAATAATATCTTACATTTGCATAACCCAGTTTATAAAATGCTTTCATGTATTATTTTGATGCTTCAAAAAATCTGTGATTTCACTGCTGTGGACATACTGCCTGTGAAAGTTGTAGTTCATCTGAGATCTTCACAGATAGTTAAAATAAGTTGTTGTTTTAAGTATGTTTTATTGATACGTTTTGTCATTTCTTGTTGTACAATAATTTTCTATTACACTCGTATAAATATCCCGTTACACTCATATACCACAGTATTTCCCAAGTGGATGCCCACTTGATTTCCAGTTCTTTATTTCCACAAAGAGTGTTGCTTATCAGTATTTTGGTTTCGTGAGTTGTTGTGGGCAAAACATTCATTATTTAGGGGCCAATCTTTTGGTGTTGTACCTTTTTAAATTAGGCTAGGTTCCTTCTTGGAAGACTAGTCCATCATCAGACTTGAACTCAAAGCCTTTGGAGTGTGTTAGGAGCTACCACAGCTTATCTTGCTTTGGGATAGCTTTGGAAAATCCAGTCACATCCCCATCACACATCACAGGGCATTTCAGGAGGATTTTAACAAAGACTTTATACATTTTAACAACAACAAGGACCTGTAATTTCTAGGTGGAAATTCTTTGATTGTGGCAGTTTGCAACCTATATATAGCTTAGGGTCTTAGAGACTCTATGACCATAAGCTCAGAGAAGTTGTGACTTCCCCACATTGACACAGCTTATAAATATCGAGGTTCGCCTGGGCTGTGCTGTTCTGATTGGTGAGTCAGGGAGCAGAGACTCCGGTAGCCCACTATGTTGTGCCAACCCCAGGCTTCCAGCCGTCCACTCAGATGATGATTTTAGTGCCATTGATCTTGCTTCCGCAAGCATCTATCTTGTCTCACACCTCCTCCATCACCCAGGCTGTAATCAAATAAGTGCTGCTTCTGGAAGGGTATGCCAGATTGCCGATAGGGGCCCCCACTCAGCATTTCTGGGTCACCGCTCCCCTGTAGCTCTTCAAGCACAAAGACTGTCTCACTTTTTTATTTGTATCCCCATTGCTTAGCATAGTGTTTGGCACATATATGCATCATTGCATGCATGTTATTCATTCAGAAGTAGAATTTGAATACAAGTCTTCCTCTTTCCATTTTGGCATGTGGCCTCTTTCCCCACATCTTATCTAATTGTAAATGACATTTGGTTTCTAGAGTACTATTTGTAATATATAGTACAGCAGAACTATTGCTTAGCTGCATTATAAATGTAGCTCATATGGTGAGCTACTCTTGCTCCTTGTTTGAATTTTTGCAACTGATAAGAGGTGGGAACCTGGGCTGACAGGAAATAGTGTCTGAAAGCCACAGAGAGCAGTGCATGGGGTATGCTGGTAGCCCCTCAGTGGTTTCTGGACACCCCTTTCTGTGGACAAACTAGTATTTCATATGCATCCAAACCATAGTGAAATGTATCCAGCTAGAAGCTGTGATGAGTTGAGCTATCTACAAGGATCACCTTGTCTGTTCTAGACACATGCAAAGAAATGAAGTACTTTTGTAAATTTTTAGGAGCTTCCTTTGAGGGGAGGGGTGGTGTAAAAATAAGCAGGGTCCTAGAATTGTATCTCACAGCCTCTAAATGACATAAAATAGAATTTTATGCACTCTTCTTATAACCTTACTTTCATTTTTTATCAACATTTCTATGGCAAAGTGCATTCTTAGCTCCAAACTTATAACTTGGAGATAAACTTTTGGAACGTGATCCATTAGGTACTGACTGCACATTATTATTTGACTTTATAGGGTTACTTGGGAGCAAGAACTAGATTTTTACCCCACCTCTAATTTCAGATATCATGAGGCTTTCACCTACTTAGATTCTAGTTCATTGTTTTGAAAATTTTACTGAGTTGTGATAGATGGAGGGTTGAAATGAGATTTAGGGTTTTTAATTTTTGGTTCTCACTTCATTTTGTGACTTGGGGCAAATTACTCAACCCTCTTTGTCTCTTAGTAAGTTTTATGGCCTTCCCTTGGAAAGATACTGTATTGATTAATTAATTGGTGCCTATGAATTGAAACCTTTGAGGTTTTTTTTTTCCCTGATGAAGGCCTGCTGTGAAACATGAGGGAATTTTTATTGTTAGTATTTATTACATTGCTCCAAAGCAACTTATGATCTCACTTCTCAGCAATCTTGTCTCTGTCATATATTGGACAGAATGTTGCCATTTCTTGCCATTCACACTGAGCCTCAAAGCTTTTGTCTTATTCCTGGTGCTTTGAGTGGTCTTTTAAGTGAATGATGATGACCTTAGTATGCTTGCTTCTCATATCTGCTTGTTGAGTTACTGCTTGGATTTGAAGATATTATTTCATTGAGTTTATATATTGACTTGATTTACTGAATTTGGTAGCAAAGTATTTTAATTCTTTCTTACTATAGATTATGCATTTATGGAATGACCTATATCATCTCCAAATGGAAGAGGGGAAAACATTTACTTCTGCTGGGTGAAAATTTCTAGCATTGTATGTTTTGATGATAACTACAATATGTTTTCACACAGATGCAAAACAAATATTCGTAAAGCACAGATTAGATCATGACATTCCCTTTCTCAAGAAACTTCTGTGGCTCTCTGTTTCCTTTATTCAGTCAATCCTCTTACATTTATTAAGCGTCTTCTATGGGCTAGGCACTGTGATAAGCTCTGAGATACAAAGAAAGGGAAATATTCTATCCCTGCTGTCAAGGAGTTCACAGTCTAAGGAGGAGACAAAATACAAACAATTTATATATATACAGAAAATACACATACAGATAAATTGAGGCTAATCTCAGAAGGAAGGCACTAAGACTGAGAAAGACTAGAAGAGACTTCTTTCAGAAGATGGGATTTTAGCAAAGACGTGAAGGAAGCTATGAAAACTAGGAATCAGACATGAGGAGGGAGAAGATTCTGAGTGTGGGAGCTGGAGAGAGGTGCAGCAAGTGAAAGTGCTTGAAGTCAAGAGGTGAAACATCTTGTTTGTAGAACAGCCAAGAGCCCAGTGTCACTAAATTGCAGAGTACCTAAAGAGGAGTAAGGTGTAAGTAAATTGGAAAGGTAGGAAAGGGCCAGGTGATGAGGGGCTTTGAAAGTCAAATAGAGAATTTTATATTTGATCCTGAAGGTAAACAGGAAGCCACTAGAGTTTATTGAATTGGTGGGTGAGTGGGAGGTGATATGATTAGAGCTACATTTTAGGAAGATCAGTTTGGTAGTAGAGTGGGCAGAGAGACTTGAGACAGGGAGACTGACTCTCATGTTGCTGTAGTAGTCCAGGCATGAGGTAATGAGGACCTGCAGCGTGACAGTGATCAAAGGCGAGGAGGGGATGTGTACTAAAGATGTTATGAAGGTAGAAATGAAGAGACTTGGCCCCTGCTGGGATATGGAGGGATGAGAGTGTTTGGAGATGACAACAAAGTTGTGAGCCTAGGAAACTGGGAGGATGAACCCTTGGCAGTGCCAGAGAAATTAGGTGGAGGAGAAGGTTTTGGAAACAAGACAGAAGTGTTAAATTTAAAGTGTTTAGGGGGACATCCAGTTCAAGATGTCTATAAGGCAGTTAGAAATTTGAAATTGGGGGTTGGGAGAGAGGTTAGGTCTGAATAGGTAGATCTGAGAATTATCTGCATAGAGATGGTAATGATAATTGAATCTGTGGGATTTGATATCACTGAGCAAAGTAGTATAGAAGGGAAAAAGGACTCAGGATAGAGCCTTGATGGATGCCCATTATTTTTAGCGGGCTTGGTGTCGATGAAGATCTCACAAAAGAAACAGAAGGAATGTTTCAATAGCCAGGAGGAAAAGTAGGAGAACTTAGACAATTTAGAGAGAAGAGTGTGTCAAAAGGGAGAGGGTGATAGTGTCAGAGGCTGTAGGGAGGCCAAAAAGGATAAGGACTGAGAAAAAACTTAGGAAGTGGTTTGTAAGAGCCACTGGGGTGGGTGGGAGAGTGAATCAATTAGGGAGGCATAATGGGTTTGCCTTCCCACAGTAAGGGTTTAATTGAGATTATGTAACATAAATTTGTAGTGAACCCTGTCAGCAAAGTTTGGTGATTTTCTGCAGCTTCATTCATCAGCATGTAAGCGTGAAAGCAGCTAGTGGTGGGAGTTATCGAAGGCTAGGGTTTTCGCAGAGCAAAGATCTTTGATAGCATAAAGGGGCAAGGGACTTGAGAGAAGAGGATAACGTACAATTGAACTGGTTTACCTGAGGTCCAGATGGGAAGAACTGAGGGGTGGAGATGTTGGAGGTCAAGGTGAGAATAAAGAACAGGGTCCTTTAGTCTAAAATACAAATTCCTCAGACTGGTATTTAAATTATCCCAATCCCCGGTACATGGTGGGAGCTCAGTAAATGCTTAGTAATTGATTCTATATTATGGGTCTCACCTATCTTCCCAAGTTTATTTAAAACATTCTACCTTCCAGGAAAACTTGCTTACTAGCTGTTGCTGAAACTAGGTGGTGCAGTGGATAGAGCACTGGGCCAGGAGGCAGGAAGACCTGAATTCAAATCCAGCATCAGATACTCTGTGTGACCTTTATCTCTATTTGCCTCAGTTTCCTTTCTGTGAAATGGGAATAATAATAGTACCTACCTTTAAGAGTTATTGTAAAGAAGTTAGCACATTGCTTGCTGCAGACTAAGCATTATATAAATGTTATCATTATTTTACTTATCATTATTCCATTTCCTATTGTTTTGCCTTTGAAAATGTTCCTTAAGCCTAAGAGGAAGTTCCTCCATCACTTCTTAAAATTATTAATGCTTTCTCCCTCCTCATATTATTTTTTTTACTTGAGTCCATTCATGTATTCCACTTTCTCAACCCTCCTGCCCCCAGGAAAATGTAAGTTACTTGAGGGCTGAGACAATTTTTAATTTTTGCTTTTGCCTTCCCTGTCTCCTACACTCCTCTCAGAGGCTAACGCAGTGGCTTACCGCTTGGTTGGTGCTTAAAAATGTTTTGGAGTTAATTGGATTGATTCCCATAAATATCTTGGAGTTGCTTGTGGCTTTTCTCTGATAATGATTTGGTTGTATTGCAAATCTTTGAATGCCACCAAACCATCTAGGGGAGCATAATTATAAGGCCTCTAAATTATTGATTTACATTTCATAGAAAGAGCTTTAACCTGGGGAAGCTGGCGACAACATACTTTACCCAAAATAAAAGATTCAATTCTTGGTTTTGAGGCTTTTGTTAGTTGTTGTATAAATAATAAAAATCCTTTAATAACTAATTCCAGGTGCATTTGAAACAGTAATTTAATACTGTTTGATTCAAATACACACAATTAACATTATTGCTTAGAGGTTTATACTATATTCACCTTTGTCAATTTGACATTTTTGTAACTTTGATCATTTTCATGTCATGTTAGATTGTAAAAATTAGACACTAGTATAATATTAGTAGTTATATTGACAGCTGTGCAATATAGGTTTAATTTCATAATGTAAGAAGTTTGTGCAGGATAAATTTCTATAGACCTTATGCAGTGGTTTAACTGCTATCAATTAATAGCTCAATAAGGATTTATTTAACACTTAGTATGTCTAGCATTATGCTATTATGGGTGATTTAAAAATACGTGGAATAGTCTTTGCCCACAGGCTTATAGCAAGGGGTGAGATGAAATTAGAGAATAGCAATGGAAAAGGGGCTGGCTCTTGGCATCAAAAGATCTGGATTGTTATCCTGTCTCTCCAACTCTGCCAAAATGAAACAAGGTTGTGATCTTCTTGAGGCTGAAAGACTTTCTCTTTATTCTGTTTGTTTGTTTTACCATAATTCCTTGATCAAAGTAGGTCTTAATAAATGTTTATTAAGGGGAAAGAGACTTAAAGGTCACCTACCAGGGCTTTACAGAGAAAGCAAGGATTTTAAGGGTGACTGTGGCTGTTCATTGCATCTATGGTGGTGAAATATAATCCATTAACCATATTTTTTAAAATATCCTTTGAATGTATGAGTTGAGAGTGTTTTTGGTCCAGACCAGGCAGACTAGGGGGTCCTACCTAGACTTATCTCTAGGGCAAGGAGAGGATGAAGGAGATAACTCAGTGGAAATCTGTGTTGTAGAAACCACGGGATCTGCTTTGATTGAAGGCCAAAGAACTACAGAGAGATGATATGGTTGTGTGGGAAGATCCCTGGACTTGAAGTCAGAGGAAAAGAAATCAAACCTGAACTCTGTTATTTACCTGACAAACCACTTCCCCTTTCTGAGCCTCAGTTTCCTCATCTATAACATGAAGAGGTTGGACTAGATCATGGGGCTCTGAGATCCTTTCCAACTTGTAATTCCTGATCCTGTATACCTTATGTAACACCTTCTCTGCTCATTTCCGTTTTCCTCCCTCTGTTGGAGCTCAGGAGCATTGTTTCTTCATTCTTCATATGACTTGTTTCTCAAGACCTTCACCATCTCGATAATTCTCTTTATATATATTCTACTTTATCCGCTAGCATGTAAGCTATTTGAGGGCAAGCACTGTTTTATTTTTCAATACCTAGCACAGTGCCTAGCACACAGTAGACACTTAATAAATACTGGTTCAATTGAATTATTAATGTCCCTCCTAAAATATGTTGCTGAGAACTGGATGTTCTAATCTAAACATCACCTGACAAGTGTAGAGTTTAGTAAGGTAATCACTTCCTAGGTTTTGGTTACTGTATTTCTAGTTAAATGGCTTCAAGGTTGCATTGGAACATTTTGAATCCCTTGTCACACAAAGGAATCGGCTTGTATACAGTCTATTAAATTCCTAGGTCTTTTTCACATGGCCTGTTTCTATGTTCAGATGTTTCAGAAATAATCATTCAAGTTCTCTAAATATATATTGCACACACCACAAGAAACTTTCAGGGAATTTACAGGAGGGAGGGAGGGAGAGAGAGAGAGAAAGAAAGAGAGAGAGAGAGAGAGAGAGAGAGAGAGAGAGAGAGAGATATGTATATGTGTATATATGTATGTATATACATATATGTATATGTGTATATATGTATGTATATACATATATGCATACTCTACCACCTTGTATTAAACTATATATGTGTATAGTGTTTTAATACAAGATGGTAGAGTGTGCATATGTATATGTAGACATGTACACATATGCATATGTGTATACATACATATATGTATACATGATTTAATACAGGGTGGTACAGTGTGAGTGATGGAGCAAAGACAGATAATGAAACATGTCCTTGGGATAATTTTAAGGAGGAAATGTTTTCAGTTTGGGGGAGAATATTGGTTAAAGAGTATATTGTTGAAGGAATGAGGGAGGATAATGTGACATACTACTAGAAATGCAGTTTGGAACCAGTGAAGTTAGATAACATGTGCAAGTTTACTCAGAGCCAGAATTTTAATCCAGATGTATAATTAAATTTTAAATTGTTTTAAATTAAGTGTTTATTCCATTACTACAAGCTGCCTTCCTAGGTTTCTGTCCTTTTAGCCTTTGATTGTGGGCAGCAGTGAAAAGAGGACCAGTGAAAATTTTATGACATAAATATCACCTTTGTATGCATTTTTATTTAGAATATCTAATATATGTCTGAAGTCCTTGCTTGGAAATTTATCAAATCAAGCCACTGGTTTTTAAACAAATAAATGCATGGAAGATAGCATTTATACATCCTTTGCTTAGTAAGACTGAAATCAGTTTTGATTTTGTCACCTCATGCAGTTATGTAACATAATTATACATTAATAAAATTTAGTATGATGTTTTTTAGAGTTACAGGGCAGTGTAGTAGATAGAGGGCTGGCCTCAAAGCCAGTAAGGCCTACATTGAAGTCCTCAAGGCTAGCCTTGGACATATTCCAGCTGTGTGGCCTTGGGCAAGGCCCTGGACCTGTCAATACTCCTGACAACTTACGACTGTAAGTTGCAGAGAAGGTGCCAACCTGCATTGGTGGAGGGAGTGCCTTGGAGTGCCTTATGTGAGATCCCTTTGTCCGTGAAATCACAGATCCAGTCTCCTTCTCGCTGTTCGTTCTTTTACATGTATTTAAAATGATATTCATTCTCTAATACTGATAATGCAATCAGTTCAGGAGAGTAAGTAATTCCCAAGCTCCCATCGTTGTCCCCTGTGCACTTTCATAGGATCATGACTTTAGAGCAGTATAGGACCTCAGAGGCCATCTAGACTAATTTCTTTATTTTACAGACAAGGAAATTGAAGCACGAGAAGGTTTAATAACTTGTTCAAGGCCACCCGCACACCAGAAGGGAGAATTTGATCACATGTCCTCAGACTATTGAGAACCAGTGCTTTTTCCACTATACTATGTTGTCTCCTCTGTAGAAGTATGGAAAAGCATGAAGGATCAAGGATCATCTAATTTTCGTTTGATTAATGAACAGTCTTTCCAAACTTGTTAACAAGGATTATAAAAGTTCTAGAGCTTGTTGTAGTTCTGAAGGAAATTTTAAGTTTAACTCTGTTTTTAGCCAGCAGTCAAGGATTTCTCTTTAATTAAGAGAGGAAATGTTTTCTCTCTGGCTTTTCTTTCTCTTCTAACAACACTCCATATCTCTGTTTTTCTTGATTCCAACATTTTTGATAGACCTATACAAAATCTTTTCATGTCAAATAAGCATTTGAAGGAAAATTACATACTATCCCTTTTTGGTTTTCTAAATCTTGTGCATATTGCTAACTCAGAATAGTCTGTAAAAGTTGAGTGCTTTTAATGTAATATGATTACTAAGTGAGGCAGAGGTGAAAATTTAAGGCATTCGCTCCTGATTGGTTCTGTTTGTATTCATTTAAGTTATTTTATGTTTTTGTTTGCTTGCAATTTGTATACTCTGATGACATGCCAAAATTTTACTTGGAAAAATGAACCTATGTAAAATGCAAAATGAAACAAATGCTTTTAGAATTTATCTACTTAAACATTTTTAAAGGCAGTTTTCTAAATAGTTACTATGCTGGCGTTCTTCCTATATCTGAAGGTAGAATTTTTAATACTTTGAAAAATTTTTTTTCTTGCTTCAAATTACTGTTATTATTTCCTTAATAGCAAATGAAAAGTATTTGGAAAGACATTTTCAGAAATGGTTCCCAAGTTTTTGCATTGCACCTGTCATGGAGGGACATGCCTATGAAATGATGCTGTCCGGATGTTTTTAAAATATATGAAATGTAATGCCTGAGAAGCACTGATAATAAGGCTTTTTAGGGTCAGGGTCATAAGCAGTTCTCTGCCTGTAGAAATTTTGAGTCCTTTTAGAAGACAGAGGTATCCTTTAACACCTTGGAACTTAAACCCTTTAGTCATATGGTTGGAGGAGTGAACTAATAACAGATAGCAAAGCAGTTTCAAAGCAATTGAAGTCTCTCCATATGAAACAGAAAGAAATAAGTTTGTTCTTCATATAATACTGAAGTGGATTGTCTATTTAAGGTTATTTGTAAAGTTTCACAAGTAAAAAGAAAATTCTAGATTATTGTGTCTCTCCTTGCAGAAGTATTGAACTTTTTAGCAAATTTAAGAGAACTTATAATACTATACAAGTACATTTTCAAAGCAAGACATATAGATCAGGAAATAGGAAAATCCATACATGCTGCCTGTTTCCTCAGAACTTTAAAAGGAAATTGTTAATTTACCCTACCTACTTCTGCCACTACAGTATTTTTTAAAATAATAGTCTGACAGTATTTTACTTTTCATTAAGTTACACTGTGGTAAGCAGAAACATACAGAAGAACGAGTCTTTATTTTTATGAAGTTGGCAATCTTATTCTTTTAAAAGATTTCCTAATCTTTTTAGTAGTAGTGTTATTTTCAGTGCAGTTAGGATTTTAGCAGTGGTCTCTTATTCAAAAAGTTATTAAAATAGAGAAAGAATCAATGCTTTAGACAGTTAAGGTAAAAGCTATATATTGATCTTTCTGGCAAAATTCCTTATTAAAATCTGAGGATGAACTCAAGTCTTTTAGGGCAAAGATATTCTCTAATAACTGTTGGTTGAATTGATTTGCCTTAATGTTTCTTTAGCATTCTGCTGCGATTCATATTATAGGGTCAAAGTGAATACTGGAGACTTGAAATAAAAGATACATCATGTTTTGCCTTTGTTTTTTTTTTTAAAGCATTGATTTCCCTGAAACTTGAGTTGTCTTCCTAGGAATAGCGAAAAGAATTCTGAACCAGGAATCAGGAGTTCTTTGCTCTGCTACTTAATAGCTATATGATGGTTGAGACACGAACTCTCTGAATCTCAGTGACCTCATTTTAAAAAATGAACAAACTGCCTCATATAGTTGTTGGGAGGATCAGATGAGAGAAAGTACTCTATCATATAACTTGTGCTTCAGTTTCTCAGCCTGTAAAATGAGGACAATAATAGCACCTACGGGATTGTTGTAAGGATCAAATAAGATAATGCATGCAAAGTGATTGTTCAAACAAAAAGTACTATGTAAATATTAGCTGTTGCTATTAGCATTCATTAATATAGAAGTCTGAATGATGAAAAATACATGTCTGTTTCAAGCTCTTTGTTTATCAGCAGGAGCAGAAAGTTGGTTAATCTGTATTAAAAATACTTTGCTTGTCTTTTTCGATAGGACTTAGAACGGGAAGGGACCTCAGAGAGAGTTCAGTACAAACCTCCCCCCTTATTTTGCTGATGAGGAAACTGAGGCCAAGATGTTAAGTTATTTGCTCAGTGTCACATCCCTGTAGCAGAGGTGGATTCAAATTGAGGTCCTGTGAATTCGGATTTAGCACTCTTTTCTGTACTGTGAATGGATGGATATATGTGTTGAGATAGTGAAGTAAACAAAAAAGACAAAACTTTTTGAGACACTATTTTGAGTTAGGTAAAATAAACTCAGTGATGATAAAAATGAATTCACTGAGTAGAGAGTAACAGATGAAGAAAAAAACAGCTTGATAATCAGACAGATGTTACAGTTGCCTTATAAACTGTTTAATTTCTTTAGTTCAACTATTTTAGTAATTTGTAACTATTTGAAAGATCTACTCATGTTCAATGTAATTTTTTATCTTTTCTGAGAAGCTGTGTTCCTTTCCATGCCTAGTTTTTAGTAAACTAGTTAGTTTAAAGCAAATCATTCTTTTTTGATGTATTAATTATGGAGTGCCATTGTTTCTGAGGTCAAATAAAAGTCACCATTTTAGTATGTCTCCCACCCTTCTCACCTTCATTGATATATTACATTTTCATCAAGTAGGGTTTTTTTTTTAAATTCACCTATATACTGGGACAGAATAACCTGAAAAAATCATCCAAAAGGCAGTTTCTATATTCTTGAAATTTGTGTTGTAAAATTGTAAATCAATTTATTTGAGTAAATTCAGTATTTGATACAATTGGAATAGAATCCAGTAGTTGAATAGTGTTCAACAGGTATTCTGGATGAGGCTTCCGGTTTCTAAAAAAAAGCAAAGATTTTCTTTCTCTATGCTTCCCCCCTCCCCTGCCCCCAACTGGCATCAAAGAACTTGTATTCAAATGCTACCTCTGAGCCTGATTACCTGTGTGACGTATTGGGGAAGCTAGTTAATCTCCCTGGACCTCAGTTTCCTTATATGCAAAATGAAAGGGGTAGGACTAGATGGTTTTTGAGGTCCATTTCAGCTCTAGAACTCTGATCTTTGTAGATTTTTCACTAATTCTATCAACCACTCTTCTATCAACTAGTCATATCAGTCACCAAATATTTATTAAATGTCTACTATGTGCCAGGCACTGTTTATTATTGAACTGAGTGGAAAAATCGAACCAGTCATTTAAAAAAAATCTCTTCCTGTATCTAAGTATTACCAAATTTGAGATTCTAAAAATAAATTGAGGACTACAGAACTGTTTTAAAATTTTAAAACATTAAAGCACTTTGAAAAGCAAATGAAAATCTTAAAATATTGTTCTTATTTATAATTTGACCAATTATAAAATAATATAAAGAATGTGTCCAATTAGAGGATACTAGAACTTACTTTATATAGTAATTTATAGCTACAAAGTACTTTCATGTGTATTACCTCTTTGAAACTTCGTAACAGCTATGTGTCCTAGGCAGGACGGTATTATTATCCCTGCTTTTACCAGTGGTAAAATAGGGTCAGAGAGGTTGTGACTTACCTAAGGCTACACAGCAAATTACAGAACAGGTTTGGGTATTTTATAGCCTAATAAGAAATACCAATTATATGAAATTTCTACGTAAGAACATTGTCGTGTTTCTAGTAATTAAAAAAAAAAGAATCAAAAGCGCTTATTAAGTACCCAGTATGAGCTAGACATTGTGCTAAGCACAGGGAATAAAGACAAAAGTAAACCTCTCTGTCATTAAGGAGGTTTCAGTCTGTGGTAGGATGAGTGTGTGTATGTTTTATATATGAACTGTCTGCCTTTTTAGGTATAACACAAGTACCTAGGTTCAGTGTTCCTGGCTTTGGACTTGAACACAGGCTTTGAGGCTGTGAATATATTCTGCCATACTGGCTCCTAATCTGCATTGGTGGAGGGACTTTTTGCTCACTAAGTTTCCCTATACAAGTGAAATCTCAGATCTAGAGCAGTAATAGTAACAATAACAACTGTTATTCCTTTGTTACTGTTAGCACATTTTTTCACAATAACACTGTAATGAGAAACTGTGGTATTAGAGCAGGAAGAGACGCAAGTTGGCAGAGTGGATAGAACATAAAACTTGGTCAGAGAAAGACCAGAGTTCAGTTCCTGCTTCAGGCTCTCAATAACTTTGTCAAATACTTCATATTGCTCAGCGTCAATTTCCTTATATGGAAAATGGGGATAATCATAGCATCTACTTCACAGGATTGTTGTGAGGGTAAATTGAAATAATAAAAGTAAAGCATGACATAAATGTTAACTTTTAGTGCTGGAGTATGTATATACACACCCACACAATATATACATATATGTGGAATGTATATGTGTTATATATACAGAATTATACATATGTATGTGTATTGTACATAGACACATGTACTTACACACATATGTTTATAATGCATAGATATATTACATATAATGGAGTGAGGAAAGGCGTTTTTGGTGGGGAAAGTTAACTTAGTTTTTAGAGAAGGGAGAAATTTGTCCTGAAATTAAAATCTTTTGGAACCAGTAACATTTCGAGAAACTCTTAGGGCTTTAAAGGGAATGTTTTTCAAGTGTATGCTGTGTTTATCCCCTGTACCATTACCTTAATAGCTATTTTGATAAATCTGTGAAACTTAAACATAGTATTTACTCAAAATAACTGGAGCATAGAATACAGATAATTTTCTGAGTCAGGAAACTCTTTGTCCCTCCTCCACTTGGTATATCCCAGAGCCTTACAGTGTGCCGGCTGATGTCATTCTTTGAGAAACAGTCCTAAAGTAAGGAGCCATCAAAGCTCAGTCCCAAAGAATTCAGAGCCCTAAAAAGGCAGAAAAGTCACTAGAGGAGCCAAGAACTCCCCCCAGATTTGTCAAGATGCGTTGCCTGTGTGCCCTCCTCAGACCTATAAGCAGTGAGAGCTCACAGTCTGTCTACTACAAACCAAGCCCAGCTTCAGGAGTGTAAGTCTTATATTTATTTGGCTTTTGGAAGTAGTTGGGTATTTACTCCTTTTTAAAATGTAGTTGATTATGAGCTTTTAGATTTACTGGTCTCATATTATAAACATAAAAACTCTATTTACCTAACATTTTTTAAAATGGTGAGACCACTGTGAAAGGTATTATCGCTCTCTAGTGGGGATCAACAATGTAATTCTAAAATGTTGGATTGGGGACTTTGCCTTTGGTAGAGTAGGAGTCAGTGGTTGGCTTAGAAGAAACCTCAACAAAGTTTAAGACTTACTTGAGTTCTCAAGGTCATTTTGGCATGGATATTTTAAAAATTTTTCTAGTACAAACTATCCTAACATTTTCTTAATACTGTAGAACCACCAATTCTATGAACAGCTTAACTAAAATTTATTTGCCCTAAATCCATTTACCTTGATTAAATCAGCTGTGATATATGTTCATGCCAAACAATTGAACAAATTGCAGCTTTAATAATTTATACCATAAAATGATTTAAACCCCCCCCAGCATTTTGTTACTTTTTGCTCAGCTAAATGATGATCTATTTTGTATGCTCCCTTTGTTTCTTTTCTGTGACTCACAGTGTCATTTCAGTAAATACAGAGGAGAGATACACTGTACAGTACTTTCTAGTGCCAGTAGAAATTAAGTGAACAGAAAAGAGCCATTGTCTTTTCAAAAGAGCTGTGAGCAAGATGCATTGTGTTGTTTTTTTTTAATTCAGCAAAGAAGTAAATAAATAAAATTAACTCAATGACCTGCAAATGATTTTAAAACTCTCATTGGCCTGCTTAACAGCCATAGCTTCTAGCATTGTATAAAAACCTTATTCCTCCTCATCTAGACATTTACTGCTGAAAATCTAGTTTTGTTTTCAAACAGGACTTTCCCTTAGTTTCAGTGCTGTCTTTACCAGATATGGAATTAACTGAGGACCGTTCATTGACAGCATAGACATGAAATTGCTGGTGTATACTGTAGCTTTGAAAGCTTCCTGAATAAATCCTCCACAATTAAATTAGTCAGAAAACATTCTACATGCTGCATTTAATATTCTTGATGTCCTAACATATGGTTCTTTTTTAGTTTGACTTACAGAAGTTTTCAGAAGCATAGAATAATGCTGTTGGCATCTCATGACTATTCCTTTAATCCATGACTATTGTTAATGGAAGAGACCACTCAATAGCTAATGTTTATGAGCTATTAGATTGTAGTTTTCTGAGGAACTATTAATAAGAGCATGTGATAGTTGCATTGGTTAAAAACAAAAAGTTTGCATAGAAAAGAACACTGATTTTGTATGATCAGATGCTATGAATAAGATTGTGATAAGGGATTAGAGATGAAATTAATGACTTCTGTACCTATTCTGTTCACTCCACTCTTGCTGTAAGTTTTTTCTAGTTCAGTCGCAAACCTTGAGATACAGGGATAGAGAGATTACAGCATCAGAGGGAAAATAGGAACAATACAATGATGGCATTCTTTCTTACTTGTTGGCCTAGGCAGGTACTTAACTTTACTCTTGTCTTGCGATGAGAATTCCGTACAGTAAAATGGGAGAGTCATCTATGGTGTTTAAAACTGGTGACAAAACCTTTAAGACTGGATCAAAAGATTTTAGTTGGGGGAAACTTTTGTAAACATTAGTCACTGCCCACTCCCCCACCATTTTACAAATAAGAGAACAGAGGTCAAAGAGATGAACTGACTTCCTGAGGTCACAGGTTTTAAATGGCAGCATTTGAATTCTCATTATTTGACTCCAAATTCAGCAGTCAGTGCCATGTGTGTAGTGGAAGCTACAGTAGAAGATGTTTAAGCATAAACAGATGACATTACCTCTTTGCCTTTCTATTTTGTGTGTATAATTCAGGAGATCGGTGTTTATTTCAATGTTGGTGATGAAATTAGAGTTACAGAATTGACTCAGACCCTTAAAGACCATCTTTTCCAACACCTTAATTTTACAGATGAAGAAACTAAACTGCATAGTGGTGAAGTGATTTGCCATGGTCATGTGACTAGTAAGGAGTAGAATTGAGCCTAAAACCCCACCCTTCCAGGGCAGTCATTTCCCCAAAAAGTTAGGGAAAGCAGAGCAATGACAGTGGATTTTAGAGCAAATAAAAAAATGAGTGGTAACCAGAGAGCTAAAATGCATAAATTTATTTATGAAGTTGGATAATTATATGGTGATAAGACTGGGGAAAATTATTTATAGTAAAAAACCAAAACTTTTCCATTTTTAAGGCTCTGTACTTGAATTTCCAGGTGCCTGACTACTTTCTTTTTCAGCAGTTGACTTTCACATAAAATTATTTTACTTGGTTTCTGGAGAAACATAAAAGGCATGTTCTGTATCAAGATAAATCTAAGAAAAGAAGTAATGTTCCATATAAATACCAATTTTTTGTTGAGGGGAAGATGAGAAGGAAGAGAATGATAAGCTGGTAGTTGTTCTCTATTGGTGAATAAGTTTAAGACATGCATTGTAAAACATAAAGAGTAATTCACCTGAGGAATAAGGGGCTTCAAGAATTGTAAATACAATTGATGGTCTATTAAGGAAGAAAACCATTTGCTATTTGTATTAGGACAAGAAAAAAAAAGGTGAAAGAAAAACTAAAGTGGAATACTAGGTTGAAGTAAAAACCAATTAAGAGGAAGAAGGTTTATATAGGTTTAACACCCAAATAATAAACTATTGAGGAGTAGCTTTGGTTTTTAAATTAAACATGATATTTTATTCATTGGATTTGTTTAATGTAACTTGGTTGCTTCCCGATAGGATTTTAAATCAGAGCTCCCAGAAAAGTCTGGAATTCTTAATGTTCTCATCTGACCTTTGGTCATATTAGGACTCCCATGAATTTTTCTGCCCTTCTTTAGTGCCTAGGGAGCATTCATACCTATTCAGTCACTCACACAGGTTTTCAACTTTAATATATATTTTTAATTATAGGCAGGTGTACTGAAGGGAGGCAGAAATGTAGACGACTGACACAATAAAAAGAAAACTGAATTGGGAGGAAACAAACTTGGATTTTTTAATTTTGGGATGCTCTTTCACTTTTACCATCTATAAAATGGTAACTTCCCTTTCTAGGATGTTCTGAGGTTTACAAGTCCTTTTCCCTTTATCTTTACTTACAACATTCCAGTATAATTTTTTAAGCTCTTCAGGGTCAGAGACTGTTTTGTTCTTGCCTTTATATACTTAGTCCCTAGCACATAGCTCAATGCTTTGTACATACTATACGTTTAGCAGTTTTTAAAAATTGAATAATTCTGGGAGGCAATTAGGACAGGTTTTATTGACCCATTTTATAGATAGGGAAAATGAAAACAAGATTCATTTATTCCATAGTCACACAGCTTGTAGGTGTTGTAGGTAGAATATGCATATCTCCTGACTCTAAGGCCATTATTCTTTCTGCTAAACCAAACTGACTTCTATCATGCCCTATGCCCTTCTCCTCACTATTCCCCTGCCACATTAGAAATGATGCCTTCCTCTTCCAGTCACTTACCTTCCTTTCATGTTTGATTGTATTCTGTCTTATATCGGTCTTTTTTTTTTTTAAATCCCCGGTATCGGGCTGTAAGTCTTTTGAGGGCATGAACTGTAGTTTGGACTATGAGACCCCTTGAAATACCAATTTTATGATGTACTTATTTATTTTAAGGTGTGGCCTATATGTGGGTATTGTTTTTTATAGGCTCATAGATTTAGAACTGGAAGAGACCTTAGAGGTTATCTTGTTAAATTTTCTCATTTTACGGATAGTAGGTTAGTGGCCCAACATTACAGGTATAGTTCCATATTGTTTTCCTTTTGGTAAAATAGCAGTTCCTGCTTAAATTTGCTTTTGCTTTCACTTGGATGATGGATTACTAGTTCTTTTACTATATAGGTAATTCCTTTCCTGAGAAGAGCAGGATGCCACATGTGATTAGGCACCTAATATTTTAAAATATTGGTGAAACATAATGAAGTAGTTTGTGATGGACTGACTTTCATTCACTGGAAGGATGAATAATGCCTAACTTGTACACTGAAGTCTCCAAGCCAGTTTTTGACTATCAATATTCCAAGATTCTGAAAGATCCAATTAACAAAGTATTCTATTTTTATTACTTTTTTGTGGTGTAATAAGTTTAATAACAAAATGTTACAAATACTAAAGTCTCTACTAAATTCATTCTCTAATTATCATTACGGCCTGCAGGTGACTCTGGGATCGAGTGTGTGATGTCAGCTCAGTTTAAGGTCTGTCTGCTATCAAGCTGGAAAAGATTTTGTAGGCTCAGTGACAGATTTTGTATCTGTTGTCAGAGAATCTCCTGTGTTTGGAAAGGGCTCTTGCCATATTGGCCATAGCAGTTCTTGAAGAACCTTTACAAAATTGTAGAGATGAGATTTATCATTGCTTGACCACGGGCAGGTGGCGGTCTGTTGGAGGGAATCACACTGGTCTTTGAAACCAAAGGGTCCTCGAAATGCGGAAGTTTGATGTTGGTGAATCGAGGTATTCACATGTGTAATACACATTCTGTGCTTGGTAAAAATGAAATACTAAAATGGAATAAAATATTGTACTTTGTTTAGGAAAGACAGAAAATTATTCTTGGGTAATTGTTCTATGATTTTTGTTTAACACATGGAAATTTGATGGCTTCTTCTCATTAGTTAAGTCAGTGGGGCTCATATCATCTGTACCATAAACAATTTAAGGTATAAGTGGTTGTTTAAAACAACAGCAGTTGCAGCCTGTTTCCATCTTTTGACCTGTTTCCTGATCATAATTGTGATTCAGTTCCAACCTAAGCTTTCATTTGCCAGCCTATGGTCCAGTTTTGACTCTTAAAATCATCTGTTAGAGGGGGAAAGGGTAGTAGAAGCTATTTATTTCAACCCTTTTGTTTTACACTTGAGGACACAGAGAGGCAAGTGATTTGCCTGTGGTCACACAGCTAGTTGATAGCAGAGATCTGACCAGAGCGTTGGTCTTAGGACTCCCAGTTAAGTACTTTTCCCATTAGACACTGCTGCCTACTTTTTCTTGTATTCTTACTTTCACTTCTGAGAAGGGATAATTTAGTTAAAGTCAACAGTGATATAACCAAGAAGTGAGATGATGAGCACATTCTGCCAGTTATCAGTGATCACTCTGCATCCACAACAGCTGGCTCATCCAGGTCCTGAGTAAGGAGGTCAGAAGTCTTAGGCAAATAGGGGAAATATGAGCATATATTTAGAGCCAACTTGGCTTTATGACCACTAACAGATGAGAAAACATTATAATAGATTGGGAATGACCTTTGGAAGATACACATTCAGAGGGTGCCTGCCATAAAAAAATGGCTTTTCTTAGAGTAGAAGATATCCTTAAGCAACTTGCAATGTGGCGCCTTCTTTTACAAAGCTCACAGAATTGTATAGATCTTACTTCATTCATCTTGATAATATGATTATTATCATATAATCAATGTTATCAGTATATCATATAATCATATCAATAAATAATTCATGGAGGATGATGATAATAGTCATAGCTTATGCATGCTTTATAGTTATTTTGATTTCCAAAGAGTTGACTTAAAAACAAGGTTTTAGATAAACTTTTTTTGCAGCTCTTGCCTTTCTAAAGGTTTGAGCTGTAGAGATGATCCTTGTGAAAAACAAAATATTATTGTTGGACCATCTTACTCCCTTTTCTCCATTCACATGACCACTTTTGTTTAGCCCTTGTCACTCCTCACCTGGACTATTCCAATTAACTCTTAATTAGTGTCCTTCCCTCCATCTTTTCCCCTCTCCATTCCATTCTTCACATTGCTGCCAGATTGATATTTCTGAAGTACGGGTCTGACCATGTTACTCCCTTGCTTAAAAAGTGGCAGTAGCTTATTATTACTTGCTGGATAAAGGACACACTTACTTGCTTAGTGTTTAAAACTCTTTACAGTCTGGTTCTGACCTGTCCTTTCAGAATGTTTTCACAGGTTTCCCTCTTCTGTGATCTCTGTTTTATGCAAACTGGCCCATGTGCTCTCCCCACTCTCTGACATTCCATCTTGATGCCTTGGTACATCCTGCTCTTCATTGTAGGAATGTTCTCTCCATTTTCACCTTTTGGAATCTCTCCCTCTATTAAAAAGACCTTTCTTGACTCTTCCGTTTGGTAATATTTCCTTCCACTGTTAAATTATTCTGTATTTACTTTTAAAATAGTTTTTTATTTACTTATAAGTCAACTGCATGTTATTTTCCCCCAATAGAATATGAACTCCTTGAGGGCAGGGATAATTTTCATCTCTCGATTTGTATTTCCCAGCTCTAAGCACAGTGCCTTGCACATAGCTGGTACTTAATATAAATGCTTGATGAATTAAATTGAGCACAAGAGTTGACAAAAGGGGAACTCCACTGGAACTTGCATTCACTCCTTCCTCTTCCATGGTAGAATGAAGAATGAGGTGGATTTAGTTACTTAATATTTGAGGGATCTCATTATAAGGTGGTTTTGCTGATAAGATGATCCTATTGGAATAGTACCAGATGGAAGCATATGTACATGTGTATATGGATGAAGAATTGGTATTGAACATAGAAGTGTGGCATGGTAACTGTGGACACCATAATATTTTTATCTCCTCAGCCTTTGAAATTTAAAAATCATTATTAATTAGAAATATATGGAATTCACTTGAATTTTTTAAAGTTCATTTAATTTTTTCACTTTTTGGGTCACAATCATATTTTTGAAGCACCTTTCCAGTAAGAAACTTACTGGACATTCTCATGACATTCAGGTTTTTTTTTCTGATTAGAGAATGTACAAGTTCACTTATGTTGAAATATTTTTTGTTAGGAAATGTCCTGAGAAATGATTTAGCCTAAACTGCTTAGGAAATTAGGCCCTAAAAGGTTGCCCAGGGTCATAGAGCTTGTCTGTAGTGGACATTGAACCAGAGCTCAAGCCTTCTCAGCCCTAGCCCAGTTTCCCTACTGTGGGGAAGATTAGCCTGACTTTCTTTTGTTATTATTCGGATTTGTAGCACTGATAAAATCTATTGTCATTCTCTATCTTTGATCTTCATTAATCACTGACATAATTAAGGATGAGTAAATGGTCTAGCCTAGCAGTTAGAGTAACTTTGTTTTGTCATTTACCCCTAACAAGAAAATTCTTTTGTGTTAATGCTTTGTTTGCTCAGTGAGGATTTGGGAGAATTTATGGAGATGAAAGGCGCCAGCAGTCCTGGGATTCTTGTGTTGACCACAGGCCTCAGCAAACCTTTTATGCGCTTGGATAAATACCCTACTTTACTCAAAGAACTTGAAAGACATATGGAGGTACCATTTTTTTTTTCCACTCTGTATTCATTTCTTCAGTACCTATTGTATGTATGATTACTGTGTATGTTTTTGGGACTCAGATGAATCAGTATAACAAACTGAAGGTGCCGTGTGGGCCAGAGATGGGTGAGACACAGACTAGGTGATCTGTGGCCCTTGACCTTAAGGAGCTTGCTAGATACACATTATAGCAAAGACTCACTGCACGTTTCAGAACCCATTAAAAGTTTCTCTAGGACTCAAGATGTTTTTTTTTTAAAATATATATTTTGTTTTTTTATATTTTGAGACATTTAACACCCCCCTCACCTCTCTTTACCTCTCCCCATTCAGATTTGGAAGGGATTTCACAGGCTGCCTAGTCTTATCTCATATTTCCTCCATGTTATATCTGACAAGTGATCATCCAACTTTTGTTTAAAGATCTCCTTTGAGGGGTAACTCACTACATTCCTACACAGTGCAAATCACTTTTAGATAGCTCTATTTCATTCATGTGTGTGTGTGTGTGTGTATTTTATACATATACATATATTTATTTGTATGTAATTTCAAGCCTGAATTTGCCACTTTGTAATTTCTGCTCATTGCTTATAGTTCAGTCCTATGGGATCAAGCAAAACTAAGTCCAATCCCACACAGTGGCCCTTAAAATACCTTAATTTTTTATCATATGCCTCCTAAGTATTTTTTGTTTGTTTGTTTGTTTGTTTGTTTGTTTGTTTTTTCCAGGCTAAACACCTTTTAACTTTAGCTGATCCTCACAAGGCATGAGCTCTAGGCCCATCCTGGTTACCTTCCTCTGCAGGCTTATCAATGTCCTTTCTAAAATGTGGTACCCAGAATAAAACACAAATTCAGGATGTGATCTGACCAGGGTAGAGTACAGTAGGCCATTTACTTCCCTATTCCCAGACATTTTGCCTTTCTTAATGCAGCCTAAAATGACATTAACTTCTCGGCTCTCATACCACATTTTTGACATCTTTAACTTCCAATCCACTACAACTCCTAGATCTTTCCCAGATGAATTGCTCTTCTACCATATTCCTTACAATGTAAAGAATGATGGTTCTGCCATGAGAATCTGGATTCAAATCCTTACTTTACTACTTAATACCTCTGTGACCTTGAGCAAGAGCTCAACCTCTTCATCTATGAAACGAGGCTGTTAGACCAAGTGGCCCCCCAAGTCCCTTCAGCTGTATATCTTTGACTAGATTGAAAACAAAACAACCCTCAATTCCTTCTAAAACTTTAACATTTTGGGACTTAAACAACTTTTACCATTTTCAGATACCATCATTTCTAAAGTCGAAACTACTTTTTATTTGGAAATAATGGCAATTAACCTTAAACTCCAAAGTAATTTTTAAAAGAGCTTCTGTGGTTGGGCAGCAGAAGTAAAAAAGACATTAAATAACAGGTGGACATGATGGATTAATTATTTTTCTTATTGGCATGTTATTGAAAGCTTAACAAAAAGGGGCAAAAACTTAAATTTTCACATTTCTACTTCAAGTGAGTTATGTTTAGTTAGTTGTGAGTCCTTTGGTTTCATATTAGAGGCCTGAGATCCCTTGGTCATTTTTCTTCCTGGTCAGAAAATGGACTACTACATTCATTGTAGTAGTGAGATAAAAGGAGCATGTTGAAAGCAGAATTACATTTTTTAGGTTCTGGCAGTTCTATAGCAATAATACGTTATTAAGTAGTGTTTTTTGTTGCTAAGATTGACAGTAATATTGTTTTGTTTTGTTACACTAAGGATTATCATCCAGATCGGCAAGATATTCAAAAGTCTATGACAGCCTTCAAAAATCTTTCTGTAAGTGAATTATTTTTAAATTTTTATTTATTTTATTCTGAACTTAAAAAATTAAAAAGCATTTCCATAACATAGAATAGAAAAAAGGATAATTGTACATGAAACTATAAATCTGTTATATACAACTTGCTGTTCCTTTTAAATATATAATAAAATGATCATGTAACTTTTTTTTTAACCTTTTTTTGTCTCCCTCAGATGGCTACCATGAGGCTCGTGTGTGTGTGTGTGTGTGTGTGTGTGTATGTAAAACCAGATAGATATTGAGAAAAAAAATTTATATATATATTCTCAGGTAAAGGTCTCATATTTCAATTATACACAGAACTGTCAAATCCATAAGAATGTAAGTCATTCTCCAGTTGATAAATGATCAAAGGATATGAACAGGCAGTTTTCTGAGTAAGAAATGAAAACAATTTATAGTCATGTGAAAAAATGCTCTAAATCATTATTGATTAGAGAAATACAAATTAAAACAACCTTGAGATATCATTTATACCTATCAGATTGGCCAAAATGATTGAAAGGGAAAACAACAAATGTTGGAGGGAATGTGGAAAAGCTGGGACACTAATTCACTGTTGGTGGAACTGTGAATTGACCCAGACATTTTGGAGAGCAGTCTGGAATTATGCCCAAAGCGTTATTAAACTGCTTATAGCCTTTGACCCAGCAATACCACTAGGTCTGTTTTTCAAGATGATTACGGAAAAAAGAAAAAAACCTATATGTCTTCAATTATTTATAGCAACTTTCCTGTAGTGGCAAAGAGCTGGAAATTGCAGGGATGCACGTCATTTGGGGTATGACTGAACAAGTTGTGGTATGTGATTGTGATGGAATACTACTGTGGTATAAGAAATAATGAACTCAGTGATTTTAGAAAAGCGTGGATAGACTTGCACAAAATAATGAAGAGCGAAATAAGCAGAACCAAGAGAACCTTGTATATAATAACAATAATATTCTTTTAAGAACAACTTTGAGTGAATAAGTAATTT
Source organism: Vombatus ursinus (assembly GCF_900497805.2). Taxonomy (NCBI): domain Eukaryota; kingdom Metazoa; phylum Chordata; class Mammalia; order Diprotodontia; family Vombatidae; genus Vombatus; species Vombatus ursinus. The sequence goes on from NW_020954559.1 coordinate 35,714,535, forward strand.
TAACAATTATAAATCCCCAAATTAACTACAGAGGACATATGAAGGAAGATACCATCCGTAAGTAAAATAAAAGATATGTAATCTACATATCCCTTATTTATGTGGGGTAAACATTCAATGAGCTAATAATGGGAAATTTTAGAATTATTTGGTGAGTTAGATGGATATTAGGTGAAAATTTGTTATGTTTTTGGTAAGATGTCTACCAGACAATGACTTAAAATATATTTTTCTGTCACATAGTAGCTAGTCTTTGTAAGTCATGGCCAAAAAGTTAATTTCTTACTAGCTAGTATTCTGTTATTAAGCTTCTTTCTGCGAACTTATGTTAGGCTTGGATGATAGCTGTTTAGCCCACTTGCTAGGCCCATGTTCAAAGCTTTTTCAGCTTCGTGTAGGACCTGCCAGACCTTGTACTTCATTGGAATTGCCTTCAGGAACCCAGCATTACCTCCATGCTATAATGAGGCAACCAAATGGCATATTATTATAGGATTACTTTCTGGTATGAATCCAAAATATAGTCGATTTAAGCCAATTATTTTGAATCTATGTTTTTTATTTATTGAAATTGGCAAGATGTGTATTTTTCTTATAATCTTATTCAGTCTGCCTACCAGTATACACAAAAAATAGTAATTTTTATTTATTTAGGATATTATTTCATATATAAAATCACAACAAGCATATACTGAGCACCTGATATGCTAAGCATCGGGGAATCACGGAAAAATGAAAAAGAGAAAAAGTCCCCTCATTTTATGGAATGTAGGTTCAGCTAACATACAAATTAATGAAATGGTTTGGTAACATGGCTGATGTCAAGTACGTGGATAATGTGCTTGAGTGTAGTGTTGGGGTGACTCTTGATTCCTTGAGCCCTTAAATACAGCTTTGTTTTCACTGGGAATAGGAGGTAAACAGCCATTGCATTCCCAAGGCAAACGATATATTGATATCCTGTGATATTCTGACCTTTATGCTGCACTCAGCATTGTGGGCATATACATACAATTCATACACACACACGTGTGCACACACATACACACATACGTTCATACATGCACACATTACAATATAACATACATGTACGCACATACACATACATATATGCATGCCTTGCATACGCATGCATTTCATTTTATGTATTTATATATACGTACATACACATACACACACGCCTTAGATTTATTTTGCAGTGAGTATCTGCTCCAGAGTAGTATTCCTGTTTCTCATTAATTCTTAACTTCTTTATTAACAAATATGTTTCCCTTTTCCTCTAGGCACAGTGTCAAGAAGTACGAAAAAGGAAAGAACTTGAACTCCAGATTCTGACAGAAGCAATTCGTTGCTGGGAGGGAGATGACATTAAAACCTTGGGCAATGTCATATACATGTCCCAGGTCATGATTCAGTGTGCAGGAAATGAGGTGAGGCCGCTAAGGGGTTCACAAAGTATTACTATTAGGTCTTTTGAAAGATGAATTATGAAGATAGTGGCAGTTACATAAAAAGACCATCTGGGTGGAAAGTTTCTCAATTTAATAATATGGTTTGATTTTTTTTTTGGTCATTCAGAACTATTTAACCTAAATTATTAAAATGTCCATTTTCATAGCAAACTTGTACTCAGTTGAATAGTGTTTATATTTTATATTAATGTGTTTCTGAATGCTTGATTAATAACCATGAATAGTGATCAGTTTTTCAAAGGCAGTTAATTTTAGATGCTCATGAATGTGATATTTTTTGCTTTGAAATGCCAGGTAAGGAAAAGTAGTCATTGACAACCCTCAGTCCCCTGTTTCTGTCTTATACTTGATGGTTTCTTTAACAAAGAAGTAGGGGATATGATATATTAAAAGCTTATGTATAAATGAAAAGTTATGGATGCTAACTTTGAGGAAAGTTTACTTCATATCCACTAAATAAATCCAACTCTGGTCAGTTATGATGTCATTTATTAGTGACAAATTCCCATTCAGGGGGAGTGGTGTCAGATCAAATTCACTCTGCCATCTAGTCTCACCAGGAGAGCTGGCATTATAGTTGTTCAAAGCTCATTAAAGTGTGATACCAGGTGATACCCTTAGAGCTACCATATTGTATTCTGTATTAAGGTATCTTAAGTTAATGCTTAAGTATTTAAGTTGTAATGAGGACAATATACTTGGAAAAGGAGTTTAGGTTCCACTCTGACTATTTTGTCTCAAAATACAATGTAATTCATTTCAGCTGTTTGGAAGTAGTTCCAGGGACAAGTATCAGGAAAGTCAGGGGACATCAGAGATAGATTCATACTTTCTGATGCCTCCTTGTTTATACTGCTTTTTGAGAGATTACGATACAAAAATTAGAAATGAGCAGTGGAGGGAAAAACCATTTGTTCTAAATAACAATAATAATTAAAATAGTAAACATTTATATAACACTTAATTTTGCAACTACTTTATGAAGATTACTTCATTTGAGTTTTGCCATAACCCCATGAACTAGGGATTATAGGTTGTATCATCCTTAATTTGCAGATTAAGAAATTGAGACTCCTGAAGGTTTAGTGACTTGGCCAGGTATAAAGAGCTAGTAAGTATCAAAGACAAGATTTGAATTCAGTTTTTTCTCGAGTTTAGCTCACTATTGACCAAAGCATGCTACTTCTCTAAAGATACCTGTTCTCAAGACTGTCACTTTGGGTAATCTATACTCTTGTAACATTTTTGACAGTGTATATGTGTGTATATTCTTATAAGCATGACTATTTACAGTAGTGAAGTAGAAAGAATGCTGGATTTAAAAATGAGAGCTTGGGTTGAATTCCAGCTCAGCCCCATACCACCTGTGTGACTTTGGGCAAGTCTCTTTTACCTCTCTGGACTTCAGTTTCCTTCTGTGGAAGAGATCAGATTAAATAACCTCTTAGATCCCTTCCAGTTCTATAAGTTTGGTCCTATGGATACATCTATATAGAAAAAGTATACTAGCATTGGATAATCTTATTTTCTAAACCAGAAGTGTCAAACATGTGCCTGTAAAACTCTGGAATGCTGCCCAAACCAGATTAAAATATAATTGAGAAACATTTAGCAAAATAAGTAAAAATACAGTACAACGTAGGTAATGTTAATTTGTCATGTTCTGAATCAATTATCATCCTATCAATTATCTATTTTAGTCTGACACCTTTGTTCTAAACTATTCAGAAGTCAGAGTCTGTAGTAGTGACTTATAAAATTGACCCCTTTTTTCAATGGTATATCTAACTGGATTACTGTTTATGCCACAGTTCTTACAATATAAAGTTTTCCCTTTTTTAGTTATTCCATATTTTGGTTAAGAAAATATTGTCTCAATTTTGAATGTTTATGCCACAGTTCTTACAATATAAAGTTTTCCCTTTTGTAGTTATTCCATATTTTGGTTAAGAAAATATTGTCTCAATTTTGAATGCTAGCACGATCACCTCTCAAATGTGCCTTCACTTATACACTTAGGGATTATCTCTAATAATTCCTTAAATGCTTCAAGCTTTCTGTAAGGAAATTGAGGGTGAAGATAGTGGAGTTTGCTTGCTGTTTCTTTGCTCATATTATTTCCTTGTTTTCCTCTTTTCCTTGTGTGTAAACTAGCTCAGCAGGAACTGCAAGGGAAGATTTGATAATTCTATTTATAGTCGCTCAGCTACTGGACAAGGCATTTAAAATAATAGATTTAAAATAAGAGTATATATTCTCCCTCTGCAAAACAAATGAACAGAAACAAATGAAACCGCACACACTCCAGGGATGTGGAAGAGAGCTAACCGATAATCTTATGGACAGAAAGGAGAGTTAAACTGAGGTCAATACTTATCAGTCATCCTGAGAATGATGCTGTCTAGAACCTATTTAAATGTGACCTCTTGCAACGTGCAAAAATGCATTCAAAAGACATTAGCGTTGTCTGTTCTTTTAGATAATTTGGACCAATGTTGTTCTTATGTTTTAATTGACATTTACAATACATATACATAATTGCTTTGACATGTATTTGGTTTGCGAATTAGCTTAGATACTCTGTGACATCCTTGTCCAATGATAATTTAACCTAGTCATATAAATACACAGTGGAATCCACATTCTTCACTGGTTAATTAATCTAGCTAATCTCTATTTTGAAGTGTGTTCCACTTGTTGATTAAGTAATTACCACAGTTAAAACATTTATTTTGATGATGAATTAATGACCTACTTTCAAAATTAAATACCTTGGGGTAGTAATCTTTTTTGTACATGTTAATATTTGGAAAATTACAAAAATTAAGTTGTTATATGTATAATATATTTTCCTTTTCATTAATAAACTAGAAAGATATGTCAATTATCAGTGGTCAGTGACATTTTAATGCTTTGATAATTAATGGTATTTACTGTTTCATGCTGAATTACAGGCTCCCTTTCGTGTTACAGCTTTTTAAAAAATTTCATACTTTTTTTTTTTCCTGTTCAGTGACTAGTGGAAATAATACAAGGGTTTCAGATAGCACCTTATGTCATGATCTTGGTGTTTGTACTTCCATGAGTTTTTTGAATTTGTCTTTCATCACAGGCTTTGACTTCTGTAAAACTACTGAAGCAAAGTTGTTAAAAGTAACATGGAAGGTTTTCAAGCTTATCAAACAAATTAGTTCAGCTTAATGAAGCACACGAAAATAGAATTATAGAGCTTTAAGATAATATAGTATCTTTTTAGTCCACATTGGAAGTGTACTAGGACTAACTTGTAATTCAGTTTTTTAAAAAATAATATTTTGTTCTAAATATATGGCCCTTATCCATCTTTAGAATCTACCAGGGAGCTGGATCCTGTCCTCTCACTCAAGAAAACAGAACTTAAGTTTCTTGAGATTTATGATTATGTTAAATCTAAAGCTGAAAACAATGATAGAATATCCTTTTAAAGTACCATATCAGATACATATGAACCAAATGTAATTTAAATCATGTACGTTATATTTTTATAATATTAAGAAATTTAAACATGTATTCCTTAACTATGTAGATTAAAGTGCTCTTTTAATCAAATACAAAACTGCAGTGCTATGTAGTGCAGTAAATAGACACTGGGCTGGGAATCGGGAAGACTTCTTTCTAAGAGTTCAAATCCAGCGTCACTTGCTAGCTCTGTGACCTTGGGCATGTCACTTAACCTTGTTTGCCTGAGTTCCTCATCTGTAAAATGAGAAGGAAATGGCAAACCATTCCAATATCTTTACCAAGAAAACCCTGAAATAAGGTCATGAAGAGTCAGACATGACTTAAATGACTCACCAGCAAAAAAAGCAGAATCTACTATCTTTACTTTGGTCTCATTTAACTTAGCTAAAGTTAATGGGCACATTTTGGTGAAAAATATCATAGCATATGATTTTTGATGATGCTTGGAGTAAGAATAAATGTTTTACAATTTACAGCATGTATATGTGTATATTTTGTAATTATTTGTGTTTGTTTTTTAAGGAAAAGAATGAAAGATATCTTCTACTCTTCCCTAACATTTTGTTAATGTTGTCTGCCAGCCCTAGGATGAGCGGTTTTATCTATCAGGTAAAGCAGATGTTTTGAACAAAGTCTACTGTTAATTGGAACCTTGCCAGTTGTCTTCAGACTTTTAAAAAATTCTGTGCAGTATGTATGCATATGGTAGCTAAGCATGACTTCTGTGTAGTGTGCAAATGTAGATGCACGTTAAGTTCCTCTTTTTGTACTGAGATGTACTCTTATTTTCAAGTGTTTCTGTATATACACGTGAAGTGTTAATTATAAGCAGAGTGAGAGGCCACCTAGATGGTGCAGTACATGTAGCATCAGCCCTGGAGTCAGGAGGACTGAAGTTCAAATCTGGCCTCAGACATATAACACTTACTAGCTATGTGACTCTGGGCAAGTCACTTAACCCCAATAGCCTCGCCCACCCCCCCCCCCCCCAAAAAAAAAGAAATAAGTAGAATGAAATAGATAAAAATTGTGAACTTCAAAAAGTGTTGCACATTGATTCCAAACCAAAACAAATATTTGGCTAGCCTGGTGAATGACAGTTTTTGTTTTTGTTTTTGTTTTCCAATTTATAACCTTTTCATTGATCTCCTTGAATTGATGGAGAATTAAGGGAGAAAATGGTGAATTGGCAGAAGGTAGTAGCTGCATTAATTTTCAGTCTGTTTATAGGGTATCTTTTTTCTCTTTTGTTCTCATATAGATGCTTCTTCTTAGATTCTTTCCTCTGTTTCTCTCCAGTTAAAGATGCTAGTAACTTTTCCTTTCATTGTTTAGGACCAGGCCAGTAACCAGGCAGACCTTCAATAATAGTTGCCTGATTTGGCTTTTCTTGATGTTCATTTCATTAAAATATAATATGATTTTCCATTATTCACAATTTGAAATTGTGTTGTTTTTACTGTATAATGACAACTCCTTTTTGAAAAAATACAAGTAACCTATATATCTCAGTTTTTTTATTTAGGAGTCAGTTGTTCCTCCTAAAAGTGAAAATCAACAGCTTTGTAAATATGTTATCATTTTGAAATATTTCAGTTCCCCAAACATTTATGAAACTGCTATCTACCAAGTGGGCCAGTTTTGCTGGATAGCAGGGTGTGCAGGGTGTTGTCTGTGTCTGGAATATGCTCCCCTTACCTTTGCCTCATAAAGTGCCTAACTTCCTTAAGAATTCATCTCCAGTGCCCCTTTTTTATGGAAGGTATTTTCTGTTTTCCTTATGTGCTAGTATCTCCCTTTCTCCCACGTTTATTTTTCCTCTCCTTTTTATACTCAAGAAGCTGTATGATGTAACAAGTAGAGGCTTGGACTGGGATTCAGGAAGATCTAGGTTCAAAACATAATTCAGACATTTATTAACTTTGTGACCATGGGCAAGTCACTTAATCTCACTGAGCCTGAGTTTCCTTATCTATAAATTGAGAGGGTCATACTTGATGGTCTTTCAGATCCCTTCTAGCTCTAAATCTATGATCCTATAAGCTTTAAAAAAAAAACAAACTGCAGGGCAGCTGGGTGGCACAGTGGGATAGAGCTCTTGCAGTGGGATAGAGCTCTGGCCTTGGAGTCAGGAGGACCTGAGTTCAAATCTGGCCTCGGACACTTGACACTTAATAGTTGTCTGTCCTGGGCAAGTCACTTAACCTTGATTGCCTCACCAAAAAGCAAAACAAACAAACAAAACAACTGGTTTGCTTTCTTTCTTCCTTTTTCTTTTTTTCCTCTGCTTGGTAGTATTTTATTTTCTTCAAATTACATGTAAAGATAGTTTTCAACATTCTCTTTTATAAGATTTTGAGTTCCAAATTTTTCTTCCTCCCTAAGACAGCAAGCAATCTGATATAGGTTATACATGTACAATCATATTAATCGTATTTCTGTATTAGTCATATGGTGAGAAAAGAATCACAACAAAAAGGAAAAACCATGAGAAAGAGAAAACAAAACAAAACAAAAACCCCAAAGTGAAAATATTTTGCTTTGACCTGCATTTAAACTCCCTGTTTCTTTTTCTGGATGTGGGTAGCATTTGCCATCATGTCTTGGATCATTGTATTGCTGAGATCCTATTATCTTCTGATTATTGAAGCCAGAAAGACTTGGGTTCTAATTCCACTTCTGGGACTGACTGGCTATATGACCCCTGGGCAAATCACTTAGCTCTTTAGTTTTCTGAAGTAACTCACTAAAACTATAAGTTGCAAAGAAGATACAAGCCTCTACTGTTAGAAGGAATTTCTTTACCTGAGCTTCCCCTTACCAAGAGAATCAGAGGTCCACTTTTTTTGTGGGTGGAGAGGGGGTTTTTTGGTGAGGTAATTAAGGTTAAGCGACTTGCCTAGAGTCACACAGTTAATAAGTGACAGGTGTCCGAGGCCAGATTTGAACTCAGATCCTCCTGACTCCAAGGCCAAAGCTCTGTCCACTGCGCCACCTAGCTGCCCCCCCCACTTCTTATATACAGAGTTTTATGTATACTTATATGTATCCATGTTGTTTCCCCCAATACAATGTGAGCTTCTTGATGGTAGGGACTTTTGTTGTTTTTCTTTGTATCCTCTGCGTAGTGCCTGGCACATAGTAGGTGTTTCCTAATTGTTAATTGATTGATTGAACATGTGACATGAAACTCTAGGGAAACAGCTGTATAATTATGTTCATTTACATGAGTTTTTACTATAGAAAGAGAGCTGGGTTTAACATCGCGCTTACTGTCATAGCAGGGGAATCATAGACTCTTAGAGTTAGAAGGGACATGTAGTCCTTCCCTAAAGACCATCACTAATACATGATCTAGCTACAGATTCGAGGTCCAGGGATTTTAATGTCTATTTGCCCCTGGATAAACATAGGTAAATATTCCTGTCTGAATTGAAGTAGAGAAACATGACTGAACAGCAAATGGATAAGCCTTTAAAAGTTAGGATGGATTTTGACTTGGCCTAAAAATATGTAATATTCACAGTTGGGAGTACTTAATTACCAATTTTTTAATCTTCTGTCGTGCTAAAAGTTCTAGTCAAAGGTTGTGTTTGGTTAAAAATGGTTCCTGTTGAATCAGCTCTCTGGTTTTTACTCCCTGCTTTGACATTAATTAGTTAGCTATATGACCTTAAGAAAATCTCTTAAACTCTATGAGCCTTAAGTTTCCCCTTCCATAAATATGTAAACAATTTCTAAAATATTCTTTAGCTCTAATTTTTTTCTGACCATTTTTAAAGATCAGTTTCTATTCAAAACTAGAACATATATGTATATGTTAATTTATGTGCCCGTAGCCATGTCTAGGTTTCAAGGGAATATAGAACATAAGGTCTTAAATATAGAGCTGGAAGGAATCTCAGAGGACACTTAGTCTAACTGTCTCCTTTTATTTAACATTTTTGTTGCCATTTTTTTATTTTTAGCATTGGACATATTCCAGCAATATGTACTCAGTTCTTTGCTTTTTTTTCCCCACACATATATTTATCCAAAATCTTTCCTTTTGTGAGAGAATGAATATTTTTCACATGTCATCATTGTTATTTCTCTTCTTCTCTCATTTTTTCCCCTAGTTCTTCAGTGGGTGGTTGAGCAATGTGTAGTACATTCTTCATTGGTTGGATCCAAAACCTAAGCTAAATGGGGATGTATCAAGTTTGCCAGATAATACCTGCCATTAAATCTCTAAGACCACTTCGATTAGCAACTACAATGCAACTTTGGCAATCCAGAATCTTTAGGAATGAGTTTTTCTGGAAAGCTAACTTTTTTATTTTTTTTTACCCCTTTAAATAGAGACAGTGTGGTATAATGGAAAGAACCCTGGATTTGGAATCAGAATTCAGTCTGGGCCTTTCAAGTAGATATCTATATATGTATGGCGTGGTTTTAACCATTGGGGATACAAAATGAAGGGCTCTGCCTTTGAGGAGCTCTCATTCTACTAAGGGAAAAGAGCATATACAAAGATAAATCATTACAAATATGTTTAAAATAAATACAAAGTAATTTTGTGGAGTGGAGGGAAACACTAACAACCGAGGGGATCAGGAAGGACCTAATGTAAGAGGTGGTACTTGAACTGTGCCTTCAGGGGAGGTGGGAATGCAAAGAGGCAGAGGTACCAAGGGACAGAATTCTAGGCATGGGGGATGACAGTTTAATAAAGGGGCAGAGCAGTGAGAGATTGAATACTGGGCTTGGACGATAGCAGATAGACCCGTTTTTCTGGAACATAGCTTATGTGAAGAGGAGTGATATGAAATCAGTGTGGGAAGATAGGCTGGAGCCAAATTATGAAAGACTTCACAAACCAAACCGAAGAGTTTGTGTTCTGTTCTCAAGGCCACAAGGTACCATGAAAGCATCTCATTCTGGGAATGACTTCATCAGACCTGTGTTTTAGGAAGATCAGTTTGCCAGTTATGGGCAGGAAGGCTGGAGAGGGGAGAGACAGAAGCAGGAGACCAATTAGGAGGCTGTCAATGGTTCAGTGAGGTGTTGGGATGTTAAACTCGGATGGTAACCAGACCAACATTGAAATCCTGGTTCTGCTACCTGTTACATTTGTGACCTTGGGCAAGGCAATTAATATCTGAACCTTGATTTCCTTATCTGTAAAATGAAGGGATTGGGGGGCAGCTAGGTGGCACGGTGGGTAGAACACTGGCCCTGGAGTCAGGAGGACCTGAGTTCAAATCCAGCCTCCAGACACATAACACTCACTAGCTGTGTGACTCCGGGCAAGTCACTTAACCCCAGTTGCCTCACCAAAAAAAAAAAAAAAAAAAGATTGAACTTAGATGATTTCTAAGGACCCTTGTAACTCTAAATTCTTTGATCTCTAAGTATGTTAGAATAATTTCACCAAAATGGTTATGTTCTTATCTTCAAACCATTGTGCTTTATACAGTCTATCCTTTCTCAGCAACTTGGTGTAATCAGGATTATTATGCCATGCTTTAGTGTACTGGCACTTCTACAGACTTTTGAGGCTTGTAGAACTGATTGATCTATTTGCGAAGGAGCCGCAGACTGTTCTTTTGAGTTTGGGTGTCTGTTTTTTAATTATTTTGATTCTTGCCTTGTCACCTGTCAATCCTTGGTACTGTTAGTGTGCCTTCCTGTAGTAGACCCTCTTGACTTTTAATATGCTGTTGCTGTATTGTGAGTTTGGAAACCAGACAGATGTGCTTATTAGGATTGTTTGTGAAGTAAAAATAAATAGGCCCTTGGAAAGAAGTTTGAGGGGGCTGTCCTTTAGAAGCTCACATGAGCTTTAGTCCTTGGAGTTTGTATCACCAATTTTGGCTGCTCTGGGTGAGACGTATTTTTGTTTTCTCAAATTTGGACCAGATGGCTGGAGAAGGGAATAGATAATTGCTGTATTATTTATGTCTGATGTTCACCACTTTTTTTCTTCCCATTTTCATGAACCCCACCTCTTATACCATCCATGTGTATTATTCAACACACCCTAGCTCTCTTCCTTCAATTTCTTTAATTCTTCCCTCATTGATGTCTTTTAGTAATTATATAATTTTAATATTCTTTTCAAGTTTTATCAAAGAAATGAAGTTACAAGTTCTATTTCCAACTTTTTCCAGCATTTTCTTTTTCTTTTTCTTTTTTTTACACCTGTAAATTAGATTAGTAACACTGATTTGTCTACCTTACTACCCTTCAAAAGATTAATGGGTTGATATTTATAAAATACCTTAAGACCTTTTGTAAGGGAGAAAACTAGAATTTTTAATGTGATTTCTCTGTTTAGTCTTCATTTTTTTCTGCTTTATTCTTTCCCAAAAGTTAACTTCTTGAAGTACAAATTTATTAAGACTCTCTTCTATTATATCCCTTGTTTATCTCTCCTGCATTTTGAAAGATAGTACAGTAGTCTTTCTTCATTGACATCTTCTTACAGGTATTCCTGCTGTGATTTATAAATTCCCCAAAAGAATAGCCTTTGTCTTAATTTTCTATGTTCTTTTTTTAATTATATAATTATAATTATTTGTTCATCAGCTACACTTTTCTAAAGCTATTTTCCGATATACCTTCCTGTATTTTTACTTTCTCCTGTCTGTGTTTTGAATGCTGACTTGATGCATGACACTAAAATAGGCACTCCAGTGTGGGAGTTACCAAAAATGTACAATACAGAAGCTGTTCTAGGTAAAAGGAAGAAAGAGGCAGAAAAAAGCTTGAAATTAGAAGGCTTGATATGAAAAAATGGGGATGGTGCAGGAAAGCTCTCTGATAGGAAACAGACTCTGCCAGGTGCTGTGGGAGATGTAAATGAATTTCATTACCATGGGCCCAGTGCTCAGGTTGTTTTCTACTCTTATCAGCACTGACTTGTAAGTGAAGGCAAGCATGTGCTATTAGGTTTATAAAAGTCTGGACAATGGTTTTGGTTTTGGTTTTGCAGTGGGAATTAATGACTGATTTTCTTTACCCTAGATGAATTGTACAACAGAATAGAAATGCAGTCCAGTCTAACGAGCATTTATTAAGTGTTTGCTGTATTCATGGCACTTTACTGGTTACTTTTAATAAAATGATATATTTTATGGAATTTTCAGTGGTAATTTGATGCTAGTTGGAGGTGTATTGTATTTATTGGAGTCTTTGAAAAATGGCTAGATGACCACTTATAGGAGAGATTATGAAACAGATTTCTGCTGCTTCCTGAAGTCTGCTTTGATTTTCTTGCCTATCATTTATCTTGTAATTCTGTCTAAATTGATGCCTTTTTGCCCATTTGATTTGCACATTTCTGTCTCATAAATATTTAGCACCATCACCTCATCTATTATGTTAAAGATTGAATATTCATTTCGTCAGGGACTGTGTTAGCATCTATCCATGGTTAATCTAAAAGGGAAGTGGTATGGCAAGTTTTTTTACCATTGGGTCACAGGGACTAGACTGATTTGCATGAAACAATTAGGATACCATATAAAACTTTGTACTATTAAATGCCAAAATGTGCAGCCTCAACAGTAAATGCTGTCAGAATTCAGAAAAATGAGACATCATTGTGGGACAGAGTTCTCAAGGAAGGTTTTGTAGAAGAGGTGCCCCATCATCTGGGCATCGAAGGAGGGTTAGAGTTGGATAAATAAAAATGAGTAAGGAGGCCATTCAAGGTAAAGGAAATAGTGTGAGTAAAGACAGAGCAGAAGAGCGAAGTAGAGATCTTAATCTTGAGATTCTATCATTTACTGAACTATCCAAGCTACAGTTGTAATCCAGCTGTAGTTTTCTGTTCCAATGAATTGTCATGGCCCCTACTGTTTTGACAGTCCTGTATTTGTAGAACAGCACATTTGCCTATTGTAGATATTAAATAAATGGTGAATAATATTCACTACTCTTTTACTACTATCATTTAGGATGTTTTCTTCATTGGTTTCTCAATAATACAGTTATCTCTGCTTCCCATTTTCATCTTTTATATGAAAACAGGGGTGGGAGTGATGGCCTAGGAAGGACATATGATATACACAAATGTCAAAAAATATTTTTTTTAAAGATTCACTACATTTTTCAGATTTTCTGTAAAGCTTCCTGTCAATTAAAGTTGTCTAATGGTAGAATGGTTGCTCCATGAGGGAATGCATTCTTTCTCACTGAGTATATTTAAACAGAGGCTATGTAGGTGACTGTCAGGGATGCTTTAGAAGTGATTTCTGCTTTGTGCAATTGAGCTAAATGATTATCTGAGACTTTGGTGTTTTTATGAGTCTTTTATGAGTCTTTTAACCCTTGTGACCTTGTCTTGAATTTTGACATTTTTTCATATAATCAAGCATCTTTATAATATAATACCATTATCTTTTGCCTAAACTAGGGGTGGGGAACGTTCAGCCCTTTGAATCTTTGATTAAACTTTGTCCAGTCAAAGGGCTACACTTGAGGACCTGGCGGGCCACATGTGGCCTCGAGGTCTCAGGTTCCCTCCCCCAACCTAAACACACACTTACATGTAGCCATTATTCTTTCTTTTAGAATATTAATTCATGCTCTAATCATCCATTTTCCTGTCTTCTTAGCTAATATTAATTTCTACCTTATGTTTTCCCTTCCCTATTTTTCCTCCTATTTCTTTGGTTCTACCCTTGGTTTTCATTATTACCAGAATTCTTGGTCTCTCAGAGAATCACAAAGTCGAAGGGACCATTGAAATTATCTAGTATAATTTGTATCGAGATTCCTCTTGTACTTTCCCCTTCCTTCCCTCCATCTTCCCTGGGACCCTGCTCCTGCAACTGTTCTTTTTCCTTACACATTTTAAATCTTTCCCTCATCACTGACTCTTTGCCCTTTTTCTATACTTGATTTTCAGGTCTCCCCAACCAACCAAACAAACAAAAACAACCCAAAACAGAAAACTTTCCCCCAGCTTTTCTGACTCATCCAGCTGCCAGTCTCCCTTCACTGCTAATCTTCTTTGAAGAAGATCTTGGTTTTTTTTTTTTGTTTGTTTTTGTTTTTTGCTTTGTTTTGTTTTTGGCTAGGCAATGGGGTTAAGTGACTTGCCCAGGGTCACACAGCTAGTAAGTATTATGAGAATGAGGCCGAATTTGAACTCAAGTCCTCCTGAATCCAGGGCTGGTGCTCTATCCGCTGCACCACCTAGGTGCTTTCTTTTTGATTAAGACCACTCTAAAGTTTCCTTATCTGTAAAATAAGGGGGTTGGACTGAGTGGCCTTAGAGGTTCTGTCAGAGTCCAAAATCTATGTTGTTCTGCATATAACCAGTTCTTTCTCCCACTCTTGCCCTGACAGTTCACTTTATATTTATGATCACCTTCGGAATATCCTCCAGATTAACTTGTGGCAGATGGTCTTGTGAGATTGAACTTTGAGTCTTCCCTTTCACAAAACACATAAAAAAAAAACCCTGTCACCTGCTCTTGTTTTTCTAATCTTGTGTAATTTTTTTTCCCTTCCATTTTTTCAGAGCCTTTAAAATAGGCTTATTTTTTTAATTAATTTATTTTGCTTTATCAGCAATCACTTCCATAAGCTTTTGAGTTTTAAATTTTTCTCCCTCTCCCTACCCACCTCCCTCTCCAAGACGGCACACAATCTGATATAAGATATACATTTACATTCCTATTAAACAGTTTCACACTAGTAATGTTGTAAGTAAGAGTTAGAACCAATAGGAAGAACCACCAGAAAGAGGAAACAAAACACCAGAGAAGAAAAAAAAAAGAGCAAATAGTATACTTTGATCTGCATTCAAACTCCATAGTTATTTCTTTGGATGTGGATAGCATTTTCCATCATGAGGCCTTGTATTGCTGCCTATCAGTATTAGTCATCACACAACGTGGCTGTTAATATGTACAGTGTTCTCCTGGTTCTGCTCACTTCACTCACCATCAGACCATGCAAGTCTTCCCAGGTTTTTCTATAGTCCGGCTGCTCATTTCTTATAGCACAGTAGTATTCCATTACATTCATATATCACAGCTTGGTTAGCCATTCCTCAATTGATGGGCATCCTCTCAATTTCCAATTCTTTGCCACTACAAAAAGAGCTGCTATAAGTATTTTTGTACACATGGGTCCTTTTCCCATTTGTATGATCTCTTTGAAATACAGTCCTCGAAGTGCAAAATAGGCTTATTTTTATTCTGCTTGACCATGGCCTGGCAAAACTCTTTGTACATCTGTGAGAACATTAGATGATTATAAAATTATGCTTTCTTTTTGAAAACATTTTTATGTGGGTGTGTGCATACATGTGGCATAATGGAAAAAGTTATCTTGATCAACAATGGGGTATTAATATGGTATTTCTTAACATACTTATTTTATATTTATTCATAAAACATACAGTGTGCTTTACTGCCTACAAACCAGTCCCTGTAATCAGGAAGACCTCAGTTGAAATCTTGCTCTGACACATAGTATGTGACCACGAATGTGTCACATCACTTCTCAGTGCCTCAGGCAGCTCTCCTGCCTGCATCAGTGCATGGAGCTTCTAACCAAGAGTCCTGAATACAGAGGCATAGATGAATGCACAGGACTGATCGACAGTAAACTAACATAACAGCACTTCCTGTGCTCTTAAAGAACTAATTCTTTTGCTGTGTCCTTTCTAGGGAAAGCTACCCATGACAGGCACGACAATCACAAAGCTGGAAGACAGTGAAAACCACAAAAATGCATTTGAAATAGCAGGTGATGTAAACAAACTTTTTGTCAATACTGGTTTTCATCTGGATGAGGAAATTTAACATTATTACTTAATTGGTTTACTCATGTTATTTTTAGAAGTTAAAATGTGAGTAGGGCAAAATGTATCTGTGTGAGAGATCTACTTTTCCCGTGTCAAACTCTTATTTTCTTTCTGGCTCCAGGAAGCATGATTGAGCGGATATTAGTATCATGCAACAACCAGCAGGATCTTCATGAATGGGTGGATCATCTACAGAAGCAAACTAAAGTCACAACTATTGGAAATCCTACTATTAAGCCTCATTCTGTGCCATCTCATACTGTAAGGATTCATTCTGATGTGTGCATTTCCCTCATTTCAAACAAGATTAGGATTTTGATTGAGTTATATACCATTCAGCATTGTGGTATCTGTGTCTCCAGTAACAAGAATCAGATGGCTTAACTTCCATATTTATTTCTCTGCACAGATTTGCTTCAAGTACTATTTTGGCAGTTTGAACCATTCATCAGTCTTGTGAGACAGTCACATGATCCATTCATGGGCAAAGATGTATGGTACAGTAAAACTCGGTTAGGGAGCAGCCTTTCTTAGAAAGACATCTACCTCTTACAAAACACACACACACACACACACACACACACACACACACACACACTCACAAAATTTAAACTACCATGAAGGTGTTTTAAAAAGCCACCAGTCAAAAGATCACTTTTAGAAGTGCTTATGTAAATATATTTCACAGTACATTTTTTTTTAATGAGGACATCTCTATGTGGGGAGGAAATCAGATGATTTATTTTATCTAAATGTATTTTTATTCTTCTGTATGTGAGACTACTTTTTCATTTGCTCTTTCATTTGAAAAAACAAAAAACCCAAAATAACAAACCTCAGGTTGTTAGAATCTCGTGTTATTTTAGAATAGGTAAACAATAAAGTTTCAGGATTTTCATTTTCTCCTCACTTAAATTTTATTTCACATTTATATTTTAGCATAGGTCATTTTTTCATCTTTAATCTTAAAGGAATGGGGAAGTCTTTTGGAGATTATAGCTAGCACTTATATAACACACTAAGGTTTGAAAAGTGCTTTACAAATATTAACTCATTTTATCCTCACACCAACCCTTTGAGGTGGGTGCTGTTATCTCCATTTTTAACTGTGATCTGAAATCAACTGTGATTTTTTTTACGCCATTTACAATGTGTAGACTTTATTGCATTGTCATTAGGATTTTTTCGTGTGAATCTCTGTTTCTTCCCTTTACTCTGAATCTAAAACTGGTTGCCAAAGAAAGACCATCACATTGTAACAACTTATAGCAATTTCATTATGCTGGCTTATTGTTATGCTCCTTATTTCTGTCAGAAATTTGGAGGATAAAGTTACTGCTCATTTGCTGTAGCTAACATTCTGACTTGAATGGCTCTGCCATCCTAACTGCTCCATCTTTTAAAACGTACTAAAGAGACATCTCCCATTACTCTTTGAAATAGAATTTCTTGTTTTAGTGTTGGGATGTTTTAAAATAGAAAATAAAGGCTCATTCTAACTCACAGTCCTCAATAATGGCCTGCTACTAAACCTGAAAAATGGTTATAGCAAATTGCATTTCAGCCTAGACCTTGGTAGGAGCAAATGGTCCTTCCTTCCCTTTGTTCATTCAATGGCAAGTTAGTCATTAGGCATTTATTAAGTGGTTCCAGCCGCTGAGGGGCATGGAAGGATGAATAAGAAAGTCCGTTGCCCCTAGAATATTACAGTCCAGTAAGAAAAAGGAATTTGTATACAAATCACTATGATACATACTAGAACAAGGTAAATTTTATAAGAGATGAATTAAAATAAAGTCCTGCGTATGTGCATGTGCAGAGAGGAACTGGTTATTTCTGAATGGGAATATTAGGAAAACTTTAATTGAAGAGGTCCTGTATGAGCCAGCCCTTGGAGTGAGGTGTAGGATTTCGACTGATAGAGATGACATGGAAGGACATACCAGGCTGAGGGAGTAGCTTGAGCAAAGGCAGCAATAGACAACTTAGAACTTCTGAATTACTATAAACATAATATTTTCCACAGAGTTTTTGACTTTTGTATTCTTTACTCCCTCTGTTCTCATAGAATGATTTCATGGATGCTCTGGACACTGTAAAATTCACCTCTTTTAGGTGACCTACTCAGGTTGAAAAATACCATTTTTTTCCCCCTGGTGGAAAGCTATTGTGAATTACTTTGCTTTCCAGTGGCTCACTTACATTTATATTAGTAATTTTTTTCATAGTTATTATGCTTTGATATCTTTTAAATGACTTTAGAGACTCTGTGATGGTTGGAGTTTTGCTTTAAGTTAAATAAAAGGTAGTCTTACTTGCCACTGAATTTCTTAATGCTTGGAGAGAGGAGGAATCTCTTTATAACTCCTTTTCAAATACTAGTCTTTTTTATTTGCCCTTGTACTCATGACTTTGTGTGGCCAGTCAGAACATTCTTTTTGTTGAAGTAACTCTTGCTGTCATGGCTATTTTTGAATGTTCGTTGTTCATACTTCAATATTAGCCTAATTAGTTTCCCCTCATTAGTCATTATTCAGAAATATAATTCCTTATTTTCAACACTGTACCTGTTAGGAAGTAGGCTTTAAGTAACAGTTTTGAATAAAGCTTACATTTCCAGGAACTAACACAGATAGTGGTATAGATGTCATGAGCTAGTAATTGATACCTGACTTTGAAGACGAATGAATTAGCACAACCATTTTATTCAGCGCATGCAGGTGGTTTTGAACTCACCTTGTTGTAAGATCTTATCTTGCTTTTTGTAACAATGGAAATGAAGGTCTCCCAAAGAATGTAATTCTATGCAAAAAGAAAAAAAGATTATGATCTCTTTAGAAGGGTCTGTGTTCTCTACTGAGGATTGCCCTGAGTCTCTTAACTTCCCTGAACTGTGAAAAGGAGGGATAGGGCTAGATGATCTCCACAGTTCCCTCCAGCTCTAGCATTCTGTGATTCATAAGCTGTGCTAATAAAGGTGTGACCTTGAACAAAGTATTGAGTCCTTTAAACTCTACAGCAGAGCCGGGGGTTGAACACTCTGGTTGATACTGGGTTAAGGTAGTGAACCTGACAGTCTCTGGTAACAGTAGTGCTTTTTAAAACAACAAATTCGAGTAACTTTTTACTTGATTGCTGTGTTTAAGTCACACATTAATTACATCCTTGATATACAGAGATCAAAACCAGGATAGTACTTGTCCTCAAGAAGCTTGAAATCTTTTTTAAAAATTCCGTCTCTATTAATTGTTAATAAAATCAATTAATTCTTGAATTATTTAAATGGAGAGCTTTAAGCTTTAATTCAACTTTTTTTATTAAAATCTTTACATTTTAGTGCTAAATAGTCTCATAAGTTGTTTCTTCTCTTTTCTTAAACTTTTGTACACTTGGCAGCTTCCTTCCCATCCAATCACACCATCCAGCAAACATTCAGACAGCAAGCCAGTGCCACTGACTCCTGCATACCACACGCTCCCACACCCTTCACATCATGGGACTCCACACACCACAATTAATTGGGGACCTCTGGAGCCTCCTAAAACTCCCAAACCTTGGAGCCTGAGCTGCCTGCGACCTGCACCTCCTCTACGGCCTTCAGCTGCTCTCTGTTACAAAGAGGTGAGGTCCTGCTGCCATTCAAAAGGGTTAATGTAAGAACAACAGGATCATGGTAGAAAACTGAACTTCAAATTTGGGGCTTAAATTAACTACCCTATGTTTACTCCCCAGTTTTCATTTTAGCTAATTCTGGAATATTGGCAGTTCAGAATTTGTGATTTCCTTTTTTTATGCAGGCTGGCTTATTCAGAGCTATAAGGACTATGTTTTCTGTCCTTATACTTTTATACTTTCTTTCCACCCAATTCTTCCAGTGCCTTGGTCATTAGGCCTGGTTGAAAATGATCCCGTCCTTACATAGGATTCTCTTCTTAAGTTGGACCCTGCCAAAAGCCTTCTTTTAAGAAAGGATCATTTTTATACAGTAGAAGGCATCATTGACAAGTGTTGTTTCTACAGCATTCCTCAGTCTTCACCAGCTTACATAGCAAGGCGATTGAAAAATAATTTCATGTGGGCTTCCTGTGTGACTGTTTCAGAGCCTGAAATTATTTTTAACTTCTGGTTGGTGGTAGGAATCATTTCATTTTTGCATGTCATGCTATTGCCCTTTTTAACACTTTCAGTAACTTTGCAATCTCATGCAAGATACATTTCCTTTGATTGGTCATCAGAAGAAGCTATATGATTTGAAGAGTGAAGTTTGAAAAAAAAAGCAAAAGATATTCTTTGTCAGATCTTCTCTGTTTTGCCTGCAAGAAAACTGATTGCCTCATTCCAGCCTCATTCACTTCTTTCCTACTTCTGCAGCTTCGTATAATGTACATAGTGCTTAGCAAACTGTGAAATCTAGTTTAATTTATCCACAAAATTAGTACAATTACATTAACTTTCAATCTGCCCTAAAGTTCTGCCATGATAAAGAAATGAAATATTCATCTTAAATTGTGTAAATAGAACTCAGATGCTTACAACAAAGGTGTCTACATCTGTAAAGGCAGATGCTGGTGTGGGAAATGATGAGTGTGTTGAAATATTTCTGCCAGCCATTAAGTCATGATGTGAAATTGACAGCCAGATTTGCAGAAGGAGGCATATCAGACATTCTATACATTAGGCCCATACTTAGTCAAGCACTGAGTATTTCTGAGTACTTGCAGAAGAAAAGTATGGCACAAGAAGTAATAATTCTTAACATTTCTTTGCTCATTGTTTGTTAAAACCTGTTTTTGTGACATGTTCCCTTTACTTCCTTTTGTTGATTGCCAGGAGTCCAAATCTAATAATATTTTTTATGACTGCCCAGTAATGAAGATTGTTGTTTTTTTTTTTTTTTTTTTCTTTTTTTTTTTTTTTTTACTAAACAATTGAATAGACTCTAGTCCGAAGGGAAGATGGACTTAGAATACTTTGGGAAGTTTTACCTGTAGAGCTTAAAACTTGGGGCATTGGTATTCTTATTAGGAGTGGTTATACCCTCAAGTAAATGAGAAAGATAAGCGAAAGCTGGGCAAGAGAGGAAAAAATGTAAAAATGGATCATAGATTTGGCGGTTGTAATATTATTACTTAATTATTAATTGTAATTGTAATTAATAAGTATTATGCGTATTAAGAACTAAGTTTTTTGTTGCCTTCATGACCTCTAGATTGGGGAATAGAGTTTATATACTCTTTAGGACCATTACCCAGAGGCCTTAGCTGTTACTGAGAGCTTCAAGCCACTTGCTGAAAAACATATTGTCCCTATGTTTGCTATGACTTGGACTACCTTTGGCCTTCACTTGGAAGAGGTCCTTTATAGTGAAGTAAATTCCCTGAAAAAGATGTTGATTTAGTCCCTTGGCTACTTTACTATGACAAACTACTTGACATTGGTATAAGAATTATAATTTATAGATTTTCAGACCTCAGTCTGATTTTGTATAGCAATAGGGACCCGACCTGTGATTTCATTGGGATAATGAACTGCCCCATAAGGAAATTCCATCTTACCGATATAGGCCAGCACCTTCTCTGCCACTTAATCTTAGAAAACTGCCTAGGGAACAGAGAAGTTAAGTGAGTGCTCAGAATCACACAGCCAGTGTGAGTCACAGGTGGTACTTGAAGCCAGGTAATACTGGCTTGCAGACCAGCTGTCTGTTCACTTTGCCATTTGTTCTTACATGTGTATCTTTTTGTATTGATTTTTGTCCTGTATACGTGATATGTTCTTTACAAGCTTTAGATTTCTTTCTTTTTTTTTTCTTTTAATAAAAAGCCAAGTGATGGCCACAAAAAGCAATTTTTTTTTTTAACAGAAAATGGGACTTAGTTTATAGAACCCTTTCTGCCTGGCTCCCCTTAACACATCTCTACTTTTTAATTTTCACGTTCTCAATTTTTTGGTTTAATGCACCATTTATAATTTAAATTATGTGGCACTTGACCTAAAAATATATATACAAACCAGTGTTTGATAAAAGCTCAGATGTTCGAAACTTCATCCCTCATTGGTCTTTGTCCTGCTTATTCACTTTTTTACTTTGTTGTTGTGCACCTTTTTTAGAGGATGTCTTGTATTCTGAAGGTAAGGGGTGGATTGGTGCATTTCTTTGACTGAAATTAGCATGTCTATGCGTAGAGCAGCCCATGCTGTATCTCTGTTGCTGACTTCCTTTGCTATAGGTCTTTCCTTTAAAAGCAGATTAACTGCCCCCCTACTACCCTGTCCTCCTCTTTTGTGGTTTAAAATGCTTTCTTCAATAAATCATTATCATTGTGTCAACTGACTTTCCTCTCAAAATCACTGCCCTGAACCCCTACCCATTTTTGGTTAGATCTATCAGATGGGTCTACCCCTCCAATATTAACAGTTCCCTCGGCCTAGGTATATGTGAGAATGTGAGTGTGTGTGTATGAGAGAGAGAGAGAGTGTGTGTGTGTGTGTGTGTGTGTGTGTGTGTGTACACGAGAGAGTGTGTGTGTGTGTATTGTGCCATCTGCCATTTTTCCTTCCTCTTCAATCTCTGCCAGCCTGCCTGCACCACTTGCAGCAGCTTTGCTGAATATTGTTACAATATTAATAGGATATCCAAGTGACACAAGAAATGTCTGCTTTCCCAAGAGCCAATGGAGAAATAGCAGCCAATTTGACTAAAACTGGAAAAGGCTTATTCTAAATTTATGTCCAGTAGCTGGCAAATTAAAAAAAAATATCATAAAGGAAAAAACATAAAGCTCATAACAATGGCTGTAGTGTTGTAAGATTTCACACTTAACAACAACCCCCACTGGTTTACCAGTCAAAACTTTTAGCTTATGAGAATTTTGAGCAAAACGGGTTTCTTAAAATTCTTTTCTCTAGGATCTCAGTAAGAGCCCTAAGACCATGAAAAAACTGCTACCCAAGCGCAAACCTGAACGGAAACCATCTGATGAGGAGTTTGCATTGAGGAAAAGTAAGTAAAACTAAGTGAGGGTATAAATACCTTCATTATCAGACAGATCAGAAAGATGAAATAAGATTCTTTTTCAAAGTGTCAAGCAGAAATCCGGAGTTTGGTGCTTTAGTACTTTTGTCCTGGGAAAGTAAGCGGAATTTAATAAATCCTAATGCCTGGAGATATCTGAATATTGCCTGAGCTGGTTACAAGGTTGGAAACAGACTAACTTCATTTTTTTTTTGTCCAAGGAAACAGCAAATGATATTCATTGTAGGTGGGAAAAAAAATCTCTAAACGTCAGGTTGGTATCCATTGGGACTCCTTTGATGAATGAGCTGGTCTATTTCTGGAACTCCCTGTGTAAGATATCTCCACATAACAGTAGGTGTTGCCTAGTTCTGCCTTCCTTGGAGGTCTTAGAGGTCTGATATTAAATCATAGTTTGAAGTGAGGGCTGTGGATCCCACACAAACTACTTGAGCATGAGAGCTTTGACCATAGTAGATGGTATTTCAATTAAGGATCTTACAAGAAACAGTTCAATTCAACAAATTTGTAAGTGCCTATTAAGGTTTCTGTTCTAGTTACCTGAGATACAAAGATGAAAAATGACACAATCCTTATCCTAGAGAAACTTATGGATGAGATAGAACAACTAATTTGTTAGAAAATTATTAAATGCATAAGAGAGATCAAAGAGTCGTTAGAAATTCAAAAAAAAAGATCATTGCTAGTTTTAAATGAGTTTTAAGAAACTGGTGTGTGAACTGTGTCTTGAAGGATTTTTTAAAAATGTAAACTTTGTAACCACTGTCAATTTTTTTCTCTAATACTTCAGAAAATCTGTGATAATCCTGATGGAGGTATCCCTCCTGTAGCTCATATCTTAACTCATTTAACCTCATCCTATGTAATTCTTGTCGATGTACCCTTATATATTGAGAACATAATGCAAAATTTGATTAGATGAAATTTAATAGACATAAATGTAAAAGGCAGGAAGACATGAGTACAAGACTTGCTTCTGACACATATTGGCCTTATGACCTTGGGCAAATTATTGAACCTTTCAGGGACCAAGACAGTTCTCTAAGTTGCAGAACAGGTGCTGATCTGCATTGGAAGAAGGATTTTTTCTCTCAAGAGCTCCCTGTACTAACATAATCACAAATCCAATAAAACAGACAATAATTTCCCAAGTACACGATCAAGGAGCTTTGTCCAAAAACAGTTCATTGAAAAACATTTGGAGTTTTAGTGGCCCATAAGCTCAGTTCAAGTCAGTAGTGTGATATGATAACTAAGAAAGGTATTGAAATCTTAGGCTACATTAAGAAAGGCCTAGTATCCAGGTCTATAAAGTTTGGAAGATGAAATTATTAATGTGCTAGTCAGTAGTCTCTCAACTTCTCTGCCTTAAACAGTGAGAAATTTTTAGGATCTGTCCCAATAATTGCAGATCTTCATCAAACTGTATCTTGCCTCCAAGACAGCTTTGTGATCTTGATCTCATTAGCTCATGATTTAATATTCCTGTTGTTTTTGGGGCTTCTGGTTTGCCCCATCATTCTATCATTTCTATTTCTCTTGATCCTCATTCAAAAGCTTTCCCGACTTTCTTCAGATTTGCGAACTTTTTCCTGGATGTTTTCTTAATAATAGAAGGCTACCCTCACTCAATTTCTGCCTATTTGGTTCCTGTGAAATTATTTTTTCATTTACTCATTCATTCATTCTGTCTTCTATTGTTGTATTCCAAAATCATGTGCCATCTATATCTTAAGCCTTAACTTCCTAGGAGGTCATATTTACCTGCACAAGTTAACATCTTTAGGTAATGTCCTTATACAAACTCCCTCATTAATATGAATATTTTTAGCCCACAAATACTGTTTATTTTTTCCAAAAACTTTTCTTTCTTTCTTTCTTTCTAAAGAAATCTTATAGAGTAGAATGTAACATAGACCAAGCCTAGTTCAGTAGGTAGATAGCCTGGGCAGCTAGAACCACAAGTTTTATTCTCAGATCCATGCTTACTTATGAAGTGATTGTGGCCAGGTAACATTTCATTTCTACTTCTTTCCTGTCTTTGTCTCCTCAGAATTACTCTGTACTCCTGTTGTTCTTTCTTGGTTGAACCTATTACACTCTGAAGTGTTTGGCTTAGCAGCTGAATCTGGACACTTTTTTTCCTTTACTCTTTATAGTTTAAAGCCCTCTTAATTATTGAGTCATGTTTCTTCTCAAAAAAAATTTCCCAATAGAGTCAAACAATTAAGCTGGTTTTCATTTATTTTTTATTTTTGTTTTTGTTTTTTTAGGACACTAAAAATCATTTTGTATTGCACCAGTGATTCCTGACATTTTTTTTTTAGTAGGAAGACCTTTTTAAGGTTAAGAGCTTCATAAACACACATAGGATTAAGTATCCATTGATGGAAAAAATATAGTGTGAGAAAAGTGACTGTGAATTTAATGCTAATTTTAAATGAGTTTGTATTTTGTTAATCACAAAATCCACGTACACTTAAATATACGTCAAAGACCTTTAGTTTACAAAAGGCATTTTTGCTTAATATTTTGCTGAAACTAAATAAAGGTCAAAATGGCAATGCATAGTATGCATGTGGGTTTGCAGCCCTTTTGTCGGAATCTCACGGTGGCCCAGGAGTCATTGCTTTTCACGTTGGGTACCACTGTATTATTAAATGGAAGGAAGCATTTGCAATGGTAATTTGAATGTAGCAGTATACTAGGACTGGCCCAGGCAGAATTGTTAAGGAGGCAGAGTTTGTTGCCTTCATCTTCCCATCTTCATTGCCTTACTAGGCTCTAAAGCAGCCCTCCATACCCACCTAGTTCTTGCTTCTATCTCTTGGCTTCCACCTGTCCCCCAGTCTGCTTTGGGCTTAAGGTGATAACAAATATGATAAACTCTTGTGCTAAATGTGCCAATATGAGATCTGTTTCCAGGTATCATGGAACTTTTTAAACTTTGACCTTTTGGAAACAAGACTGCCATTCTTGGCTATGCCATTAATAGCTCTATTATTTCATCTAGAATATCACTTATGCTGTAGGTGCATTGTACATTAGAAAGAGCACTGTATAAAGAAACCAAAAAAGTTTGAAGTCTTAGTAGTAGCTGGGTACCCTTTGGCAGCGCAGTTACTTACTCTCTGTGAGCCTTAGTTTCTTCATTTGTAAAACGGTTGTGATAGTACTTGGACTACCTTTCTTACAAATTTATTGTGAGAAAACTATTTTATAGGCTGTGAAACACCACAGAAATGTGAGAGTTACCTTTATTATCCCATTTTGTTCACTCCCCCTTAGATTGTAAAGGTTATAAGATGTTGAAGCATCTGGCATACACTCACAGGGACAAAAAACAAAAAACAAAACATCTCTGTCTGGATACAAACCCGTGGAGATTATAGTTCGTGGCTCCTAAACCACAGTTGTACAATATCATCACAATGCAGATCAAATGCAGCCTGTCTGGAACTCTGTGATCCACACTAATCTAGGATGAATGTGCACCAAAGTGATTCTAGGCCCCAAAATTAATTGACTCACCAGTCTCATCAGGAGCTAATTTAATGGAGCTACATATATATGATTAATTAGAATTAGATTTGTAGAGTAACAGAATTTTAGAATTGGAAGGAACCTTAGATGTCACGTACTCTAGCCCCTTCAATTAACAAATAAGGAAACGGACTCAAAGAGATTAAGTCTAAGGTAACACATAACTAGTTAGTAGCAGTTCTGGCATGAGAATCTGTTATATTCTGACTTCTAATCCACAGTTTTTTTCCCACTATACCACACAACTTCTTTGGTTAAAAAAATTGGTACTCTTACATAGAGTACTCTTTTTATTGTTACCACCCACATTGTGTTGGGTTCTAACATAGTAAAGACATATGCAGTCTTTAATACTTAACTACCTTTCTGAGTACATAACAGAGCAGACACAGCATTAGCACCTTTAGGAATTTCCCTGATATCCCTGTCAATTTAGACTTCCTTACCTAGAAGAAGTCTGGCTCCATAGTCATCTAAGATGATAGAATATTACTTAATTGAACAAATAATTTTGTTGCTTTAGAGTTTGGAGGGCAGTGTTCCTCTCAAATATCTCAGATAAAATAGAAAAGTTTCCAGTCTAGCATCCACACTACTTTTGCATGACAGAACCTTACAATTATAGAATTGATAGGAACCACAGAAGACATCAGTTCCAGTGCCAGTACAAATGAGAAACACTCAACGTGTGTTTTCACAAAAAGCTTGCATATATTATCAGATGCATTGCTACATTTAAAAATTTTTTTTTCTTTGTGAGGGATAAGAGATCAATATATTTGAAAATAACTGTGAAGTAAAAAACAAAGGCTTAAAAACTTAAAAAATAAAACTTAAAAATGTAAATATGGGAAGCACAGTTACTTTGCAGTTTTCAAAATGCACAATTTATTATAAAAATGAATTGTTACCGTATGTCAAGACAGTAAAGAAGGAAATAGTGATGGCTGACCTTGAAAATTCTTCATATTTTCTCACAATATAAAGCTAAATTTGTAAAACTATCCTCAAAATTGGAGCACCTGTTGGGTTAAGTAGGTTTTGTAAGGGGTTGGTTGAGATAGGACTGAGAACTATGTAGAAACCCAAATAAAACTGTCATGAATCTGAATACAGTCTTTTGGGAACTAAGTGCTTTCTGAATTGTATTTTTTTCCAGTCTTCTCTTTGCTATGCGCCACAAGATATTTAATGAGCTTTCCCAGTTTCCAAGTGACATCAGCCAGTCTTGTAGATACTATCACTGATAAGTAGTAAGGAAGTAGGAGGCTATGAAAATTATCTGGATATGTATTATGAAATTACCTATCATTTGATCTTGATTTTCTTAGTTCACAAAAGCATGGCATGCTGTGGAAAACTGTTTGGGAATTGGCTTCAGGAATGAAATTTTAAATCCATGTCTTACTACTCCTTAAACTCATATGATTTATTTTCTAGAAATTACGGTTTGCCTCATGCATTTCTTACTACTCTCAAATGTTAATGTGGTTGAACTAGTATGCTGCTGTATACCTTTTTAAGTCTTCACACTCCACATGTTTTTCTAAGTATTTCACTGAAAGAGGTAAGTCTTTTAAAATTGTAATCTAAAGTGATATTTTATTAAACATAGTAACAGTGAGCCATAGCAAACAGTGCCGTAGTATTTGATGTGATATCTTAGGAAGGAAGTAATGGGGAGGTGGCACAATGAGGTGGAAATCCTACTGAATTGGGAATCAGACAACTTGGGTTTAAATCCCAACTTTACTACTAGAACGTTATGCCCTTACTCTGGGGGAGGGGACCCTGCTTAGTCATTTAACCTCAGGAGACCTCAGTTCCCTCTTCTGTAAAATGGTTAAGTTGGATTATATAATCTTAATTTAAGATGTTTCCCAGTTCTGACATTCCGTGATTCTATAAAACTGTTACTGAAGCATAGCAGGAAGCCTTTTGAAAAGCATCCAGTAATGTAGTTTTCTAGTAGAGGCATCTAGCTAACCTAGTATAACCAAGGCAGAAAGACCAGTGGCTTAGTTCAGATCCCTCTTTACTACCTTGCACAAGTCACTTAACCTGCTTCCTCATCTGTAAAATAAGGAGCTCTGAAATCTTTTCTGATTATAGCTCTATGGTCCTGGGAACGCTTTAATTTTATAATACGTGATTCTTAAAGCTGTAGAACTACAGAGTATCTTAATTGGAAAAATCCTTAGAGATAGCCTGATCTAACTCTCATCTTCTAAAGATAAGAGAACTCAGGTGAATCCTAGGTAGGTTAAATGACTTGTCAAGTTTATAGAGCTTATTTAGAACCTAGGTTTTGGCTTAGTTCTTTGCACTTTCTTCCACCCAGGCTGTTAGGTTTTTCAAGATCCTAAGGTCTGTTTTCTGTTGAAGATGATAGCTTCCCATTGAGTGAGGAAATAGAAAAAGGACCATCCCTTATAAGAGATCAAGTCTTGCTGTACTTAATGTTGACCAGATGTATAAAATGAAATGAATGGTGTAATTAAATGACTCCACGTAAATCTCTGGCATCTGTTTGCAGTGTTTCTTTGAAGCCCTCTTTTATGCCCATAGTAGTATTGAAACATAAAAGCTCCCATTTAGTCAAGGATATCTAACCAAATTACAATAACTTGTGAGCTAAAACCATTTGGATGTATAGCCTGAACAGGTCAGAACCTCATATCTAATTGTCATTTAACTAGGGTTGAAAGTTTGTGTCATGCAATGCAGAGCTACAATAAGACTGTGTACCCTAGGCAAAGTTTGAAAATGGAGAGTGTGTACGTGAGGGTGCACATACACACATACTTTCACACATGTGGCTTGACTTTTATCGTAAGTTCCTACATATCATGAACAGTGGTATTTTCCTGCCTTAGAATGTATTAATTTATTAAAAGTAACATTTAAGTCTCCCCAGCTGCTTACTTTGTCTATTCCTTTGGCTTTATTACCAACCACAATGACCCAGTTGTGGTCAGCTGTGAATTTTTCATCAGGGATTTTACCTTATAATAATGATACATTGAAGTTTGTTTTTTAAAAAAATTAATGGATGAGGATAAACTTTTTCCATAAAGTGACTGCCAATTATATTTGATCATATCATTACTACTAGTCATCACGCAAATGAAAAGCAGTGTCATCATATAATTTTTTTTAAAAAATCTTTTTTTTGACCCTCCATATCTGTTTTGTGTTTTTATTTTAATATTCCTAAAAGTCTTGGATTTCGCAGTATTTCAGAACAAAGCCCTCATTGTTAAACTGACTCTGGAAAGCTATCCAATTTCTGCCATCCTGTTCCCTATCTACAGGGCACTTGATAAATATAACTTCCTATTCAAGACATTAGCCTAATCTTATCTTTACTGCTGTCTTTCTAGTTATACTTTCCCTGGATTAGGCAGCATAACTATAAGTCAATCACTCAATACACATTTATTAATCACCTAATATGTGCTAGGCACAGTGCTCAGTTCTGGGGATATAATAGGAGTCCACGGTCTAATGGAAGACACAAGGATCTCTAACCAAATTACAATAACTTGTGAGCTGAAGCCATTTGGATGTATTGCCTGATCAGGTCAGAACCTCATTGTGGGAATAAATCATCTAATATGAGGTAAAGAGGGCTTACGTCAAGGTGGATGGCAGTGTCAGGAGAGGATATGTGTATGCAAGAGACGTTACAAAGGTCAGATTGACAGGCCTTGGCAACACATTTAATGTGGAGAGTGAGAGAGAGAGTGAGGAGTCAAGGATGACACCTTGATTGTGAACCAGGATGGCTGGGAGGATGGTGGTACTCTTGACAGTCAGAGAGAAGTTTGGAACTGGGAAATGTTTTAGGGAGTAACATAATGGGTTTAGTTTTGGACGTTAAGTTAAAAATGTCTAGTTTGATATGTGCAGTAGACATGTGAAGATGAGAATCTGGGTCTTAGGAGTTAGAGCTTGATAAGCAGATTTGAAAATCATCAGCATAGAGTGTTAGTTGAATCCCTAGGAGCTGATGAGATCACTCAGTATAAGAGAAGGGAAGAAGGCATGAGTTCTTGTGGGACATCCATATTTAGCAGGTATGACATAGATTAAGATATAGCAAAGGAGACCAAGAAGGAGCAGTCATTGGTAGGAGGCAAACCTGGAGAAAATAGCGTCCTGAAAACCTAGAGAGAATGTCAAAGAGAAGAGAGTGATCGACAGTGTCACAGGTCACAGAGAGGTCAAGAGGATGAGGATTGAGAAAAGGTTATTGGATTTGGCAACTCAGAGATAGTTGGTAACTTTCGAGAGAACAGTTTTGGTTGAATGATGAGGTTGGAAGCTAGACTGTAGAGAGTTAAGAGAGAGGAAAAAAAGTGTAGATGCTTATGATAGGAAGCACCCATTCTGGATGACCTTTTAAAGGAGTTTAGCCACAAAAGGGTTGTGAGACATGGGATGAAGCTGCAAGAAAGAAAGCATCATCCGAGGGCTTTTTGAGGAAGTAGATATGGGCATGTTTATAGGCAGCAGACAGGAAGGAATTGAAGTGAAATGAGAGCATGAGGATGATAGAGGAGGTAATCTGGAAAAGATAGGCTTGTATGGGATCACTTGTGCATTTAGAAGGCTTAGTGTTAGCAAGAAGAGCCATCTCTTCGTATGATATGCTTAGCATCAGTGTTTAGCACAGTGCCTGGCATATAGTAGGCACTTAATAAATGTTTATTGATTGATTGATGTGATCTAATGCTGGAGGAGGAGTTAGTAGAAAGCATCTGGGAGGAGAGAAGAAGAACAATCTCTCGGCAGACTTATTTTTTCAGTAGATAGTATGGCAAGATCTTTAGCTTAGAGAGCAGGGGACAGGAGGAGTCATGAGAGATTTGAGGAGGGATGAAAAGGTTTGGAAGAGCTGCTATGATGAATGGGATAGTGAGTTGATTAGGGAGGCATAAAAGGATTGCCTTGTAGCAGTGAGAACTCAGTTGAGGTTATGTCAGTTTACGTGGTTTTGTGATTTTCTCTAGCTTCGTTAATCAGTGTGTGTGGAGGAGCAAAGGCAGCATATGGTGGGAATGATCCAGAGTCAAGGCTTGCCAGGGCAAGATCAGTGATGATATAAATGGAGCAAGGGACTCACCAGAAGGAGACATTGTGGAGTTGAACTCCTTTGCCAGGGAATCAAGACAGGGAAAGGAGGGAGATAGTGTCACCAGTGCAGGAATGATGGTTTAGGAAACAACCGAGAGATCAAGGGATTGGATGTCATGGTGTGGACAAAGAACAAGGTTTGTGGTAGCAAGGTATGGGGAGAGGTGAAATGACAATAGATTGTGATCAGATAAGGAAATTTCAGAACTCATTAACATAGAAAGTGGAGTATTTGTGGGTGATGGAAAGAT
Source organism: Vombatus ursinus (assembly GCF_900497805.2). Lineage (NCBI taxonomy): Eukaryota > Metazoa > Chordata > Mammalia > Diprotodontia > Vombatidae > Vombatus > Vombatus ursinus. The sequence goes on from NW_020954559.1 coordinate 35,746,284, forward strand.
TAAGTCTATCAACATCTTTGTGTGTGACTGAGGTGACATGGAGGAGTAGGCCATGGGAAATAATATGTCCCAATGCTTCTTGGACATCTCAAACCCTAAGTCTTATAAGCATCTCAAATTTAACATGTCTGAAACAGAACTTATCTTCCCCCACCAAGACCCTCCCCCTTCCAAATTTCCCTGTAATTATTGAGTATACCACCATGCTCCTAGTCATCCAGGCCCACAATTTCAGTGTCATCCTTGACTCTTCATTTTCATCCTATCAGTTCATGGCCAAATCTTGTTGTTTCTGCCTTCACAACATCTCTTGTATATGCCCACTCCTTTCTACTCATACAGCAGTAACCCTAGTTCAGGCCTAAATGAACTATCTCCTGGACCACAGCAATAGTTTTCTAACTAGTGTTCCTGTCTCAGGTCTTTACCTGCTCTAATTCATTCTCCTGTCAGCTTTCAGGATGGTTTTACTAAAGTGTAGATCTGACCTTGTCACCCCTCCCTGCTCCATGAGCTCTAGTAGGTGCCCTTTATCTCTAGGATCAAACATAAATTGCTGCGTTTGACCTGTAAAACTCTTCACTTCACCTACACCTTTCTTACCTTTGTGGTCTCTCACATCTCCCTTCCATGTACTCTACATGTAGTCACACTGGCCTGCGTGGCATTCTTAAAACATGACATTCCCATCTCCTTTGCACTGGCAGTCCTCCATCCCTTGAATGCTCTGCCCCCTTACCTCCACCTCTTAGTTTCCCTAGATTCCTTCAGAATTCAGCTCAAATCCCAGGAAAGATGCCTTTCCTGGCTCTGTCCTACTGCCCTCCAGCTGCTGATGACACTTCCTTTCGGATGACTTCATATTTATGGTATATATCTTATAGATTCCTCCATAATTACATGTTGTCTTCTGCATTAGAATGTGTACTCCTTGATGGCAGGAATTCTGATTGGTCTTGTTTTGGTTTTTGCCTTTCTTTGTATCCCCACTGCTTAGCCAAGTACTTGGCACATATTAAGGACTTAATAAATATTTGTGGACTGAGAGGCTAGCCTGACTATTGGGGAAGATAAGTACGTGCCTTGGTTTCAAAGCAACTCTGGCTGGACCTCAGTCTCTGTGAAGAAGAAAAAAACAAGATACTGAATGATGTCAATGAAGGATTTTAATTCTTCTCTATTCTGCATCTGTAATACCATTAACTTACCGTCAGCCTGTAGGAAAGTGAACTCTCTATGGGATTGCTAAATTCTACTCTCAATGATTATTGTGGGAATATTTGATTGATAAGATCTAATGACCTCCATAATCTAAGATGAAGCTGAGTATATATCATTTGTTCTTCCTATAGCTCAGTTGAAAGTTAGTTTATCAATTGGTAGCAGCACTTTAAACATACTTCTTAATGATTTTTAATTCACTGATGTTATTTTGATATGGTTATTCAATAAAATGTAGCAATAAAAACACCTTAAAAACTCTTTGGATAAAAATGACTAACGAAGGAAAAAAGGTAAATTTTCTTAGTCCTTTCTGATGTTGAATTATTGACTTCGTATTTTCAAAATGTTTTTATTCAACAAATGTGAAATGTACTATTATAAGTTATTTTAAAATTGCCTTATTGCATTTGACTGTTGAAAATATCTGAAGTCACTGACTTCCTGAAAAGTATTAAATGAAACATACTTTAATTTGAAGAAATTCTAGGTGTCTCAGTGTGACAGTATTTGGGATGAATTTCATTTTATGTGAATTCTTTGGGGAAATCAGTTTTCGAAGCTACAGCATTCTTAATGATGAATTGCACAGGAGAAGCAGCAGAAATAGTCATCAGGAATTGTATGGCTCAAAGAAAACGGTGGACCAGTCAAGAAGGAAAGAAAACTGATGGTTCACCCATGTGCTCCATATTGTCCAGGCAATGCCAAGAGATCTGGAGAGACTCATAGTGTAGGTCTTTGTAGCAGATTCACAGAAGGGCATGGACAAGAATCACTCGGATCCATCACAGTGTTAAATTGATGTCAGATTTTGCTCTTCTGTTCATAGGTACAGCTGCCTTGGAAGAAGATGCCCAGATTCTAAAAGTTATTGAAGCGTATTGCACAAGTGCCAAAACCCGCCAAACACTCAACTCAAGTAAGTGTCTTAGAGCTGTGTTGACAGACTTGGTACATGGAGGTGTTCAGTAATAGAGTGAGGCAGAGCAGCCACCGAAAGTGATTGTTGACCACTGGTCAGATGTCTGAGTTGTTTTTAGTCCTTGGAGCTTGGATGTAAAATGAGCATCCCAAACTGAAGTCTTGGAACTATTTAAAGGGATCTGAGTTGTCTGTAATAGCAGAACTTGGTATGACTTACTGCACAAGCCTCTATTTAGAAGGTATTTCAGTTTTAAGAAAATCTTTACTGGAAGGTAGTAAAGAGAGAGGTCACTGGGGAAAGCACTAATATCTCATCTCAGTCACATGAAGTATTACTGGTGGTGAGTAGAAGTCTCTTTCAACAAGTTTTTCACTGAACAAAAAGTGATATCTTAGGAATTTCTGGCAGAATATTAAGCAGAATGAAAATAAGGTTACTCGAGGTTTTTTTTTTTAAATAGCTTGTGTAGTAACATACTTATGTAGTGTTTTGAGGTTCATAAAGCATGTTTCACTTTAATTTGTAAGGTAATTTGGAGATACAGAAAAAGTTATTCATCAGATGCCAGTATCACTGTAGTTTACTTATATTGTTAGCTGCTATTAATTATCTCAAGACAACTTTTACCTACACTAACAGTATTGAGGAAGTTGTTCTACTTTCCTCTTCCACAATGCTAATGGAAATGTAGGAAAGGTGGATATAGCATATTATTTTTGTTTAGAAAAAGACCTCATTTTGTTCTATTTTCACCATTTGGCTGATGCTGAGCAAGCAGTAGTTACTTTGAGGCCAGTTCTCAGGCTTTGCAGCATGCAATAATAATGCACCCTAGTAGCTGAATAGAAGACAAAGCGCTGCTCTGACTGTTCCTGTTCTTAGCCAAATTCTCCTATCTGTGGGTAAACCAGCAGAGGGACTGACAGTTTTATAGTACCTTGGCATCCAGTTTTTGGTTTGGAGAATTGTGCTCAATGCATTTTAGAATCTTCCTTGAATAATTTTGTAATGTTGTTTAAATTGTGTGTGTTTTTTGGAATTCCACTTAATTCATAGCTATTGGGCATCTAATGTACAAATTAATTTGTGGAACTTGACATTATTGTTTGCCCGTTATTTTTAAAAACTAGCTATTGCATTCTTATATGTTTTAAAACCTTAAATAATTTTTTTTCCTGTATCCTGACAACAAACTAAAGGAAACCTGAGAGATTACAAAAGAGAATTTTAGGTTCAAGATCAGGTTCCATGTTTAAAACTCTACAGTATACTTATGTCTACCTTATATAGGCGTGCAGAGTATTCACAAAGAATGTGAGGATTAGATTAGTCTATTTGATTTATCAGTGTAGTAACTGTTTTTGAGTTTCTACTAACTTGATTTCATCTTTTACTGAGATTCCTCTGAAAGCCACATTATTCTAAATACCATTTTTTTATATAAACTAAAATAAAATTTGACTGCTGCCAAAATACATATTTTTTATATCAGGATAGTCATTAGGAAAATTCATTTGACAAGTGATTTTTAAAAATTCACAGATATTCATTTGCTTAAGCTTGTGTGTTATTGATGTAAAGTATTATTGGTATTTTCATGTGTAATGAATATATTTTTAATAATGCATAATGCACACCCCAAATCAGCAGCCCTTATCTATAATTAATCTCACCAAGCAAGACAAATATTCTTTAGGATTCCATGGTTTTTTTTTTTTAATTGCAAAGTCTGCTGGGGACATAAAATTTACTATCATATTCAGAATCCACAGCTTTTATCTGTTTCTTTTATATGCAATTTATATTTATGCAGACCATAATTCCAGTTTTGATGCCATCTTGACTTTTGGCAGATTACTTTTCATCATTAACTTTCCACTCAGCAAAATAGAGATGAAAATGCGTCTTAAATAGTTTAGGAATCCTTTGGGTTCCTGGAAAAAGTGCCATGCACTAGACATGAGTCTAATAAGAATCAATTAAATCCATTTTAAAAATATTACTTAGCTACTAGTTTTAAACTTTTCCTATGCTATAGAGACTTTAACCAGCCACCAGAATTGACTGGTTTACACTTTGTTTTTTCTATATATTCTCTATGGCAAAAAGTGTTGAGGTGATACATAAAGTAGCTGAAGGGAAGACAGAAATCCTGGGTAATACACAGATGTATAATTAGCCTGTGAATAATCAAGAATTGGCTGTATATATAAATTGTTGAGTAAAAGTATTAAAAATTAATTACAGGGATTTTTTTAGAGTGAATAAAATAACTACATTAATGGTTCCTTGGATACCAGAAAGTTATTGGAATATTAATCTTGTTAAAAACAGTTTAAAACTCTTTGATATCAAATATTTCTTAAGAAAAATTTTAGCTAATGGTCTCAGAGAAATGAAGTCACATGGGATTGTACCTTCTCTAGTGCAAGATGCATTTTTCATAGTTATGAGATGTTGCCATAGAACATGCTCATGGCTTTGCTGCTTCTGGCTGCCTAAAGGCGATTGACTACTTAAAATTTGCACACATCTACCAAAGTGCTACTTTGCTTCTCTATAATGTATTTCCATTATTCCTGTACAAGAATAGCATTGGACATTGCATTTTGTTTTGTTTAATTAGTAATCAAAATACTAAGGACTGCTACAAAAATTTGCTTTTATTCTTGAGACAGAGTAATGACGGAGGGGTGAATGAATTGAAGTTCTTACGCTGTTATCTTGTGACAAATTTACCTAGACAACCTGATCATATCCAGTGTTGGGAAAAGTATCCATTTTTACCAAAAAATTAGTAAAAGTGATATTTAAAATGAAATATATGCATTGCACATTATTAAAATCACTTTATATTCAGTGTACTTCTGAACAAGGAGAAACTTTGTACGCTAAAACTATATCTTGTTAATATCTGTTGCTATGGAATAATAGCTACCCACCTCACAGAATCTTCCTTCTTTTTTTCAACAAAATGGTCCCCTGCTTATTCTTGTTAAGGTTTGGAAGCTGAATTAACTTTGGTGTGACCAAGAGAAGGAGCAAAGAGACAGTTATCTCTATGGTAGATTGTTACAAACAAAAGGAGTGATTTTGTTTAACTTTGGGTGTTTGTGCCACTGGAGGATTCCACCTCCTTACTTACCTCTTTCCCTGTTTTTTGTGTTTCTCAATCACAATTGCCTGGGCAGCTGTACTTTAACCATTCCCTCCGGCTGCTCCTGGGGTCTTTTCTGTTCAGCCATTTTGTTCCTACTTGCTCTCAGTGTCCTCCTTTTAACATTAGCAACTTTGCTGCATACTTCTTTTCTTGATTCTGTTCTTTGGTGACAGTGCTCCCAATCAGGGTTCACATCCTAGTTAATAGAAGCACAAAATGTTTATGATGCAGCCACCTCCCATGGCTTTCAGTGTTGAGTATTTCTATTGGCTTAATTTTCATGAATTCCATTGAGGAGCTTGGCAACACCCACACAAAGTATGGCATGGGAGGTGGGGGAAAGAGAGGAAAGTGGACTCTGTTTAATTCCTTTCTCCACTCTGAAATTTTTACAGTGGTCATATTTGAGAAGGTAAGTTTAGGCACACACACCCCCCTCCCATTCATTATGATGACTACTGGTGATTTCTAGTCTTGGCAGAGAGCTAGCTGAAGAAGTAAGGAAGTAAGTCAAAAATATTTTTAAATTATTTTGCAGCCTGCTAATATGTCCCTTTAATGACAGGGACACATTTTAATTAACCATGTTTCTCTTTACAAATATTAAGTGAAACAGACTCATTTGTTGTGTATTATAAAATTTTAAATGTTATTGGTTAATGGTCAAGCATTTACAGAACTGTCTTTTATAGTAGGACTTAATTTGATATTTTTTAAAGACTCAAAAATGAATAACAACTTAAAAAGTAAGTTTAAAAATTGTGTTCTAGCTTTATTCTTAAAGATATGATCTAGTTTTATTTTTCTAGTCTTTATTGTAAGTTATGTTTAGAGTGTAAAAACCCAGGCAGAAATAAGGATAGATAAGCTTTGATGCCTTTTTTGTTAACAATATTTTCTCTTTTCCTTCTCTTCCCATCACCTTTTTTGCTTTTGTTTCATGTTTTTTGGTTGTGGCTATTCCTGTATGTTCTCCTCCTCATCCCACCTCTGCCTATCCACATCTGCCATTTCATTTCACCCATACATCCTTAGCATGGCAAGGCACTGACCTGATGCATAATCACGTCTTGGCTGATGATGACCAATCAAGTCTAGACTCCTTGGGTCGTCGCAGTAGCCTTTCTCGTTTGGAGCCTTCAGACCTCTCGGAAGACTCTGACTATGACAGTATATGGACAGCCCATAGTTACAGAATGGGTTCTACATCTCGTAAGAGCTGTTGCTCATATATCTCTCACCAGAACTAATGCACTTCTGAGCTTTTCTTAACAAATGCTTGTTGTATCACAGCCTGCTTTTCTTAGATGTTTTCTCGCTGTTCCTCGTCTCTTTTTAATGTGATATTTTAACAACTTTTGAGAGCGTTTCTGATATTTTCCATTGTACATGGTGGAGGCTTGATTGCCAACTTAAAATTCAAATACCTGACTACTAAAGGGAGACAGTATATTCACTTAAGGATATACTTGAGTTGGTTTTTTGTTGTGGTTGTTGTTGGGTTTTTTGTTGTTGTTGTTGTTGTTGTTACTTTACTATTATTGATAGCTGTTGATTTGTAGCTCCCAATGGTTTGTTTTTTGACCATGTCAGTGTAGCAACTGTTTCCTTTTTTTGGATTCAGTAGTGTGAACGTTTTGTATTTTGTACTGAAACCATACAGGTTTGTGATCTAAGTGCCAGCAATATGGAGATACTTTTTAGCCTTATTATGGTTGAATTTTTTATGTATGGTAAACACACAGGTTAAGCAGGCATGGAATAAAATAGCAGTGAGAAAGATTAAAATGTTCAGTGAAAATACTATAAAATTAATTCAGATGTCCATGGATCTGAACAGTTTGCCAAGAGCATTTGGTAACACCATGAGCCTTCTTTACACTGCTAGCATAGTTCTTTGCCTTGACAGGTATGAATGAAGAAGGATCTACTTCCTAAGTTGAGGTTGTATCTTCACTCCACAGAACTCCATGCTTCATGGTGTAGTCCTGGGAAAACATTATTTATATTCATCCTGATATTCCCTGTTTGGCCGTAGTATGGAAGTTCGCCAGGTGAAGATATTGTGAACTTCATTAAGTGCCCAGTTGTTGCAAAGCATTCCCTAGTCCTTCCCTTAGACAACCACCACCGCTGACCCAAGTGAGAATAATTCCTGCCAAATGGTCCCAATGATGTGGGTACACATGTTGCCAAAAGCTGAGGTTCTGAAAGTTTACGCATTTAGCCTCTGAAATTCGCAGGTAGACTGTGCTCAGGCTGGCCTTTGGTAGGTATACTTAGAAATCAGATGCTTTGGCTTCAGTCATAGCTTTGGCTGCACCCTTGACATATGTATTTACTGTGTATGTAATAGCCATGAACACACATTTATTTGTTTTCAGCAAACAACAGCAGTGAAACCTTATTACAACAATCCCATACATATGCAAAATCATTCCTGTAATGGGATGTTTACGGCTGTTCTAGAAGTCAGAAGGTTGCCATGCAGTTCACAATTAAGAAAAAATATTTTTAGAACTTAAGAAAAAGAAAAAAAGAAAATATTCCCAAGTCTCTTGGGATTTGTTGTAAGAGGGTTTCACTGGCCCCACTCAGACTCTAATTTTTGCTTCACACAGAACTGAATGTGATAGCACTATTACATTCAGTTGTAGCTTTCAAATCTGCATCTGGGTCATTACTAGAGGGAAATATGTGTTCTCTTCAAGTGATAATGTATTTGGTGTCAAAATAGAACCATAGTGTTGTTTTAAGTATTTACTGAAATCAGCATCAGGAAACAAAATGCCATAATAAATCAAGAATAACATTTGAGTATTTTCGTTTCTTCCTTTCCTTAGGGTCGCTGTAATTCCAGGTGACTGTAATCTGCCTCTCCCTTTATCTCCCCTCCAAGCCCCCAAGCATATCTACACATGCACAAATCTATGAATTCAGTGTCCTGGTTTTCCTTTTTTATAGAGCTCTAGCACAATTTATACACTTATTTCTTTCCTGGACGGTAGAGCCTGTTGCTCACCAGCCCAGAGGTGCTAATGAATCTCTGTCAGACCTGAGAGAAAAATCCAATAGACTTAGCACTTCATATTTTAATGTAATATGAGTTGATTGTACAAGGAAGGTGAGTCTTAATGAAATAATTTAGCAAAGCTGCTCATCTAAGAAATTTCAGTTGGCTGCAGTATAGCCACTGATTTATTTATTTTCCCACTATTTTCATGTTTTAAAGAAGGTTGGCCAGTGCAAATTGAAAAGTTCACCAAAAAAAATTTTTTTAAGAATCCAGAATCCTTTATTCATATTCCAAGGTGATCAGGTTTATGTATGCAGTTAGTTTACATGGAGAATTGAATTTTCTAAGAAAGTCGACAGTACTACAATGTATGTGCTCACTTTGTAATGCAATGACTCTAGCAGTAATTTAGTTTTATTTTAATTTTCATATCACAGATCTTTTTATAATATCTAACTTGTGGGGAAAATATTTATTAATGCTTTCTGCATTGTTTTCAAGGCCATTACTTAAAGAACTCTGTTATATGTCTGTTTACTATGTAACCATACCTATTATCACAATATTGAAATAAGTTCCTGAACTTGAATTTTTCTTTATAACACTAAGGAACTTTTTGGTAATATAGATCTGAAATTTTTATTGATGCTTTATGCACCAAAATCTTTCTTTATCGTGGAAGTTAATTGACATCATTACAGTGATATTTTTTGTTGAAGCTAAGATCACTATAGAGTAAGAAAAATCCGGTGGGATGGTTTTTTTTTTTGTATGTTTGTTTTTTGGGGTTTTTTTTAGTTGTCCTTTGAGTTTTTAATTTGTTTTGTTTTTGTCTTACACCATTAACTGTTGTGAACTGGTTTAAAAGTGTTAGTGCTGCAGGCTTTAACAAACTTATAAAAAGATATTCCAGTGTGGCAATGGTGGTATGCAGTCCAAAGGTTCAGTGTTTCTATTTTTGTGGAACTTAAGCTGATAATAGTACCTTATGTTTATGCAATTCTGTAATATATGTGTACAGTTAGTGTAATAATGAACAAATGAAGAATATGAATTAGAAGGTAGGTGTGAGCCATTGTCAATACTTTCACACATGGCTTAAATGATGTTTCTAATGAATTAGTATTTACCATAAATTCACATCATGATCTATTACTTCAGTGTTTTGCATAAAGTTGCCAAAACACAGAAACATGTATATAGTGACATAAAACATTGAAATATATATACATATATATATATATATATATTGTGGATTTCATTTGTGAATGGGAAAAGCCATCTTTTAGTAGGTGACTGCCGTTTGAGACTATGAATTGGATGTATATCTGAATGTTGCATTGTATTGTACAGTATGCATATTATTGTTTGTGGTTGCATATGGCAATGAAGTGTTTGTTTTATAAAAAAAAGACATCTGTTATGTACAGTTGAAATAAATTTTGCATTTGCTAGCCTGTGGCTTTTAATATTTAATTGTCACATGGGGGAAAAACAGATTAGCTTAAAATTTTATATTATTTGGCTGTTCTCCTAAAAATCACATTGTATAAATGAAAGCCAGATGATAAAGCATTTTTTAAAAGCCCTCTCTGGCAGTAGAGTTTACATTTTCTCAGAGTTAAAGGTGTTCTAGATAATGTTTGGTCATTCCTTTCGATTTATTTGTTCTTCTATATATATCTTTCTAACTTTTTCTTTCAAAAATAATTCAATCACGAAAAGTTTAATCTTCTACAGAAAATATACTTCCCTCCCCGCTCCCATTTGCCATAAACAGAGATAGGAACAACTTTTTAAAAAAAAATTTTATGAGACAGAGTTCTTGCAAGTTCTCTCTGACATTGATTAAGAAGGTGGGAGAGATGGATAAAAATAAATATGAAGGAGTTACTAAAAGAATGTTAGACTTTGGCCAGAGACCAAAAAGAATTAGCATTTTATTACAACCTTATCTATCAGCCGTGTCTGTGTTAGCATCTGGAGAATTTTTATTAAAGAATTAGGTTCTTCTGTCAAATTAATGAGGTAATACTATTTCCTTTTTAAGAAAATAAAGTAGGTGAATATGAGAAATATTAGTATTTGAAGACATTTCACATTTATAATGTGTTAATAATCTTGCCACTCTTGTAAAGATCTCTCTGGGCTCAGCTGCATAAACAACCGCTTAGAAACTTAAGTCTGTTTTAGGCTGTGGTTCTCCCATAAACCTATTTTTAAAATGGGAATTGCATTCTGTTAAATCTCTGGCTATTAAGGAATTTGGTAAAATATTATTGTTCTTTAATAGAGTTTAGTGAAAATTACATTGACCTGGGAGTTTGGCCACAGTGTAGCCTTAAACAGGTCACTTAAGCTCTCTTAGTCTATTTATTCATTTGTAAAATAAGGGAGTTGGGCTAGAGGATTTTCCCGTCTCTTCTTCCTCTGAAATTTTGTGAGTCTGTAATTGATTGTTTGAATTTACACTTTCTCCCTAAAACCCGTTTGTCTAGGTTTGCATAAACACAGCTTTATAGGATTATAGATGATGTTTGATCAAAATTATTTATGGCATTTTTTGGAGGGTGAGTTGTAATTCATCTGTCTAATACAAATTTAGGGGGAAGTCACCACGACAGCATCTAAAAAAACTAATTTTAATCCCCTTTTTTATCATTTTACAAGGTCCTTTCTCAGCTTGTCAACTTTTTAAAAGTTTGAGTAAGAAATTAACCATTGTACTTACTTGTCAATGTGACATAGTAATGGCTGTTGTTATAACTTACCTTATGTAGCACTTTAAATGTTTACAAATACTGAAAAATATTGCCTCATTACTTTAATGAGCTCAAATTTAGAATTTCATAATTTACAATATTTTAAGAAGTATATTAAGAAGGGGGACAAATTATGATTATCATGGGAACTTTCTGGCTTAATAATTTAAATCTTCACATAAAAAGTTCCTGCCAACCACTTTCTGAAAACTGACAAGTTGGGTTTTTTTTGTTTGTTTGTTTGTTTGTTTTGTTATGTTTTTTGGTGAGGCAATAGGGGTTAAGTGACTTTCCCAGGGTCACATAGCTAGTACGTGTCATGTGTCTGAGACTGGGTTTGAAGTCATGTCTTTCTGACTTTAAGGCCAGAGCTCTGTCCACTGCGCCACCTAATTGCCCCACCTAACTGCCCCTTAAATGACAGTTTTAAAGAATCAAATACTTACAGCTAAAAGAGATGTACCATCAATAGAAGTCCAATCTCGAGGTTACCTATTGCCATTCTTACGTATACGTTTGTGTTCATGTGCACATATGCATGTACAAAGGCATATGGAGCATAAGTAACAATGGAAGCTAATGGAGTGTGTGTATTAATAAGCATCTCTTAGGAGATTTTATTTTTTAAAACAAGATAACATATATTGCTTACTGAAAACTAAAATTCCCTATATTTTAGAGAGATTTTTGTTTTTCCTTTAAGAATTCCTGTGGCAAAATATCTTGTCTCAAAATGTGTAAACACTAGTATTTTTATTAGTTATTTCTCACAATACCAGTTCTCCAAAGTAAATTTGCATTGTCATTACATTTTATATATAAAGAAACTGAGACATAGAGGTTAAGTGATTTGATCGATGTTTTTGAGAAAAAAAACAAAAACAAAATATCCACCCTTCCTATATGAAATAACACTTTACAGTGAATCACATAATAGTCTCATTTGAAGACAAATGACAGGTACCAGTTGTAATTTTTTTTTGAAAGCGGTATGTAAAATCTGTATTAAAAACCAGTTTGATCTAAGCCATTCAGGAGAGAAGACCTAGAAATCTAGATCATTCTATAACTCAATTCATCATAGCCCTATGAAATAATTTGAATTAAGCTTGGAAACATGTATTTTATATAGCAACCACAGTGTTTTCAAACACTACAGTATGAAATGATCTTTTTTACAAAAGCTTTGTTATCCTATTCCATTTTGAGGATGGGTGGAATTACAAATTAAATATGACATAAATACAAAACAGATGCTCTTTTGATTTGAACACAGTGCAGGAATCATCTGTTGAGAATCAGAGCAATGTAAATTGGGTTACTGATAACAGTGGGAAAATCCGTGTGGCTAAGCTTTTCATTAAGTACTAACTTCGTCAGTCTGATACTCTTTGTGTGGATCATTAAGAGACTGTTCCCCTCCTACGTATGTGGAATAACCATGTGAATCCTGGGCACATTTTGGTATATTTGTGGATAAATAAAAAACATTGAATTCTTATGGTAATAAGACTAACACTTTTTTTTTTTTCATATTAAAGGTACAGATCCCCTTTAGCCTTCTGAATTCTTAATCTGAATTCTGGATCAGGGTTGTTGTGAGGGTCAAAAGAGATAAACTGTAACACACTTTGATCATCATTATTATCGTTATTATTAATCTAGCAATTTGCCAAATGCTTTCCCCTGTCACTTGTTTTTGATGCTACTTTCTGTGGCAGTCTCTTTCCATGTGGTTTTGTGGCCCAGCTGCATTCCCATTAGCAAAGTGAGGGCTTTCTAGTTAAAAGATGTTGTAGAAGAGAATTTTTGAGATATCTCATACATCTGCCAGTCTGAGGAATGAAGGACTCAAATGTATAACAAGTCTGGAGAGTTTGTTGTTGTTGTTTTTTTTTTTTTTAAATTAATGTTGTCAAAAGATCACTCCTAGAATTGGTCACTTTTGGAGACAAGGTTATAAGACATAGACTGAATTACCTTTAGAGTGATTATTACATGTTTCCTTAGTATATAAAAGAATATTGTGTACTTTTTCTGTAAAGGTGGGTAGTATAAACGAGGCAACAATTTGTTGTTCCAAACAAAAGTGTTGGAACAACAGTTGGAATACAACGTGACATTTTTCTTCCCAAGAACATAGGCAGGAGGGTCATCCTTGAAATAGCATTTAAATAATATAATAATAATAAATATACCAGAAAATTAGATTTGGTGAATTCAAAACTGTATTCCTTTCTCACTTTTACAGGGCTTAGTTATTTCCAGGTATCAGATATAAGTCTAAAGACTGTATGTGATAGCACTGAAATTACTCTGAATGCTTCTGAAGCTTCTTTCCTTATTGTTGTTGGGTTTTTTTTTTAAAGCGGAACATGACTAGAGTAACTACTTAACAGCACCTAATAATGTGTTTCAGAGTACACAGCAGTGCCCCCAGATAATCGGTGCTAAAGATATGAATGATTAAAGAATATTTTTATGTAGTAGGAGCATCCTATGAAGTCTCTGAATTTATGTTTCAATGGTTGCTGAATCCTTTGATTCATTCAGAAGAGCATAAACTTAAAATTAGACACAAGTCACTGTGTCTTTGAAATCAATGATAACACAGTAACCTTTTGGTTTTATGTGGATTTTTTTTTAAAATAACATCTAGCACAGTTCTGTGACCACAAAGGTGTTCAGTAAATGTTCGAGATAACTGATTAATGAAAACAAAGAATGGTAGTCCTGAAATTGAAGTACCCACAATGAAGCAATTTACAACATTACTTTCTAAACAGATAGGTCTCTATATTTGTTGGGCCACATATTTTAAAAAGTTTATAACTGCCATAGTTCCCACTTGTGGCAGTTTTTGTCTTAGACAAATAATAGTTTTTCTCAGTCTTACATGTATATAATAATTTTTAAAGGGATGTAAAATTATAAATTTAGATTGTCTCGTACTAATACTTTCTAAAGCATTGTCATAATTGTAATTTTTTTCTTAATTTAAAAAAGATTTAGTTGTCATATCTCACATCTGCCATTTCTCCATTTAAAAAAAATAATATCAGCCCTAATTTCTTGGACTTTTCAGAATAATGCAGACTTCATTCCTTCAACATACATTTATTAAGCACCTACTGTGTGCAAGGCACTGTGCTAGATGCTAATTGGATTAGCATCCCTAATCTGTTGATTATATCCAATTTTCTTATTTTTTTTTATTTAGACAATTGCTTATATTCCTGAGAATTTGTAAAATAATTTACAAGGAACCACTAAATTTGATGTTTTTCCAACTAAAATGCCACAATAGTTCCATATCCCTTTTTAAACTTTATTTTAGATTTAAAGGTTTTAATGGTGTGTATATGTGTTTTTTTAAATGTATATTACTATGGCCAATGTGTATGTTTGTTTATTTTTTTAAAATGTGTATACCAGATTGATGTTGCTATCAAGGGCAGCAATGTGGCCCAAAGTTTTTTTATTCATTCCCTAATGAAAAGGTCTGTTTTAAATAAAAGCCCATGACAAGTTTTCAGTCTAAGATGATCTAAAGGATTGGTTTTTCTTTTTCCTTTGCACTCTCAGGGAAGTCTTGGAGGTAGTAGAGAAAGGGAAATGGTGCCCTGGCCTGGGGTTGGTTCCAGGCACCATAAGTGCGGTAGGCTGAGATTCCAACAGAAATATTGTAGATTATACAAGGTGGCCGGCCCTGAGAATTATAGTAGTTGAGATCTTGTAAATGTCAAGTGCTTTTGCTTAGTGTTGGCACCGCACTGACGTTGAACTTTTTCTTAATCATCCTAGGTTCCCGTAAAGAATCTGCTCCCCAAGTTCTGCTTCCAGAAGAGGAGAAAATTATAGTGGAAGAAACTAAAAGTAACGGTCAGACTGTGATAGAGGAAAAGTAAGATGTCCTCCAACAGTTCACAGAGGGTTGCAAATTTAAATCTTGGTACCTGCCCGCTACCTTTCCCCCCATTCCATCCCCTGTCACACTGAAGTTTGAAGAGGGTGGGCTTATGATTATAAAAGCTTTACTGTTCTTCCGCAGGCTGAATCTTGCTTTGGGTAAGAATTCTGCCATTTACACAAATCAGTTGAGTTTTAAACTCTTCCAGTTAAGATGTCAACATTGTAACATCGGAAAAATTAAGATTTAAGAGTATAGCAGGGGTGGGGAACCTGTGGCCTCGAGGCCACACGTGGCCTTCTAGGTCCTCGGGTGTGGCCTTTTGACTGAGTCCAAGTTTTACAGAAAAAATCTTTTATTAAGGGGATTTGTTCTGTGAAGTTTGGATTCAGTCAGAGAGCCACCCTTGAGGACCTAAAAGGCCACATGTGGTTTTGAGACCACAGGTTCCCTGGGGGCAGGTAGGTGGCGCAATGGATGGAGCACCGGCCCTGAAGTAAGGAGGACCTGAGTTCAAATGTGACCTCAGACCAAACACTTGACACTTAATAGCTGTGTGACCCTGGGCAAGTCACTTAACCCCAATTGCCTAAAAATAAAGAAATTTAAAAAAGCGACCACAGGTTCCCCATCCTTGGTAGTGCAACAACATTGACTTAGTTAATGAATACTCTGACAGGTACACTCTTGGCTAAGCATTTTAATATAACTGCTCAACCTAATGTAGTTTTTAATATATCAAATCATATTTTATTTTCAGGAGTCTTGTTGACACAGTTTATGCATTAAAAGATGAAGTCCAAGAATTAAGACAGGTGGGTAACAACTATACCTTAGTCATATATGTAGTCAGAAAAATAAAATCTTTATAAATACACACATACATACACACATCCTTAAATATGCATAGATAATCATGTCTTCAATATTTTGATGTTTTAAAGAAATATTTCACATATCTATTAAAGAGAGGGAGAGAAGGCTCATTATTTTCTTTCTTTCTTTCTTTCTTTTTTTTTTTTTTTTTTAAATAAAAAGGCGCAAACCATCCAGCAATCTCAAGTGGTTCTCTCTAGCAATTTAGTTGAGGCCGGTGACAACAGAAAAAAAAATGCCACTCATCCCAAACTTAGCCTGTTAGATATGCCTTGGGGTGCCGGGATAAGGATGGAAAATAGCCCAGATCCTACAAAAAGGTTCCATGATTCTTTACACTTACTCAGATTGTAATCCATCTAGTTTAATTGTAATCCCTAAGTGATTGTCTACTTGAAAATATCCAGTAAAGGGGAATTCACTGTCTCTCAGGGCAGCCTATTCTACTTTTGAGTAGGTGTGCTTTTTTGGTACCACTTATTCTTTGATAACAAGGGGCTATTGTAATTATTAGAGGACCAGCTCTAATTGTTAGGAAGTTTTTTCTTAAATTGAAACTGAATCTGTATCTCTGTAGCTTCCACCCATTTTCTCTTCCATTATTCTACTTATCCGTCATCTGGGAACAAAATAGAATTAGTCTAATGCCTTTTGTACAAAATGGCCCTTTTCATTCTCTTATCTCAGTCTTACAGTTATAAGGTTGCATTTTATTATGGTCTAGACTTGTGCTTCTATTGGTATGTGAAACTCCTAATGCTGAAACTCTGTCGATGCAGATCAACTGTCCTGGAAACTAGTCTCATGGCTGCTTAGACTTGGTTGGGGGACTAAGTGACTAAAAAACTTGGCACTATATGTCAAAGGTTTCCTAACATCTGAGACCAGCTTTGTATTCATATGAGGTTATGTGGGCAGCAAAATTTGTCATAAGATGAAAATTTTGACTAACAAACTAACCAATATATAATTACTTTTCCCTTAGACATTCTAACTAGCTTCACTCTAGTATCCTTGCCTATTCTAGCCTCCTTACCCCTCAAATTGCCAGTATCCCACTGATTATTCACAGGACTTAAAAAGAGAATAATTTGACTACAAAAACATTAAGAGAGGAACTTTAGAAAATAATCGAAATCCTAAAATATTTTTGTAATATTGATCTTTTTTCATCATGCTATGAAAATCAAACATATCATGAAGGGTTGTATCATTCTCTCATACAAGTGAGGTCTTGGGAAAAATTGAGCCCCTTCAAAATAAATCAGTATTTGATTCATTCTTTGTTCAAACTATAACATAATAATTCTGTCTTGTTTTCCAAGATAAAGCCCAATTAAGACCTTTTTTATTATCTATTTTGAGAGGATTCACTTTATTGGCCTTTTTCTTACACCATTTATTTTTGAATAGTGGCTCTGCTGGAAGATTGCTATCATTTCTCACCCTCTAACTCTAAGTGCTCTCTTCTCCAGGTTAAATATCCCCAGTTCTTTCAATTAATCCTCTTTTTATATGGTTTCCAGTTTTCACCATCCTTTTCTCCTATCCCTGCAGCTCTCCAATTTGCCATTGTCCCTCCTAAAATGAAGTCTTAGGAACCGAGTGTGGTATTTCAGCTCCATTGGTACAGCAGACACTATGCCATTGCCTGTAGCCTGTCACATTAGCTTTTTTGGCTATTATTTCACACTATTTACTCATTGAGTTTGAAGTCTTCCAAAAAACCCAGATCTTTTTCATACGAACTACTTTCCAGATGTACCCCCACCCCTATCTTGTACAGTATTTGTACGGTTAATTTTTTAAATTCAAGTATGGGACTTTACAAGGGCAGCTAGGTGGTTCAGTGGATAGAGTGCCAGGCCTAGAGTCAGGAAAACTCATCTTCCTGAGTTCAAATGTGGCCTCAGACTCTTACTAGCTGTGTGACACCAGGCAAGTCATTTAACCCTGTTTACCTCAATTCTTCATCTCTAACATGAGCTGGAGAAGGAAATGGCAAAACACTCTATTATCTTGTGCAAATGGGATCATGACAAGTCAGACACAGCTGAAGTGACTGAACAATGACAAAAATGGGATTTTACATTTGTTGCTATTTCATCTCAATAGATTTGGCGCAGTGTTCTAACCTGTCCTTTTGGATTTTGACTCAATCACCCAAAAGTATTTGCTGTTCCAGTATCCCAGCTTGATGTCACCTAGAAATTTTATAGGCATATGGTTTATGCCTTCATCTATGCTATTAACAAAAATGTTGAAAAGCACAGAGCCCAAAACAGATCATTGGAATACTCTATTGGAGTCTTCCTTCTAAGTTGACATCAACACATTAATTACTATTTTTAGGGGGTTCTGACATTCAGCTAGTTTGGAATGCACCTAACTGTACTATCGTAGAACTTTTCCCATTGTTCACAAAATGACTTGAGAGACTGCTAAATACTTTATAAAAATTCGGGTTTGTGATTTCTATGATCTTTGCCTGATCTACCACCTAGTACCACTGTCAAGAGGGAAAGTGAGGTTCATCTGGCATTGACTATTTTTTATAAAATCATACTCTCCCTTAGTGATCACCACTTCCTTTCCTAAGTTCTCTCAAGGGATCTTTTTAGTAATGTGTTCTTTTAAATTTTGCCAGGAATGGAAGTCGACCTCACTGTTTTATGGTCTGCAGACTCCATTCTCTTCCCTTTATAAAAAATCAGGACAATATTTACTGGTCTCCTGCCTTACAGCACCTCTCCCCTTCCTCTTTGATTTTTTTCAAAAACCACCAGTAGGAGTTCAGCAATCGCAGCCAATTTTTTTTTGCAATGTCTTGGGTTATAGGCTTTCTAACACAGGTGATTTGAACTCATTGAGGACAGTTAGGACACTCCCTTACTATCTCCTTATTGACCTTGGGTTTCAACTTCCTCTTACCTATTTTTGTCCTATTTTTTTCTCAGTCTAAAGCTCTCTTAAAACTCCCCTTAGCAGAAAAACTGAAGTCGAAAAAAGTTAAGGAGCAATGCATTCTCTTCATATTTTCATTATCATCCCATCCACACTAAGCAGTGGCCTGATCTTTTTTTCTTTTCTTTGCCTCACAACATAGCTAAAGTGCCTTTTTTTTGTCCTTTTCTACTGCACTCAGCTCAATTTGAATGTTAGTACTTTTGATACTGTTGTATTATTCCTGTGGAACCATAGCAATGCTTTATATTTTCACCCACAATTCTGTTTTCTGTACATTGCTTTTAAAAATCAGAATTGTTCAACTTATTCCCTGTTAATTCCCTTATTGTCCTATTTGGATAGCTCTTTTTCATTTTTGAAATATTTTATGTTTGTGACTTCAGAACTTCATTCTGAAGATCTCTTCATTCTTTTAGGGTTATTTTTCCCTCTAGAATTTTAGGCTATAACGTCTTACTTATTTTTTCTGAAAACCCTTTGCCATCTACTTGAGTAGAATATAAGGCAGGGTGGGGAACCTGTGGCCTTGAGGCCACCCTTTGACTGAATCCAAACTTCAGAGAACAAATCCTCTTAATAAAAGGATTTGTTTTGTAAAACTTGGACTCAGTCAAAAGGCCACACTCAAAGACCTAGAAGGCCACAAGTGGCCGCAGGTTCCCCATTCCCAAATTAAAAGTATATGTCAGATTATGTCTGTCTTTCCTCTCATTTTGTATCATGAATTCTAAAATGGTTGGTTCTCTTGCATTAGGATTCACCTTGTTTATTACCAATACTTTATCTATCTGTCTATCTGTCTATCTGTGTGTACATATAGATATATAGATATTTACATCTGAGGACATAAATTTCATTCCTGTATTTTTTCTAGGATGTTGGCTTCTATGAATTACTGATCCATTCTACTGATATTCTTCTTCCTTTATTGTATCTACTATACTTTTTAGTATCTGGTTTGGTAGATTAAAGTAGGCAATTTCTCCCTACCCCTTCACTTTCTTAAAACTCTTTTGACTAGGGGCTTAAGACAAATGTTTTTATTTTTTGTCTTACCAATTTTCATTACATTGAGTCTGTTCCTGGACTATCTATCATTCCTATATGTAAGCTGTGGCTTAGAAATCCAAGTCCTGTTCTCAGATACCATCTTCTTAACCAGCTGTTCACGTCCCGATTCTGCCTTTCTTTTCTTCTATGTTCAGTTAGCAACAATGATGAAAACACTTCGTATATCCCTACGGTCTTCATTTTTTTCTGGAACTTCATAATACTCAGCCATGCTTCCTAGGTTTACTTGGCAGGGTTAATATTATTTCCTCATGAAAATCACTGGAACTAGGTAACAATTGTCAGATTTGTTAAGGTTTATGAGGAAGCTTTCCAACGCATCTTGGATATTTGGTCCCTGAAAACAACTCTATCATTCATGTCAGGTTAACAAACGATCTCATTGATAGCCCTCATGAAAAAGTTACCACGACCACTTCTCTCTTTTTTTCCCTGCTACTGTCTCCTGGTGGTGCTTGCAGATCTGCATCAGCTTTCTTTGGTGCGCAAGAAACCACTTCCTATGCAGAGGGTGTAGCTCTGTTCTCTAAAAACAGATGCTCACCTACCTATGAAACACCTCCAGATATTCATTGCTACTTCTACTTTCCTTCCTTATCTATGCTAGTTCTTCTACCCTCTACCAAGCAGAGTTTAGAGATTCCCCTCTGAATCTTCAGGTTCTTTTTCTTTTTGAAGGACTATTTTCATTCTTTCAAGGAAAATTTTACGTTTGTTTTTTTTTAAATAAAATAGAAAGTAGACACAGGTTTCTGCTGCCCTTTCACTGTCTCAAGTAGGGAGAGCAACATGTATTTCTTCAAATATAGCAGTTTTTTGACTTTAATAGAAACACAAACATAGCCCCTCCTGCTCAGGTGACTGCAAAATTCCTCTTGCTGTAAGTGAAGTTCTTTTTGGCAGTGCTCAGTCACTGGGGCCTCTTGAATGCTTTTTATGGTGGATGTTGCTAAGCTTTCTTTGACTGGCATTTAGTAGCTTTTTTCCAAAAGCCTCAGTGAAACAGAAGCTACTTTTGTTGTCAAAGAGGGTCTCAAACAGAACTCCCTACCCCTTTTACACCCTTATTTTTTCTGTCTTCTTTCCATGATTTACAGATCCTCTGCAGCAGCTGCAAAAATGCCTAGCCAAAATGTGTCAGAGAATATTAGCTCAGTAACTCTGATGGTAGAATCCCTAGCTCCTTTGGATCCAGAGAGGATAAGATTTAAAGCTCACATGAAACTATAGGACCCTGAGCACCATATCAGGGAACCTATTTGTAAATGCCCACTTATTTGGTTTATGAAGCTTCATCCTCATACATTGCTTATGCTTAGTGAGGGTGTATCACTCCTGCCCCGCAGGATTATTTCTCCCCAGCCCCAGCATTCCAAAGAAATGATACTCACTTAGCAAATTAGCCAGGTGGACAGGTACTTAACCTTCATCACGTCCTTTTAAAAGAACTGTTATTTCTCAGTATGTGTTAAATTGTGGCCTCTTGTGCCCATTTCTACAGTCAAAATAGAAGAAATGGCATTTTACTTTTGGAGAAAATAGTAACCTTATTGCTTGTTCACATTATTTTCTCACTGGGGCCAGATTTATAGTCTTATCTGAGAATGAACTATTATTGAACAGCCATTCCATTACTCACAGTATGGCACGTCATTACTTTGATTCCTTTGCAAAGTGCTTGTTGGTAATTGTGAACAAGAAAGGAGCAGGATGTAGGCACATAGTATATCATCTTATTTTCAGCCTTATGATACATCAGCACGTAGAGATTGTGTATACAAATGTTCTTGTACTAAAAAGAATCTTTAATGAGGGACATTAGGACTATTTTCCTTCCATGACATGTTTTGGATCCCAGTAGCAGTTGTGCATAAAAGAACACTTAAATGAAGTTTCCATTAGGCGCTTCTCCTTTATGATGCCAGGAAATTATGTAAGTTCTCTTGGAGTGTTGAATAAATATGTTGTATCGTAACAGCACTAGAATCTGCACCAGACTTTCATTAAATGAGTCCTTGGAATTCTTTTCTTGGCAGCATGTATTTTGGGGAAGGAAAGTTCTGTTCAGTGCTGAAAATAAATTAACTTGTCATCTGTTTCTTTTTTTTTTACAGGATAACAAAAAGATGAAGAAATCTTTAGAGGAAGAGCAGAGAGCACGCAAAGACCTGGAAAAGCTTGTAAGGAAAGTCTTAAAGAATATGAATGATCCTGCTTGGGATGAAACCAATTTATAATGAACTTGCCTTTTTTTCTTTCTATTGAAAGACCAGTTATTTAGACCAAGCTGGGGATGCCTTCTGACATGAGTCAGTGTTACATCAAGCGCACTACAAAGCAGGATTTAACCAGATGGAATGGTTATCTTGCCTGTCATGTGTATAGAAAAGATCTTGTTTATCGTGTGTATAGAAATGATGAAATCATTTAGTGAAGAGTCCATATGTGATGATAGAGACCATGGTTCCCGCACTGCATTGAATTAAATTTGTTAGCATCTAAATTACCTCATTTTACAGAAAGTGCAGTGACTGACTAAAAGTTCATGTTTCTCATCAGTGACTTTTAATTGAACATATATAAATATATACATATATATATATTTCTTGTAAATATCTATAATTTTTAATGCATACATGGTTGCTGTATCTGAGCTGACACCATGCTAGAATTTCCTTTCCTCTTATCTTTATGGTCACAAGAGTTAGAAGGCATATTCATGCATTCATCTGAGTGGAAGATAAGAATGTCTAAATCCTGTTCATAGATCATCCTTTTTGTTCCAAGTTACCCTACTCACATCACAATATGAAAAATACATTCTATTCTAGTACACTTAAATAATTTAACCTTATTTATATCTGTCCAAGCATTAAAATAGCTTATAAGTCTTTGCTGAAAACAGTATTAAAAATCTTAAGGATGCAGAAGTTCTGAGCCCAGGATCATTCCACTATCTTAAGTGAAGAACCCATGATTCATACATTTATTTGAGAAACTGACATACTCCACAAATGTGGCCAATTAAAGATATATGCAATTGTCTCTTTTGTCTAATTATACTGTATCAGTGATTATTTACTATATTTTTTGAGATCACACACAGACTTTTATGTATAGCTTGTTAGCAACTTGATGAAGTGCACTGTTTGTCCTCCCTACAAAAAGAGGAATCTAAAACCAGATTATGTAAATAAAATGTATTATTTATTATACAATCACTGCAGCCAACAAAAACAAATAGAGGTAATGTTATGAGCTAACATTCATGGGTAGGGTTTCTTTATTAGGCCAGTCCAAATTCTATGAGATCTATTTTTCCATCAGGATGCAGCAAATGTTAGCACAATGCTCTGTAGGAGAGGTTTTCCCTTCTCTGGCAAGTATAAAGCAATATATACATGTTATGCCCAGCCAACTGAAAGTTTTAAATTTTAAAGTTTCCCTTTCTTTCTTCCCCTCCCATTCTGCACACCCTCTGTATAAACTGTAAAGCTAATGGGGAAATGGAAGTCTGGGATTACATTTGCTTTTCTAAGCCTTTCTGGCAGCCTCAGTCTTGCATTTAAAAATCTTACCAGTGGCTTGGAGTAGATGAAAGCCCTGCTTAAAGCATAGCCACTTTTCTGTTCTGCTTCAGTGATGTAAGATCTATGATCCCAGGAACTTCAATGTTTCATATTTCACACAGATTATTTCCTTTTTTTTTTTCTGATTCAGTCAGTTTTAAAATGAAGTGAATTTGAATTGTTTCATAGAGCATGTACAAAAGTCTTTTTTTAAGAGGCAAAAACCTGCAATGCTGTATAGTAAGGACTCTTGGCAGAAGACTCAGAAAGGCCAGCTAGCCTCTGGCATCTAAAGGGTATCAAGTACAAATTGTAGCCTGTACCCAGGAAGGTGATTGAATTTAGGAACTTTCTGAATACTAGGCATAAAAAAGGGGATCATTTCCCCCCTAATAATACCTGTATTTTGATATACTAATTCACTTTGAAATGGCAACTTTAAAAGGATTTGGATCTCTCTGATAATTGTGGTTTCTTCTCAGCTTCATCTTATTAAAGGTTCTGGTCCTGAATTTGTTTAATTTAACTCAGTGGCGCAGTTGGTTTTCTTTTTAGAAACATTATACAAACAGATCCTTTTATGTGGTATAGAATCTGTCATTGACCTAATTGATGAGAAAATCCAGGGATGGTGAATAAGTGAATTTTGACATTCTGATTCAGTATTCAGAATTTCCAACATGCCGTAGTTCACATGTAATGCAGACATGACAAGATGAAAAATTTCAGGTTTTTTATTTAGGAAGTTTTCTTAAAGGTGGATTTTGTTCCTTAATTATTTACAGTTGAAAGGACATTGCAAAGGAAAACAGTACAAAGGAAGAAAGTATTTAAGTTTGCCTTCTTTAGCAGATTTTAACTCAGGAACAACTTTGATCTGATCTTCTCTCCATCACTTTGTAAAAGGTGGTATCGCTGTGTCTCTTTGCTGAGAGATATAACATCTGTCCTAGCTGAAGAACTACTTTAGCTGACAGCATATGCCAGGATAGATCTCTTACAGAACATGCCTTAAATAGTAGAATGAAGTATTTAATTCAAGTGTGATGGTGTTTTTAATGTCTCATTCCTTCATGTAGGGGATGGTCATTAAGATGACTGTGTTAATGCATTGCTTTTTCTTTCTGTAGATCCCAAACCTTGAATTTAATAAGTCAGGTTTTGGGAGAGCAGAGAAAATGCATCTTGAGTGTTTCTTTTTTTAAATTTGTTCTTTTGTACATAATACTCTGTATGTTTCACCGTGTGACCTTCTGAGGGGTTGGGAATTTGATATAAACATTAAAAATGGGGCACTGTGTATTTAACCTTTGAAAGGGTTACTTCTTTGCTCTCACCTTTTATGGATGAGGAGATGAAGCCATTTCTTATCCTGTAGATGTGAAGCACTTTCAGTTCTAAACTGTGTTTGAAATGTAGCATCTGAAATTCTTTTTGGTGTACTTAATGATGTATGTGCTTGTTTGTCTCACCATGTGTCATGACATCCTGGACATTAAACAACTGACTGCCTTTGTATAGATTTTCTTAATGCCAATTGTTTGTTTAGGAAATCTAGAGCATCCATTTACAATAACTCTGGAGAAAATTTTAATCTAAATGTCACAGATAATGTCCTGGTATTGACTACTACAATGTTTATGCTACATTGTTGTAATTAATATTAAACAATGATTTTTTCCTATATTATGAAACATTGTCATTTCATCCTGTGGATTTTCTGTTTTTATTAATAAGTAAATGAATTTTGTATAGCCAGCAGAAAAATTTGAAGAACAAGGTGGGCCACGGTAAAGCAGGAACCTGTGAGAAAATCCAAGGTAAAATTACAAGACTTCCCCTTACTGAGGAAAATATCAACTGCTTAGTGCTGAAGATACAAAGCAAGAAAAGCAGAAACCAAAAAAAAAAAATTGCCTTCATTTCCCTCTCCTTTCCTTCCCTCGACCAAAATGAAACACACAAAAACTAAAACCAACAAACAACCCTTGACGAAGCAGATTGTTCTAGTTAGAGAAATTTAGTTGTCAATAGAATATGTAGACAGTCTGACAAATTGTATTAGCAGTTGCTTGTTAGTAGTCAAGATTGAATGGAGTTACAAGAGTAGCAGCTGTTTAAAAAAATGATAGTCTTTTGGTATTCTTAGAGCTTACAAACACTGAAGGTGTCCATGCCTCTCCTTCACCACCCCACTGGTGACTCCCTGTCCATGACCTCAGAATTTTGGCAATCAGAAAAATTACAGAATTAAAACTAAAGAACCTTTAACTAGTGAGGTAGATGTACACAAACTCAACTGGAACCTCACTGCTGTTAGGCAGTCTTGTACTTCCCTTATCAACTCACTGTTCTACTGTCCACAGTGGCTCTTGGAAACCTTCTCAAGCCTGCCATGGCTCCCACTCTCCCCACCCTGTTAGCTGAGAACATTGCCTTATAATTTACAGAAAAAAATGGAAGCCATTCAATATGAGCTCCTTCTTCTCCCCTCTTTCTTGTCTCATATCACTGATATACTCTTTCCCTTCACTTCTGTCTCACATGAAGAAGGTGACCTTATTCTGACCAAGGCCATGTGATCCCATCTCCATACTACCATTTTTTTTCAATCTCTCTCTGTGTCATGGCTCCTTCCCTCATCCTCACTTGCTCTTTCCACCCCTGCTAATTATTGTCCTAAATCTCTTCTGCCACTTTGAGGCTAAACTGGAAAAGGTCATGTACAGTGGATTGCTTCCACTTTCTATCCTCTCACTCTCTTCTTAACCCATTACAATGTCTTCTGACCTCACCATTTCACCAAAAATGCTCTGGTCAAAGTTATCATTGATCTGTTAATTGCCAAATCCTGTGGCCTTTTCTCAAACCTCATTCTCCTGGACCTCTCTGTAGCCTTTCATACTGTTAATCACCTTCTTTTTGATACTCTTTTCACTAGGTTTTCAGTACTCCATTCACTCCTGATTCTCCTCCTATCAGACTGCTTCTCAGTCTCCTCTGCTGGATCTTCATCCATATCACACCATCCTATGGGAGGTGTTCCATAGATTTCTATTGTAAGCTGTCTTCTCTTCTTCTATAATGCACTTGGTGATCTCATCAGCTCTCATGGATTAAATTAATAATTTTATGCTGATGATTCACAGATCTACCTATCCTGCCCTAACCTCTGCTGATTTCTAGGCAACTCATCTTGGATGTTGAGTTCAGTTTTAAACATGTTGATTTTAAGATGTTTACTCAACATCCAAGATGAGAAGAAGAGAAGGAGTGTTTCTTCTGACCTTTATATGTTTGTTGGTAGGACCACTCTTCATTCTTATCTTCCACGTTTGGGATTTTGGTGTTTCCTTTGACTTTTCCTTCTCCCTTACCTCATATGCACTTACCAAGTTCTATCCATACTTCTTGTATCCATCTCTCCAT
Source organism: Vombatus ursinus (assembly GCF_900497805.2). Lineage (NCBI taxonomy): Eukaryota > Metazoa > Chordata > Mammalia > Diprotodontia > Vombatidae > Vombatus > Vombatus ursinus. The sequence goes on from NW_020954559.1 coordinate 35,773,193, forward strand.
TCTGTCCATGCCCCTTTCCCCACCAGCTCGCTTAAATTGCTGAAGTAACCTCTTCACAAGTTCCCTGCTAAATGGAGTATGTCACCAGTAGCCTCATTCATCATTCTTGCAGCGGCATGTGGGCACAGCACTGGACTTGGGAGTCAGGAAGACCCAAGTTCAAATTCTGCATCACATTTAGCCTTGGCAAACCCTAGTTTGCTTATTTGTAAAATGAATATAATAATAGCACTTACCTCACAGGGTTGTTGTGAAAACCAAATGAGATTACACACATGTATGTATGTATAAAACACTTTGCAAACCTTAAAGCACTATATAAATGCTAGTTATTAGTATTTCAAAAACTTCACAGACCAAAGTGCCAATATATAACTGCCATTTCCCTCTGTGTTTTTCCCCATTAGAAAATAAACTCCTTGAAGACAAGGACTGTCTTTGCCTTTAATGTTTATATCCTAGCACTTGGCATGTAGTAAGTGCTTAAGAAATGTCCATTGATTCATTAAGCAAAAACCTGATCATATCATTCTTCCTACTTTTTTAGGCTTATTTCAGACTTTTGTTATTTGTGCAGTTGTTTCAGTTGTGTCTGACTCTTCGTGACCGCATTTGGGGTTTTCTGGGCAAAGATTCTGGAGTGGTTTGCCATTTCCTTCTCCAGCTCATTTTACAGGTGAAGAAACTAAGGAAAATGGGGTTAAGTGACTTGCCCAGGGTCACACATCTAGTGTATGAGGCCAGATTTGGATTCAGGAAGATGAGTCTCCCTGTTTTCAGGCCTGGCTTGCTATCCACTGTGTCACTTTTCTAGGAAGGCTGCTCCCTATGGGAAATGGATAGCTAAGAGATTTAGTATTTCCTATAGAGCTGCTAAATTTATTTATGATAACAGGCAGTAAATATCTGTCTATAGTACATGAACTTTGGACCTTTTTAAAGGATATTTTTGCTTTTCAAAAGTAATTTTCATAAGGGATACAGAGTTAAGCTCTATAATGAGGTAGTTTCTTTAGGCTTCATTTGAATTGTGTGTGCCCATGTGAGTTATCCGTTCTTTATAGTTCTAGATCCATTTCCTTACCCATTTTTTATCTCCTTAGTTTTTATTACCTTGGCATTTAATATTTTCCACAGTACTCGCTCCTTCAGGTGAACTGTTATGATAGGATCAATGGAATTTTTAAAAACTAATGATTTGGAGGATAGGAACCAATATAATATAGGATATAATATGTAATATATTAATTTTATAATAATAGGAGCCAATAATTCAAAACAAGAATCACAAACTATTAACAACCATATGAAAGTTCCAAATCAATAATAATGAGTTACAAAATGCCTGTGAGTTTGCACATCACACTCAGAAGAAGACAAAGAGTGGGAATAATGCTAAAGGGGTTGTGGAAAGACGCACAGTGATACCTTGGTAGTAGAACTGGAAATTAGTGGAATCACTCTGGAAAGCAATTTGAAATTATGTAGAAAAAAGGGGAAAGGGGCTAAAATGGCTATATCCTTGGATCCAAAGATTCCAACACTAGAACTGTATCCCAAGGTCAATGACAAAAAGAAAGTTTTCATATATACCAAAATATAGCAGCATTTTTTTGTAGTAGCAAAAAAACTGGAAATAATGGATGATCCTCAATTAAGGGAATGGCTAAATTTGTAGGGCATGAATGGAATGTTATTGTTAGAAATGATGGATACAGAGAAGTATGGGAAGTTAATATCAAATTATACAAAATAAAGTAGAACCAGAAAAATATTATATGCCATGACTATTATGATATAAATAGAACAACAATAACTGTAATCAGAACTGAATGTTATGAAAGTGTGATGACCAAGCTTGAACCCAGAGGAGACAGATAAGAAGTCCCTCTGCTTCATTGTAACAGTGGGAGATCAGGTAAATAATACCTGTAACACTTTTTCAATATGTTCGTTAGTTTTGCTGAACTGTTCCCGCCCACCCCGGTCCTTTGTTGCATGGAATAGCTCTCTAGGACAAGGAGGGGGTAGGAAATACGTTGAGAAATGCACATGTTATAAAAACAAAAGAGAAAAATTTATTTTTAAAAAATTTATGAAAGGTATTAAAGAGCTCTTAACACTGGGTCTAGTTAGCACTTCTCTACATGGGACAGCAGCTTTAGTGTTCGGAAACTCTGAGGTTATGCTACTTTTGTTGGGTTGAAACAAACCAGACTCTTCATGTGTCTCTGCTGTGATTCACTCGTATTCCTAATCTTGTGTCTTGCTTTATATAATGATTATATTTAAATGACCTCAGGTCCAAGCAAGATGCTTGGAGATTTAGGATGCCTTATCATGTAATATAAGGAATATTTTGTAGTTAAACAAATGCCTGGAATTTTGGTAAGTTAACTTAGTAAGCTGTCATGACTAAGTTCATAGAGATGGAGTTGGACATGGGAGAGACAGAGAGACCCTCATAAGTAAAAATTACCTTGTAGAAAAATAGAGTGACTGAAAAAAAAAAGAATAAACAAAAAAGGAAAAAAAACAGTTGAGGAAATTTAATTATAGTTGTTATGGAGTAAAATAAAGGAGGAAGCTATCTTCGAAAGGATAAAGAAAATTTAATGACAGTAATGAAATACCAAGAAACAAAACTTCAGAGCTCTCATATAGCTCCATTAATTTCCAGTTGTACTAGTTAAAAAAAAGTTTTATTATTCTTCCACCTCTGCATTTTAGTCCTCCATCTCAACAATTCCTCTGAGAATCAATCAACAAATGGGGCCATCACCAGTCATCTTATGTCTTGCCACTGTACTCTGATGATTCAGGAGGAGTGAAGCTAATGACTTTGCACAGCTCTGCTTCACTTAAATCCATTAATTCACTTGCAAGGCAAGACATCACCCTCCTGATATCATTGGTCCTCTTCGTGAAAAAAGGACGAACCACAACAATCAATCAGCAATCATTTATTAAGTACCTACTGTGTACCAGATGCCTACTGAGTGCTAAGGATAGAAACGCAAAATCAAAACAGTTCCTGCCCTTGAGGAGTGAAGGGAGATAATAGGTGGAAGTGTCAGCTTATACAGAATAGGTATGTTAATTTGGGGGGAAAGGCCCTGGCAGCTGGGGAATCAGAAAAGGCTTCATGTAGGTGATGCTTGAACTAAGCCTTGAAGGAACTAGGGCCTAAAAAATAAAAGCCAAATAAGGAGAACATGCTTTTTAGTGGAGGTGGGAGATCCCATGTTGTGTGATGAACAGATTACCAGTTTGACTGGACTTCATAGTATGCGTGAAGAATGTGTATTAAGTAGGCTGGAAAAGATAGGATGGGGCCAGCTTGTAAAGCCCTTTAAAGGGCAAATGAGTTTATTTAGTAGGGGAGTGACATGGTTAGATCTAAACTTTAGGCAAATCACTTTGGCAGTGGTGTGGGGGATGATTTGGAGTGGAGGTAGACTTGACACAGAGACGCCAATTAAGAGGTCATGTCGGTAGTCCAGGATATGGTTGAAGAGGGTTTGAGCCAGGGTGGTAGCTAAGAGACTGGAAGAAGGGAACAGTTGAGAGATGTAGGGGTAGAAATGGTGAGATTAAGCAACTAGACCGTCAGGTCTCACACCTGTACAGATTATTTCACTAGAAGTTTATATTATCCGCTATCAACTGGGTCCTCAAAATCCTTCTACTCCTTTCTAGTTAATTCTCTATCTCCTCTACTAAGGCTGTTTGAAATCTCTCTTCTCAGGGCAGCTAGGTGGTGCAGTGGATAGAGCACCGGCCCTGAAGTCAGAAGGACCTGAGTTCAAATCCGGCCTCAGACCAAACACTTCACACGTACTAGCTGTGTGACCCTGGGCAAGTCACTTAACCCCAATTGCCTACCAAAAAAAAAAAAAGAAATCTCTCTTCTCCTTGAGCTTCTAGCAGCAAACTCTTGCCCTCCCCCTCTCACCTGAGGACCATGCTCATACTTGACCAAAAAAATTGAGGCTGTTTATTGAGAACTTTCTCTTCCCTCTTCCTCATCTGATAACTCTTCTCATCTCAGTGCCTTGAGTTCAAACTACACCTGCCATGATTTCTTCTTTTGCTCATGATGGAGAGGTGGCTTTTCGCCTTACTTAGGCCAACTCCTCTACTTGCATTTGCAAGTAGATAAATAAACTTGATCTCATTTCTGCCTGCCTTCCCCAGCAGATTGCCCTTACTATTAACTTCCTTTCTAGTCTTCAATCTCTCCCTATCTACTAGTTTCCTGATGCCTAGAAATAGACCCGAATCTCCCCATTTCTTAAAAAAACAAAAACTCAATCCCTGCTAAATAATAATTAGTGTTACAATTGCTCTCAGCCTCAGTTTCCTCATCTGTAAAATGGAGATAATAATGGCACCTATCTCATAAGGCTATTGTGAGGATCAAATGAAATAACATGTGAAGCATCTTTAAAACCTTAAAACACTAGGCCTCAGACCATACACTTGACACTTAGTAGCTGTGTGATCCTTGGCAAGTCACTTATCCAGTTGCCTAAAAAAATAAAACAAGAACAAAAAAATCTTAAAACACTATATAAAGGTTAACTATTAGTAATAACATCCCATCTCTCCTCCCTTTTTCAACCAAACTCCATGAAAAAAGCCACTTAACGCCCATTGTCTTCTATTTCGTCTCTTCCTACTCATTTTTTAATCCCCTCTGATCTGATTTCTGACCTTATCACTCAACCATCTGCCCTCTCCAAAGTCACTAAGAGCCTTTCAATTGTAAGGTCTAATGGCGTCTCCTCTATCCTCACTCTCCTAGATGTCTATAACTTTTGACATTGTTCCTTACCTTTTCCTTCTGTATATTCTTCTGAGTTTTGGGAAGATTGCTCTCGGTTCTCCTACTCTTCTCAGTTTCTGCTGTATCATGCCCCCTCTTCTCTTGTGTCTGTACTCTAACTTGGTGACATCAGTTCCCATGGATTCAGTTACCATCTCTATGGACCATCTCTAGAGGATGCTCAGGCATATATGCAGCCCTAGTCTCCTTCCTAAGCTCTGATCTCACATCACCAGTTGCTTATTGGACATTTCCAACTGGGTATACTGAGACACCTCAAACTCAACACATCCAAAACAAATTGATATTTTTCTCTAAGACCCACTCCTCTCAAACTTCCTTAGTACTTTTGAGGATAACACCATCCTTCTAGTCACTCAGGGTTCACCACATCAGTGTCATCCTTCATTCCTGTTACTCCATATACAGAAATACGTGTGTGCGCATACACACACACACACACACACACACACACACACAGTCTTTTACCAGATCTTCAATTCTCCAATCTCTCATAGTCACCTTCTGTTCACTCGAATATCCACCAGTTCAGTTGAGGCTCTCAACACTTCTCACCTGGACTATTGCAATAGGTCTTTTCTATTTGGTCTCCCTGCCTCAAACCTTACCCCACTCCAATCCTCCACATTATCATCACCAAAGTAATTTTCCTAAAGCACAGGACTGATCATACCATCCCTTTTCCTTTAGTCAACAAACTCCAGTGGCTCCCTATTGCTTCAAGGATTAATTGTGAACTCTTTTTATGTATCATTTAAAGCTCTTCACAGCCCAACTCCTCCCTATCTTTCCAGTCTTCTGACATTTTACTCCCCTCCTCACACTACAATCCAGCTACACTGACCTCCTTGCTAACAAGATCATAGCTATCTCTAGTAGTCCTTTACCTGAAAAAGAAGAAAGAGCCAGCACAAGGAGAGAAAGGACAAGAAGCCTGTATTTGTGGGTTACATGTCAGCCCTGGGTGGGGAGGACCCAAGGCCTTGACTTACAGCATGCCTCTAGCTTGAAGATAGGGGGAAAAGAGAAAATACCTTGTCAGGATAGTCCGGGGGTGGGGAACTTCATGAAGTTTGGATTCAGTCAAAGGGCTGCACTTGAGGACCTAGAGGGCTGCATGTGGTCTCAAGGCTGCAGGTCTCCCCCCACACCCTAATGTCCCCTATGAATGCCTGGTTCTATTTCAGCAGCCAATCAAAGGAACCTTTTCTTAATGTGATGGACTGACTAGAACAATAATTTGCTCATGCTCAAGTCCACATCAGGATTGTATCAGAATATGTTGCACAAACTCATAAAGATTGGATTCTTGGGGGCAGCTAGGTGGTGCAGTGGATAGAGCACCAGCCCTGGATTCAGAAGGACCTGAGTTCAAATTCGGCCTCAGACACATAACACTTACTGGCTGTGTGACCTTGGGCAAGTCACTTAACCCCATTGCCTAACCAAAAAAAAAAAAAAAAAAAGACTGGATTCTCATTGCCCCAAAACCAGTCATAATAGCATCATAGATTTGAAGCCAGAAGGCATTTTAAAAACCATTGAGTCCATCCCCACCCCAGCCTGAAGAACTTGAGCCAGAGAACAATTAAGAGGCTTGCACAGGGCTATACAGCTAGTAAGTCTGAGGCTGGATCTGAGCCCAAGTCTTCCTGACTCCATGTCAGGTGTTCTATATACTACAGAACTTTGCTACTCAGACTATTGCAGTGGTTCAGGTGAGATACTATGAAAGCCTGAACTTAGATGGTGCCTATGCAAATATATAGTCACTATTCAAGAGATATTGTGGAAACTGGATGGCTTTCAAGGTAGAGGTAGTGCCTTCTGCCCCAGTGTGTTCTTGTTAAGTTACCTAGACCCAGGAACCATAATTAATCCTCCCACAGATAACCTCTTTGGACCTGTTTCTTCATGTATAAAATGAGGGGTAAGGGATGTCTCCATTTTACCTACCTCATAGGGGAGTTTGTGAGCATCATGTGAAGGAATAGCTGTTCCCAGTTCCATCACCATGGTCCTGCCAAAGTTCTCTTAGTGAGATAAAGTAGGAATCACAGTTTCTTGAACTGAGCAATGCTCACATTACTCATATGAAATAGCAGCCAATGTGGGGTTGAGAAATGAGCACTGGGCTTGGAAATAAACAAATTGGGTTTAGTTTTCAGTTCCATCTCAATGTGAGCTTGAGTACATCATGTAACTTCTCTGATGCTGGCTCTGTTCATCTGTAAAATGGGGATAAATTGTACTATCTATCCCACAAGGTCATTGTGAGAGTTAATTAAGATGATTCATATAAAGTCCTCTGCAAACCTGTTCCATATAAAGGTCAGTGATTATTCTTCTATCACAGGGCCAAGGACAATGCTATGCATTATTTCTCAACCTCCCAGAAGGGAGATCTGAAGTTCCATCATACTTCTCCATGTTTGGGACACCAGGTAGGTCATTACATATGCAGGCAACAGCTGTTTTCCATTTATTATGGTATGAAAACTTGGCAGCCTCTTGAGGCTCCATTTTGAGGGAGGAGCCTTGATATGCTGTTTTTGGTTTATCCAATGAACTGTTCTCTTTTTTTAAAAATTAAATTAAATTTTATTTTCACAAATCTACCTCTTCTATCTCCCACCTCTCTGCCAGGGAGCATTGAGAAAGCAAGAAAAACAAAATCCTTGTTACAAATATCTATAGTCAATTAAAACAAATTTCTGCATCAACCCTATTTAAAAATGTGTGTGTGTGAGTGTGTGTTTATTCTGTATCCCAAGTCCATCATCTTTCTGTCAGGAGTTGGGTAGTATGTGCAGTGAACTGTCTTTTCTTTCCATGTTTCCATTTTCATCTTTTTGTCTACAAGGATCTTTTGGGCAAAAATTGAAGTTAGAAATTCTTCCAAAGGAAAGACATCAGAGCAAGGGACCCCTATGTGGTGCTTCTGCTTTTGACAATGATGCAGAATTTAAAAAAAAAAAAAAGACAATGAGACTTTTTTTTTAAAAAAAAGAACCTTATCTCTGAGATTCTACTGAGATTCCACTGCCTTCTTCACAACCCTCACTACATTCTATTAGAAACTTTGTGTAGGCAGACATTGAGGGAGTTTTTATTTCTGCCTAACTGGGATGTAATGTTTAATTAACTTGATTTTGTTTGTAAACAAAAGTGGATGACATTTAATAACTGAAAGGATGTAAGTGGCGACTATGCTGAATATTGAAACACTGCAAAATTAAAAACTGTCTACAGCACAAGATGATGATGCTAATAAATTATTCAGGATGTCTCCTCTTCTATGATAATGTTGGGTAAGGTTCTGTTGATATAATTTGTTATCTAGCTGTCATTAAACATTAAGAATAATGAATTCAGGTACAAACACAACTGGTTATCTTATTCTATATTAGTTAGTCACAGACCAAGGGGAGAAAATTAACTGTGAGTTTAAAACAAAAAGATTTAAGTTTAGTATAATTGTGCCCAGTCTTTTAAATGGGGGAAACAGGTCTCCAGAGCACCACCTAATAGATCATCTGATGAAATTATTATTATTAGAAAATGCAAGACACATACTTTTTGGGAAAAGAAAACTATATTGAATGGGTAAAATTGTAACTAAAAATAATGATAGTTAATATGGATTAGAATGTAAGTTCCTTGAGGGCACGGGCTTTTTTTTCACTCTGTGTCTTTAGCTTGTTAAAGCAATGAATGAGTATGGTGTTTTGCCATTTACTCTGTGGTTTCACTTGCATTCACTTGTATGATGAATCACAACTGCTCTGTGAGATAGGCAAGGCAGGTACAATTGTTTCTATAAAAGAACATTAACATTCAGAGACATCAAGTGACTTGCCCAAGATCAAGCAGCTAGTAAGTAAGAGATAGGGTGCTATGAGCAATGGGTCAAGTTGGAAGAACTTGGTTTGAGTCCCAGTTTAGATGAAACTCCTTATCTCTCAGTTTACTCACTTGTAAAATAGAGATGGTAATACTTGAACTTTTTCCTACATAGGATTGGAGTAGTTAGTGATGTCAAACTCAAATAGTAACAGATCCTTTCAGACCAAATATTGACTTTAGAAAACATATTAATATTATCCATGTTTTATTGTGTTTTTATTTATTTACTAAACATTTCTCAATTATAGTTTAGTCTGGTTTAACTACTCTGCCCAAATTTGATGCATGTGATATAAAGAAGGTGCTTCAGCAGTTTAAATGGATTTGAGAAGTACTATATAAAAATATGTTAATTGGAGAGACAAGACTCAAACTGAAGGCCCTTCATTCCAAATCCTGCAGTATACCATAGCTGCCTTCTGTAAATTTCAAATCCATCTATCAACCATTAAATATTTATTTAATTATTAGGTATTTACTAAATATCTACTATATGCTAGGCATTGAGAATACAAAGGCAAAAGTGAAACAGCCCCTGCCTTCAAGGAGCTTCCATTCTATCAGGGAAGAAAATACATACGTAAACAAGAGCATACAAAATAAATTCAAGGTAGATGTTGGGAGAACTAGGGCACTGGAAATGAGGGCTATCAGGAAGGGCTTCACATACTAATCTTCTTGTGAGTAATTTCTTTCTCTGAGGAAAAAACAAACAGCACTTTCCCTTTGTTTCTTTGTCATTTATATATTTAGGTAGCATGATACAACTGACAAAGATTTCGTTGGTGCTTTTAGACTGAAGGGATAGGGACTCAAATTTAGCTCTGCCACTTACTCCCTATGGGACCTTACGTAAGTCATTTCCCTTCTCTGGGCTTTCCTTTCCTCACCTATAACATGGCCCGGATGATCTAAAGTCATCCTTCTAGCTCTCACTCTCAAATTTTGTTATTGTTCAGTTGCTTTCAGTCATGTCTGACTCTTCATGATACCCTTGGGGTCTTCTTGGCAAAGATCCTGGATTGGTTTGCCATTTCCTTCTCCAGCTCATTTTACAGATGAGGAAACTGAGACAAACAGAGTTAAGTGACTTGCCCAGGGTCACACAGTTGGTAAGTGTCTGAGGCTGGATTTGAACTCAGGAAGATAGAGTCTTTCTGACTTCAAGCCCAGCTATCCACTATACCACCTAGCTGTCCAATATCTAAATATCTACCCAAAAATTTATCTTAATTTATATCCTAATGTTGTAAAAAATTTAATCTGCCTTGAAAGGTGTCTCACTTCTCTTCAAATGCTTCCTTTGAGGAGAAAGGATTAGGCAGCTCTGAACAGCCTCCTGGAATCTGGGCCACCTCCTACAAGTTAAACCTTGGTGGGGAATCAGAAGCAGGATTGAAGAACCCAACACACATGTCATCATTAATACTGATGCAGGCTGAAATACCAAAGGAGATTGTTGAATAAAAGGAAGAAAGCCTCATTGTTAGAGTGTGTGGAAAATCACCATGTCCAATTCCACTTCCTAATCTATTTGCAAAGAAAGAGATATCACAGATGCGCTTGAGATCATACATGTTCTGGCTGAAAGAGTCTTTAGTAGGACCTGAGGGGTGCATGGATAACAGCAGATTTTCTTAGTGCCGAGGCCTAGATTGACCAACACCCAATATACTCAAGTCTTGACCAAGTGACAGACGTAGGAGGATCCGCATCATTTTTGAAGACAGGGATGGTTTCATTTTCTTCTCTATATTCCTGGCATCTAGCACAGAGTCTGATTATATTGTGGCTGTTTTACTAAATTGTTGTGGAATTGCAGGACTTAAAAATGATGGCTTAAAATGAATTTCCAGGGAAGATGAAGAAACCTGAGATATTGGCAGAGATTCTCAGCATCAATTCCAAAGCATACCTAAAGTGTGAATCTTCTCTACAAAATCCCACCCCCACCCCCCACACACCCAAGACGTATACAGAGTGCTCGTGTTGCCTTCTTTCAGACATCTCCCGGGGCCTGGAGCTTGTTATCCTGCCCTTTCCTTGAGGCATCCCATTTCATTTTGTTACCATTCTAATGACTGAGGCATTTTTTTCCTTCTATTGAGACAAACTCCTCCTGTGTCAGGCTGCCACCTGGTGACTCTCTTCCTGTTCTCAAGGGCCAAGCAGAATTTGATCTCCATGAAGGCTCTTCAGATATTTGCAGCCTTGTTACTATGCCTCCACTAAGCCATCTGTTGTCCTGGATAAACATCCCCAGGACTTCAACTGACTTTGGGAGGTTATGACATCAAATCTGCCTGCATCCTGAGAATCTTACTCTGAATGAGGTCCAAGATGTCAATGATCCTTCTAAAATGTAGCCCTCAAAACTAGAGACAAGGCTCCAGATGTGATCTGGCTAGGGCTCTGTTTGCTGTGGTGAATGTTCCCCCTCACTCTGGAAGTTGCACTTCTAGTAATGTAGCCTGAGATGGGCATTGTCTTAAGAGCTAGAGATCACACACACACACACACACACACACACACACACACACACACACACACAAAATCTTTTTACCACACAGTGCTTAAGGGCTTGCTTAAGGCAGGTAGGTGACGTAGTAGATTTGGAGTCAAGGAGACCTGAGTTTCAATCCTGCCTCAGATACTTACTAGGTGTGTGACCCTGAGAAAGTCACTTAATATCTCTCAGCCTCTTTAAAATGGGAGTGATAATTGTACTATCTCATAAATTATTGTGAAGATCAACGCTTTCTCTAAATGTTAGCTATCATTATTATTATTAAGCAGCAAGGTGGTGTAGTTGAGAAAGTGCCAGGCCTGGAGTCGGGAAGACTCACCTTCCTGAGTTCAAATCTGTCCTCAGACACTTAGTAGCTATGGGATCCTGGGAAAGTCACTTAACTCTGCCTCAGTTTCCTCATCTGTAAAATGAGCTGGAGAAGGAAATGGTAAACCACTCTGATGCAGTTTGGGGTTGCTGGGAACCTTGAAATGTCAGAGTACAGGGAGAGTCCACCTGGAAAAAATACAATCACTCAAACCATCTTTCAGTCAAAGTAACAAGCTTTATTGTAATGCCAATAGGAGCAGGCTAGATTTCTAGTGAATCTGCAGCTTAATGGGGGTGAAACTGATCCTTATATACAAAAAAAAAGGGACAGTAAAAGGATCTGGATGGGAGTAAGGAGTGGTAAATAGCCTGGGGTGGGCCAGGTGTGATAGTGAAAGGAATTAAGTGGTCTGGGGTGGATCAAGAGCCATTGTGAAAGGATTGTCAAGTATTTAAGTGAGCTGGGATGGGCCAGATGCCTTGGGTGAGATGCCAGTAGTCTGGGCTACTGAAATGTCTGGGAAAATTTCAAAGACATGGTCTTTTCCTTCTAGGGGTCCAGGTCCCATCACCCTATCAACTCTAGTATATTTGTCAAGAAAACCCCAAGAGAAGTGGAGCCTACCCCAAACCCCTCCAAAAATCTTTAAATAATGACTCTAAACAAATTCTAAAGTGTTGGAACTCATAAAAAGATGGAGTGAAATAATTTTCCAGCCCAAAACGAATTGCAAGGTATACAAGAAAGGTCTGTTGCACTAGGATGAGAGAAAAGTACAGTGCAGTGCAGGCTATGCTAGTGAAGACCAGGCCCCAGCAAACTAGGAACAGGCTTCAGGGTGGCTGAATCACTGGTGGCAGTGGTGGTTTCCAGACCTTCCAGCCCACAGATGCTAAAGACAACTTAGAAGGTCCATAGAAAAAGTCTGTTGCACCTGGGTGAGAGAGGAGCACACTCCTCTTCAGTGGGAGCCACTGAATCAGTGATGGCTCTTTGCTAACACTGAGGCAGCACTCTGTTGCTTTGCCCATCCTCAGATCTAGGTCACAGTCCTGGGTTTCAGTCCCAGGGTGAGGAGGAACACTAGCAGAGCACAGCTTGCAGCCACAGTGGAGAAGGGACCCTCCTCACAGTTCCAGGGCAGAAAAGAGTGCTTGTGGTCACTCATAGACCAGAGCACAGGCCAGGAGAGTAGTAAACACACCTGTCCTTAGATCATACCATTTTGTAAGAATTAAAAACTTACGGGTCTCTAGAAGTATCTGTGAAAACACCTGCACAAAAACTCTGAAGCTTGGAACAGTGGACCCTCCACCCTGGAAGCAGAGCACTACTTTAACAAAAAGTAAAAAGTCAAGTAATAAGCAGGGAAAATGAGCAAACAACAGAAAAAAATTCTGACCATAGGAAGTTACTATGGTGACAAGGAAGATCAAAACACCCATTTAGAAGTAGATAACAAAGTCAAAGGTCCTATATCTAAAGCCTCCAAGAAAAATATGAATTGGTCTCAGGCCATGGAAGAACTCAAAAGAAATTTTGAAAATCAAGTAAGAGGGGCAGCTCGGTGGCGTAGTGGATAGAGCACCGGCCCTGAAGTCAGGAAGACCTGAGTTCAAATCCGGCCTTAGACCAAACACTTAACCCTTACTAGCTGTGTGACCTTGGGCCCCAATTGCCTAAAAAAAAAAAAAGAAAAAAAAAAGAAAATCAAGTAAGAAAGGTGGAGGAAAAATTGGGAAGAGAAATGAGAGTGATACAAGAATATCATGAAAAATGAGTCAACAGCTTGGTAAAGGAGACATACAAAAAAATACTGAAGAAAACAACACCTTAAAAAACAAACTAGGTTAAATGGTAAAAGAAGTACAAAACACCAGTGAAGAGAAGAATGCCTTGAAAAGCAGAATTGGCCAAATGGAAAAGGAGGTGCAGAAGTTCACTGAAGAAAATAATTCCTTAAAAATAAGAATTGAGCAAATGGAAGCTAATGACTATATGAGAAATCAAGAAACAACATAACAAAACCAAAAGAATGAAAAAATAGAAGACAATGTAAAATATCTCCTTAGAAAAAACAACTGACCTAGAAAATAGATGCAGGAGGGATAAATTAAAAATTGTTGGACTACCTGAAAGCCATGATCAAAAAAAGAGCCTAGACATCGTCTTTCACCAAATTATCAAGGAAAACTGCCCTGATATTCTAGAACCAGAAGGTAAAATAGAAATGGAAAGAATGCGGTGATCACCTCCTGAAAGAGATCTCAAAATGAAAACTCTCAGGAATATTATAATCAAATTCCAGAATTCCCAGTTCAAGGAGAAAATATTGCAAGCAGCCAGAAACAATTCAAGTATGGTAGAGCCACAATCAGGATAACAAAAGATTTAGCAGCTTCTACATTAAAGGATCAGAGGACTTGAAATATGATATTCTGGAAGGCACAGGAGCTAGGATTACAACCAAGACTCACCTACTTGGCAAAACTGAGTACAATCCTTCAGGGGAAAAGTGGACTTTCAAGCATTTTTTTTTTTTTTTTTTGGTTAGGCAATGGGGTTAAATGACTTGCCCAGGATCACGCAGCTAGTAAGTGATATGTGTCTGAGGCTAGATTTGAACTCAGGTCCTCCTGAATCCAGGGCCGGTGCTCTATCCACTGCACCACTTAGCTGCCCCATTTTTAATTTTTTTTAGGCAATTGGTATTAAGTGACTTGCCCAGGGTCTCACAGCTAGTAAGTGTCAAGGGTTTGGTCTGAGGCAGGATTTGAACTTGGGTCCTCCTGACTTCAGGGCTGGTACTCTATCCACTGCTCCACCTAGCTGCCCCAAATCAGCCTCGGTTTCCTCTTTTTTTTTTTTTGCAAGGCAATCAGGGTTAACTGACTTGCCCAGGGTTACACAGCTAGTGTCAAGTGTGTGAGGCCAGATTTGAACTCCCATCCTCTTGACTCAAGGGCCAGTGCTCTATCCACTGCACCACCTAGCTGCCCTTTTTTTTTTTTTTTTGGTGAGGCAATTGGGGTTAAGTGACTTGCCCACAGTCACACAGCTATTAAGTGTTATGTGTCTGAGCCTAGATTTGAACTTAGGTCGTCCTGACTCCAGGGTCAGGGCTCTATCCACTGCGCAACCCAGCTGCCCCAAATGTTTGGGTTTTTTTTTTAGGGGGGGCGGTTAGGCAATGGGGTTAAGTGACTTGCCCAGGGTCACACAGCTAGTAAGTGTTATGTGTTTGAGGCCGAATTTGAACTCAGGTCCTCCCAAATCCAGGGCCAGTGCTCTATCCACTGCCCCAAATATTTGCTTTTTTTAAAAAAATTTTTAGGCAATTGGGTTAAGTGACTTGCCCAGGATCACACAGCCAGTAAGTGTCAAGTGTTTAGTCTGAGGCTGGATTTGAACTCAGGTCCTCCTGACTTCAGGGCCAGTGCTCTATCCACTGCACCACTGAGCTGCCCTCAAGCATTTTTGATGAAAAGGCCAGAGCTGAATAGAAAATTTGACTTTCAAATATAAGACTCCAGAGAAACATAAAAAGGTTAACAAGAAAAGAAAATCATATAGGACTTAATAAGTTTAAACTATCTATAGCCGTATGAAAAATACTCTAAATCACTATGAATTGGAGAAATGCAAGTTTAAACAATTCTGGGGTACTCCCTCATACCTATAAGATTGGCTAATAGGACAGAAAAGGAAAATAATGGATGATGGAGGGGATGTGGGAAAAATGAGACATTAATGCAGTGTTAGTGGAGTTGTGAATTGATTCAAACGTTCTGTAGAGCAATTGGAAACTATGCCCAAAGGGCTATAAAACCATGCATACTCTTTGACCTGGCAATACCACTACTAGGTATGTATCCCAAAAGAGATAAAAAACAAAAAAAGAAAAAGGACCTATATGAACAAAAATATTTATAGAAGCTCTTTTCTTGGGAAAAAAAATTAGAATTTGAGGCGATGCCCATCAGGGGGGAATGGCTGAACAAATTGTAGTATGTGATTCTGATGGAGTACTGTTGTGCTATAAGAAATGATGAGTGGCGCAGTGAATAGATCACCGGCCCTGGATTCAGGAAGACCTGAGTTCAGCAGTGTGACCTGGGCAAGTCACTTAACCCCATTGCCTAACCAAAAAAAAAAAAAAAAAAATGATGAGCAAGATGCTCTCAGAAAAACCTGGAAACACTTACATGAGCTGATGCAAAGTGAAATGTACTGTGTACAAGGAAACAGTAATATTGTAAGATGATCAGCTATGAATGACTTAGCTATTTTCAGCAATACAATGATCCATGACAACTCTGAAGGACATATGATCAAAAATGCTATCTATCTTCAATGAAAGAACTGATAGTGTCTGAATACAGATTGAAGAGTACTTTTTAACTTTATTTTTCCTGAGGGTTTTTTTTTTTTGGTGTATGTTTTCTTTCAAAACATAACTATTATGGAAATGTTTTGCATGACTACGCATTTATAACCTATATTGAATTGCTTGCCTTCTCAATTGGGGGAGGTAGCAAAGTGTGAGGAAGGGAGAGAATTTGGAACTCCAAGTTTTAAAAATGAATGTCAAAAATTGTTTTTAGATGTAACTGTGGAAAAAGAAAATGTTAAATAAAAAAGAAAACGAAGAGAGAGAAAAAATGTATGTATGTACATATATGTACACACACACACACATATATATAAATAGCACACACACACACACACACCCTAAATGGGGTCATGAAGACTCAGAAACAACTGAAAAACAACTGAACAAGAAAATCAGAATTTTATTATTAATAAATGTTGGGTTGTTGAATTTTTCTGACAATGTGCTCTTGTATCATTCCTTTACTTCTTCAACTATTCCTCTCTCTTTTGCTTGAGACGTTCCTGCCACTGAAACATGGAGATCCCCTTAGGTTTTGTCCCCACACTTTCTTTTTTCTGTGTGCTCCATACCTTGACAATCTCTTCCAACCCCATGGCTTCAATGATCACTTTTATGCAAATGACTCTGAAATCTAACTTCTTAGATTCAAACTCTCCCCAGGGCTTCAGTCTAGCATTACCAAGTGCCTGTTGTATATTTCCACTTGGATACCACCCACAGCACCTCAAATTTGTTATTCAAAACTTGTCATTTTTCTCTCAAAAACCTGTTTTACCTCCCAGTATCCCTCTATGTCTCTTAATGGCCTCATAATTCCCCTAGTCATGTGATTACATGAACTGGAACTATATTTGACTTTTCTTTCTTTCTTGACTTACTCATCCAATCAGTTACCAAGCCTTGTTGATTCAATTTCATTTGAACTTTATTTCCACTCCACTTGCAGAAAGTTAAGACCCTTATCAACTTTTATTTGCATTATTGTAGCAGCTAGCTACTACACCTCAACCCCAGGTAAGTCAGGGGGATGTCTATCCAAACATATGAAGATTTGAAGACAAAGTGAAGCTGATAACTATGTGCAATTCTGCCTAACTTAAATCTAATTCACACTCAAGTCAAGATATCCCCCAGGATGTCAATGGTCCTCTTTGAAAACGAAGGACAAACAACAATAGCTATCTTTGTCACTATAGATGACTTAATCTTAATTAATCATGTGTTCTCTCTGGGTCTTGTTTTCCTCATCTATAAACCCTTATCCTAGCATTCAAGGCCCTACAAATCTTGTTCCCATCACCTCACCCTTTTCCAGTTTTTTCTCATACTGATTTTCTTCAGTTATTCCCAGTTCCAGCAGAACTAGACTATTCCTATCTCTACCTTTTAAAATTCCTTCATTTAAGCCCCAAAGATATATCCCTCTTCCATGAAATCATTCCTCCTCCTTTTGGCTAACAGCATTCTCTATCTCCTCAAATTTTTACTGAGGTTGGTATGGACCTCTCCTTTGCACTTATCATTCTGTTTGTATCTATTAGCTATGTATTTCTTATCCTTCTGTCTATCCCTGTGATAATCTGTGTACTTTTATACTCCTGCCTATTAGATTATAAATTCCTTCAAAGTAAGATTTGTGTCCTATTCCTGAACCCTAATATCTAGCACAATGCTTTTTATGTAGTAGTCAAAAAATAAACATTTGTCAAATTAATTTTAATTTAATTGGCTAATCACTATTTCCTAAATATGCCCTGCACTTTCCCACCTCCTACTTTTCTCCTGCTATTCCTTCTACCTACAATACTCATTTCCTCCTTCTCACCTCCCTTACTACTGAAATTCTGCTCATCTTACAAGACTCAGCTCAAATGACACATTTTCCATGCTATGATCATCTATATTCCCATAGGACTTTGTTTGTACATCTTTTATAACACATCTCCACCAACCATATGTTTGTGTATGTGTCTAATCTGCTCCATGGATTGTAAGGCTTTTGAGGGTGGAGTCAAAGTTCTTTTCTTCTTTGTATAATCCACATTGCCTTGTGCATAATAGGTACCAGAAGTGTCCTGGAACCTTGCATGCCAGAGCCAATGTTACATTTTTAGTAGAGCATTTACAACTTCAAAATCAGCAAAAACTACAAATCAAGGCTTCATTTATTATTTTCTTGATTGTCTAGATTTAAGAAAGTGATGGGAAAGGTATTAACAATGCAGATTATATTTAAAATTTCATCTTAGAGAACCAGTTGTTAAACATTTACCAGCATACTCCAGGAAGTCTCCAAAAAATGACTGATGAATGGATAAATGAATGAACTCATGAGTTGGTCCCATAACACAGACCAGCAGAAAGTATGGTTGGAATGGAAAACAAAAAAAAACACTGGTTTTGAAGAGAGAGAACCTGCAGTTAAATCCTAGCTTTGCCATTTGCTATTTATGTAACCCTGGGTAAGTCATTTAACCCTTCTTGGTCATGGCTTCCTCATTTGTGAAATGAGAGGACTGGACTAAATCAGGGATTATTAACTAGTCCTGACCCTTTCGGTAGACTGCTAAAGTTTATGAACCCTATCTTAGATTTCTGTTTTTTAAAGAGTAAAACAAACAAGCAAACAAAAAAACCCTACCAATTTCTATCCAACATATTGCATTAATTTGATGTCTTTCTCCTTCACCTCTCTAGATTCTTAAAGTAGGAGAAGGTATCATCTCTTCTATGATGACTTAGGGTTCTAAGCGATGTCATGGCCAGGGGAACGTGAGTTGTAGACCTGTGGGTATTCTCCTCTAGGCTACATGGTAGGTTGGATATAAGCTACTTGTGGTTAGCACCAAGGTTATTTATCATTAAGCTGAACTTTTTAGTTAGGAGGAACAGTCAGTGCGTTGTGATATATTTGGCAGGTAAGTACCACCACGTGGTTATAATGGCTAGAGGAAAGTCTGAACTTCTTAACCTGGGTGGTTCTTCCTGTCCTCTTAACAGTGATGGATTTCAGAAATAACCTGGGGTGATTTTCAGGCAGCAGGTTTCATGTTCTTGGCTTCTACCTGAGTTCGTCTTCACATTACTGTAGTTGCTTCATGTGTTCTGTCCTACAGGCACACCTGCTGAGCTCTCCTTCATTTCAGATGGTACTGTTGAAATATAGAAAATATGCCCGAGGGAACACATCAGTTGCTGCTTAAACTTGCAGGTAAAATAAAGTCTTGCATATGACTATTTTCCACCTAATTCAATTAGCTCAAAAGGTTATCTTTGTACAGCGATTTCTTTGTATTTCTTTGTATTTTCAAGACAGTACAGAAAAATTAATTACTTTTCCTTTTCTCTCCATAAAATTCTCACCTTAAGTTTTAAGCTTTACTAAAAACCAATGAGCCCTTTAGAGGAGAGAACTGTCATCACCAGAGACACCCTTTCCTAACTCTTTGGCTTTTCCTCTTACCCCCTACTTAGCCACCAGCAGTTCCATAACCCTTTTTTGACTCCAGGCAGCAAGAAATCTGACCAGGAATTGAGTGGGTGAGCTTTTCCCGTTCCCTTCCTCCTGAGCTCAGGCTAGGGAAACAACAACTCTGTTCATTCTGATGAAGACCACCAAGACTTACCTCTTGCCCTGCCTCTGCCTTCTAAGACATCTAGACTTTTCCATCTGCCCTATTTCGATTCTTTGCAGTCCCCCAGCACTTCCATTGATCCAACTTAGGTAAAGACCTCCAGGCCTTGTCATCTGCCCTGATGATGTATCTTTGGGACTTCTGAGTTTTTCCTTCTGCCCTGAAACTGAACTTGCTTTCATGTGTTTGTCTCACCCATTAGCATATGAGTTCCTTGAGAGCTGGGACTGTCTCAATTATTCTATTTGTATCCCCAATACTTAGTACAGACTAAGAGTTTAATAAATTCTTTTTCATTTGTCCTCCCTCCTTCCTTCCTCCCTCCCTTCCTTCTTTCCCTCCTTCCCTCCCTCCCTCCCTCCCTTCCTTCCTCCCTTCCTTCCTTGTTTCCTTCCTTCTTTGCTTCCTTCCTTCCTTCCTCTCCTTTAGAGAACTGATTGTTAAGCATGTTTAAGTATACCACTGGAGGTAGCAAGCGACCTTTGCAAAAGCATTCAGGTGGAATATGAAATGTTATGTGTGGGGAATAGCAAATAGGCCAATTTGGATTGAAAAACAGTGTGTATGAAATAAGCCTGGAAAGAGAGGTTAGAGTCCAGATTGTAAAGGGCTTTAACTGCCAAACAGAAGTGCTTATATTTTATCCTAGAATCAGTAGGGAGCTACTGAAGTCTTCTGAGTGGGAGGAACGGATCTAGCCAAATCTGTGCTTTATGAATACCAAGTTGGCAGCTGAGAGACTGGAGATGCAGGAAACGATTTGAAGGCTACTTCAGTAATCCATAAGGGAGATGATGAAGGCCTAAACTGGGATGGCGGGCAAGCAAACAGAGAAGAGGGAATGGATGTGAGAGGCGATGATAGAATCAACAAGACTTGGCAACTGAAGGGATGTAGGTAAGGGAAAAAGAAGGGTCCAGGATGACTCAGAGGTTAGGAATGTGTGACTAGAAGAATGACAGCCCCTTCAACAGAAATAGGGAAATTAGGAAGAGGGTTAGGTTTAGGGCAGGGGTTGTTAACCTTGTTTGTGTCTTAGATCCCTTTAGCAGTCTGCTAAAGCCGATGGACACATCCACAGAGGAATATTTTAAAATAATTAAAAGAAATGCTAAATTTCACTTAGAGGCTAATGAAAAAAATAGCTTTAATTTTTTCCAACCCAAGTTCAAGGGCACCCTGAAATCTATGCATGAATGCCTTCAAGATTCTGTGGACACTGGGTTAAGAACCTTAGTTTAAGGGAGAAGACAATGAATTACATTCTGGATGATGCCTATTGTATATCCAGGTGAAAATGGATTCAGGACTGAAGCTTAAGAAAGAGATGAAGGTTGGAAATATATAAGTGTGGCTGAAAAAGACAGGGGATAAAAACCTTTAATGACTACCTTCAAGTACCCATAGCCATATCTCATATTCCAAATGGTATTAGATTTATTTTTGTGAATGTTTTATCTCCCCAACTAGAATGTAAGCAACTTGATGGCAGGGCTTTATGTATTAATTATTTTCATGCTACCACTGGCTAGCATAGTACTCTTCACATTGTATGTATAAGGTAAGTGTTTCTGTTTTTAATGAACTGATGGAAACACTCAGGAGTAGTAGAGCATATAGAGCTATATTCACTTATCTGTAATGAGACATGCGCAAGGGAAACTACCTACATCCTGTTTTCCTGTGGTTGAGAGAGGGAGTAATCTTTTTTTATGTTAATTTGCTTCCTGATTCTGTTTTGTTTTGTTTTGTTTTTCTTCTTCTTGGATATGTGGGTAACCTCTCTTCCATCCTGCTCTTATCCTGGTCAATTTTCTAGTTTGGGAGATGAATGTAAGAATGTATTATCTCAGGGTTTGGTTTTGTTTTGCACTCTGGAGCTTTTGCTTATTTCCTGGTTAGCAATGATTAAATTTTTAAATTTGGGTGTTTTTGTTTGTTTGTTTTGTGCCTAGTATAAGCGCATCCATTTGGCTTTTTTTTTTTGGATGCAAATGCTTTAGGGAAGAGCAAAGTTATGCGTTGTTAAAGGGCTCTCCCTGGTGGCCACTAGAAATAACTTCAACTTGAACAAACATCTGTTAAGTATCCCCTAAATATAGAGTATTGTGTGAAGCCCTGAGGGAAAACATATATACATATATATGTGTGTGTGTGTGTGTGTTTGTATGTGTATACATATGCACACACGCGCATATGTGTATATATAAATGCATATGTGTATGCATCTATGCATGCATGCTGCAATATGTGTATACACGGGTGCATGTGTATATATACATATAGACATATGCACATACACACATGTATACATACCTACATACACACACATATAAAGTCATGATCCTTGGCCTCATAAGGCTTCCAAACTAGTAGGAGATATATCACATATCTAAGTGACTTGATACAAATTCATATATGGCAACTACATAAGAGGAGTGAAAACTACTGTTGGAGGTGGGAGTCAGGACTGGAAAGCTGGAGGACTGAAGAATTTCACACAAAAGAGAAATGGAAGAGCCTTTAGAGCTAAATGATGGATGTGAGGTTCTTCTGAAAGAGGCATACTTGGAGAATTGCCTAGAAGGCGTCCTGATGGGCATGCACCCAACAATGAGATCATCCATGTATGGTCCTCCAACTCCCCAATGTGGAGCAGATTCCTCCTTTTATATGCTTCTTCAGACCTCTTTTCTCTTCTATTCTCACACTGAAGTTCTTCTTCCAGTTTCTTTTTTAATAGGATACTTCATCCTGAAGTTAACTCTGATAAACTAAAAACTAAAAAATGGAGAAGATTCTCTGGAATCTATTAATTTTCTTTTCTAGAACAGAGTGATCAGCCTGCACTTTCAGCTTAGACAGCAGTCCATGGAAAAAGCTGAATTGTGGTGTTTCTGATTTTCTACTGAGTGGCACTGAGGGTGATATTTATTGATCTGATAACAACAGGTCTGTTTTCTTCCCAGAATGTGTACACAAGATGTCAAAGAGAATCTTCCAAGACTTGTCAAACCAGATGACTATGACCCAATTCTGGTGATTTAGATGGGCATTAATTACAGTTTCAAAAGTAATTCAGGAAGCATTGTTAATAATAAAATCTTGGGGTAAGGTAATGAAGACCTTAGGGGCATAGGTGGTATTTTCATTACTGCTGCTGATTGAAGGAAAAAGCTTTAGAAGAAAAAGACAGATTTCGGAAATGAACAGCTAGTTAAGGGTAATATGTATGTGTGTGTGGCAATTGGTGTTAAGTGACTTGCCCAAAGTCACACAGCTAGTGAGCATTATGTGTCTGAGGTCACATTTGAACTCAGGTCTTCCTGATTCCAAGGTCAGTGCTCTATCCACTGCACCACCTAGCTGCCCTGGAACAGTTAGTTAAGAAAATGTATCTGAGAATGGGATTTGGATTTTGGATCACAGTTTAAAATTCAGGAGTGACAGACTTATGACCAGAAATGGAATATATCTAGTTAATAAAAGCTGATAAATGATGTATTGGCGTGGGAGTCTTGTAAATCTAGTCAAAAGGGCTTTAAACTAAAAATGAAGAGGAAGAGAGAAAACTGCCTGTGAATATCTACCTAATTAGACTTCATAAAGAGCAATCCTAACATAGGAAAAATCGTAATAGAGATTACACAGAAATTCACACAAGGGGAAACAAATCTAAGAAGGAGCCAACAATAAAACCTATGGCCTCAATTTTCTCTACACAAATGTGCAAAATATGTAAGTAGCGGGGAAAGCATTTGAAACACATTTCTCTGGCTCCAAATCCACCATTCTATCCATCTTGTTCAAAAGGAATAGATTTTGCTAAGTGAAATGAGCAGAACCAGGGAAATGTTGTACACAGTATCAGCAACTTTGTGTGATGATCAACTATGAATGACTTGCTTATCTTTTCTCAGCAAAACAATGATCCAAGACAATTACTAAGGACCCATGATAGAAATGCTATCCACACTCAGATAAAGAACTGATGAACTTTGAATGCAGATGGAAGCATTCATTTTTCACTTATTTTATTTTTTTGGTGGTTTTTTCCTTTTGGTCTGTTTCTTCTTTCACAACTGTGACTAATATGGAATTATGTTTTACATAATTGCACATATATAACCTATATAAAATTGCTTACCATTTTAGGGAGAGGAGAGGGAGGGAGAAAAAATTGAAACTCAAAACCTTGTAAAAATGAATGCGAAAAATTGTCTTGACATATAATTGGGGAAAAAATAAAATGCTATTAAAATAAATAATAATAATAATTTTAAGAGGAATAGATTTTAGAGAAAGCATGGCATTGTGGATTGCAGCTCACTTTCAAAGTCTGGAATGCCTGATTTTGAAGCCTACCTCTGACATATATCTGCTGCGTCACCCTGAGCAAGACAATTCTCAAAAACTCTTAAGTTGCAGAGAACATACTACTCTGCATTGGTAGAAAAAATTTCTCACCTGGTGCTCCCTATATTCACAAAATCATAGATATTATCAAAACAAAACAAAAATGCAAAAAAGGAATACATCAGTTAGAAAAGGTAGCATGGTAGCTTTATATGTGTCTCAAGAAGAAATGTAGCTACATATAAATGAATGAAACTAGGGAAGAAGGTTTTTGTTTTGTTTTGTTTTGGGTTTTTTTTGGGGGGGGGAGGGGACCTTTGGATAAGAATGAAAGGAGGGAGATACAAAAGAGATATTGTGATATTATCAACTGGCCAGATGAAAAAAATGAGTGACAAATTTCTGACACAGATCACAAAGGTGGCATGAAGGCAGCATATACCAGTAATATTTTTCCTTCAACTTTCTTGGTAGGGAAGCTGATGAATTCCTGACTTGTTTCTCTCAAAACTTTAATTAGATTAATTCTCAGATGAGAGAAACATTGTCTATTGCAAACCCTATACTCAAAGCCTCTCCAACTTGGTAGGATCATTGGAAAGCGAGCCTTTGAGAACCTGAGATCACCTCCATGTCATGATTAAATATTAGAGTAGGACAAATAACTCTAATGCACTTGCTGCCCTGCCTGGTTTTAACTCCAAGGAACAAGATGCTCCTCCCAAGATAATATCATCACATCTTTAAAAATTTTTTTATTTATTTAAATTTTAATTTATGGAATAAAACAAGTATTTCTATAACATAGTATAATAAAAAAGATGATTGTACATAAAACTGCAAATCTATTATGTACAACTTGCTATTCCTATTAAATATATAATAAAGTTTTGTAAATTTCTTTTTTCCCTTTTTTCTCCCCCCCTTACCCTAGAGATCACTATCATTAAATACGTACATATATATGTGTGTGTGTGTATATACATGTAAAATCATTCTATATATACACTTCTAGTTTTCAGTTTTTTCTCTGGATGAAGACAGAGTCTTCATATGTCTTTTGTAGTTTATTTGGGTATTTATAATAGTCAAAATGACTTATTCTCTGAAAGTCATACTTAAAACAATATTGCTGTTACTGTATACAATGTTCTCTTGGTTCTGCTCATTGCAGTCTTCATTAGTTTGTGCAAGTCTACCCATATTTTTCTAAGATCATTGAGCTCATCAGTTCTTATAGCACAGTAGTATTCAAAACAATCATATACCACAATTTGTTCAGCTATTCCTCAATTGACAGGAATCCCCATAATTTCCAGTTCTTTGCTAATACAAAGAGAGATGCTATAAATATTTTAGAACATATAGGTTCTTTTCCTTTTTCCCTAATCATCTTGGGAAACAGATCTAGTAGTGGTATTGCTGGGTCAAAGGGTATAGGCAATTTATAGGCAAATTACGCCCAATTCTTTGGGCATAATTCCAGATTGTTCTCCACTTGAATCAGGTCACAGTTCCACCAACAATGAATTAGTGTCCCAGTTTTTCCACATCCCCTCCAACATCTGTTGCTTTCCCTTCAATCATTTTAGCCAATCTGATAAGTGTAAAGTGATATCTCAAGGTTGTTTTAATTTACATTTTCTAATCAAAAATGATTTAGAGCAGTTTTTCAGTTCCTCACTTCTAATCACCATCCTGCTAACTCAAGCCTTGATTGACACCACCTCCCTCAGCCTCCTCTCCCCTCTGATTGGAAGGTAAAGTACCAAACTCCTCCCAGTGTCTTCCTTTATACAGGGCAGAAACTGGATGTTTTAGATTCACTTCACTCTTCATCCAGATGCCCCTGTGCCAAGTACCCTCTGGTGTTCCTCTTCCCCTCTCCCCAGCTGCCAAAGTCCTGCTCTATAAGTTAACCTTCTATTTAATGCTTTCTGTATACATCAGGTGTGTATATATGTATGTGTGCATGTATGTATTATACATGTGTGTATATGTATATGTGTATGTGTGTATGTATGTATGCATAGAGAGAGAGAGAGAGAGAGAGAGAGAGACTAACTCTTTATGTAATCAGAGAGCTATCTTAATTTATATACATGTATGTAAATAGGTATGTACCTGATATAGCTATCAGGTCTATGTACCCAATTACATTCTTGGGAATGTAAGCTCCTTGAGTGAATCAACTGATTTTACTTTTTCTTTGTATCCCAAATTTAACACAGTATTTGGCACCTATTTAGGGCTTAATAAATGCTTGTAGATTAATTGATGGAGAAAGGTGGAACTTTAAGGGAAGGGTAAAAACTCAATAAGCAGAATTGAGTGAATGGGTTACCAAATAATTAAACCATTCCAGATATAGAGAATAGTATGAGTAAAAGAAGAGAGGTAGAAACCCAATTTAGCTAGAGTGTAAAGGGGATGGAAATAGAGAGTATAGTAGCATAAAATAAGGACTGGAAAAATATAATGGCACAAAATTGTTGAGGACCTTGATAGCCAAGTTAAGGAGTCTGAATCTTACTCTTTAGGTAATGAGAGAGCTTTTATGCTGTTTTGAATAGGTGAGTGACATCTTCCCATATCTATGTAGAAGAAAGATTAATCTGACAGGAATATAAAAGGTTGGTAAATCAGAAGGGAGGAGAACAGAGGGTATAAATACCTATTGGGAGGTTACTTCAATAATCTAGAATGTGGTAAGAAGAGTCTGAACTGTACAATGGTGGCAGGAAGAAAAATAAAAGAGGAAGGGACAGATTTGAGAAATATTGTATTATATGCACAAAATGGATGGAATCAGTAATATTACATGGGAGAAAAGGGAGAAAGAATAGTAAAAGATAACACCAACATTATCCTTAGCATTCAGCCATGATATTTTGGGGGATAAGATAAAAAGATATATGGTTAGATATGTTCTGAACTGATTGACTAAGAGGATTGATTATTGATTATTTAAATTACTGATTAATTGATTATTGATTAATTGAATTATTGTCAACCTGGAAGGAAGTCTGTCCACAGGGATGCTGTATTTATTCATGTTCTGCTCAACATTTTTAAAATGAGTGGTAAATCACTTGAAATTTTTATGATTCTCCTAAATGAATAGAAGAGACTTTTTTTTTTTTTTACAAATTATTTGGATGAAGACATAAATGGCATGTATGATCATTAAATCTGTAGGTGACAAAATGCTAGGAGAGAGAGCTAAAATGAAATAATGTGCATAAAGTACTATGCAAACCTTAAAGTAATAAAAAGTACATTATTATTATCATATTATTTTCATCTTGTTCAGTGGAGTTCAGATAGTAATGGTATTAGGACAATTTATTATCCTGCTATTATTCTTTTATGTCTAATGTTCTATGGACTGCTACTACTTAGGTGGATGAAATGACTACTTTCTGGAATTGAATAAAAAAATATTAGGATGTAAGCTCATCTTGTGTGGATTCCATGAAAGCATCTTTGAGACAATTCTAATAGCAGACTAGATGACTGGAATCATAGGTGCTTCATCCTGTTAGCTTTGATTTCTTCTGGTGCATCTCTATATTTTGAAAGATTTTCATTCCATGTAATTTGGAGATGATAAATATTTGATATGGCAACATCTACTGAAAATGTCATTCTTAAGTTATTATGTCTGGGTAATTGTGGGTGACAGTTTTGTCTCTGAATGCTTCAGTTAATGTACAGTTTATTTGTTGAATTCTCAAGGATGCTTTACAGTCAACATATGTATTATTTACTTACTAGTTACATAACCCTGGGCAAGTCACTTAACCCTGTTTTTCTTAGTTTCCTCATCTGTAAAATGAGCTGGAGAAAGAAATGGCAAACCACTCCAGTATCTTTGCCAAGAAAACCCCAAATGGGGTCACAAAGAATCAGACACAACTGAAAACAACTGAACAGCAACAAGAACAGAATTTGTGTTTTTGGGATTTGTTTTCGTTTATGAAAGATAGTGAGCTTCTGGTATAGAATTCTGTCCAACCGAACAGGTTTTTCTAGGTTTCTAGTAGGTGCTAAATTTTTGCAACTTAAAGTAATATGGTGCAAAGTTTCTACTATTTACTTGAAGAATTTGCATTGATCAATACAGCCAGGCTTCTTAAAAACTACCTTTCTGTAATTCCTGGTGGCAATGACATGGTCCTATATCACTATAATAATCTCCTCTATTTTTGTAAATCCTCATGACTCAGACATTTGTCCAATGATTATTTGCTGACATATTGTTAATAGGATACATGTGAATGTTTCTATTGTTATTGTAACTATTATTCTATTCTTCTCATATTTTTTCTTTTCTAATTTTCCCCCACCAACATTCTTGTTTCATTTATAATTTAATTTTTAATCCTCTAAAACTTCTGCTTCATTTCTTTCAAGAATTTGAGTTGCCCTTGTGACCAAGCTGTGTTTATCTTTTAGGACTTGTTTGTACATGTTTTGAGTTATTTTCTTCTGGACATTTCAAGCATCATTGCACCTCCTTATAATGAAATATTTTTTGTTTGTTTTTGTTGTTGTTGTTCAGTTTCATGACCCCATTGGGAGTTTTTTGGCAAAGATACTGGAGTGTTTTGCCATTTCCATCCCCAGTTCATTTTACAGATAAGGGAACTGAGGCAAACCAAGTTAAGTAACTTGCCCAGTGTCACACAGCTACTAATTGTCTGAGGCTGGACTTGAACTCCTGGCTCCTGACTCCAGGCCTGGCACTCTATCCATTGTGCCACCTAGCTGCCCTGTTTGTTTGTTCACTCATTCAGAAATTCCAGCCTTACTTCTTTTTTTTTTTAATGGATGAATGAGCATTTATTAAGCACTTACTGTGTGCAAAGCACAGAGGTTAGAAATAAAAAAAAAAGACAGTCTCTGCTCTCAAGAAGCTTCAATTCCAATGGGAAGACAATGCATAAGGCAGGTTTCACCTGCAGATAAGAGGGAAAAGTCCCCTGGCCTTCAGGCAGCAGCAGCAAAGAAGGCTTCTCCTTTAATGTCATTTCCACAGAAAAAAATGTTCTCCATTTCTGATGTTCGATCATTTGATAGTGACAAGAATTATTTTTTAATGTATAAACAAAGTATCTTAACATAGGCTTGATGCAGAGTGTGGTGAGTATATGTTTCCTATTTCCTTTTTTTTTGTTTTGTTTTGAATAGATTTTATTGATGTCTCTTATTGTTATATCACTGAAATTTCTCCTTGCAGCCTTCTTCCTGCCTCTTCCCAGAGCTTTCACTTTTTTTAACCTTTAATTTTTTATTTTACTTTTTTCTCAATTACATGTAAATTTTCAACATTTTTTTTAAAAATTTGAAGTTCCAAATTCTCTCCCTCCCTCACCTCCTCCCTCCTTAAGAGGAAGCAATTTGATGTAGATTGTGCACGTTCGGTC
Organism: Vombatus ursinus; assembly: GCF_900497805.2. NCBI lineage: Eukaryota > Metazoa > Chordata > Mammalia > Diprotodontia > Vombatidae > Vombatus > Vombatus ursinus. Next base: position 35,802,604 of record NW_020954559.1, read on the forward strand.
ATGCAAAACATTTCCATATTAACCATGTTGCAAAAGAAAATGTAGACCAAAAAAAAAAAGCTCAAGAAAAATTAAAAAAGTAAAAATGTATGCTTTGATCTGCATTCAGACTCCCTCGGTTCTTTCACTAGAGATAGATAGCATTTTTCATCATTAAGTCCTTCAGAATTGTCTGGATCATTATATTGCTGAGAATAGCTAAGCCTTTCACATTTGATCATCATACGGTATTGCTGTTTCTGTGTATAACATTCTCCTGGTTCTTCTCATTTCATTCTACATCAGTTCATATAGGTCTTCCCAAGTTTTTCTGAAAGCATCCTACTCATCATTTCTTATAGCACAATAGCATTCCATCATAATCATATACTACAACTTGTTCAGCCATTCCCCAATTGTTGGGCATCCCCTCAATTTCTAATTCTTTGAGTGGCATGGATCTTGATAGTGAGGACTTTCGGCTCTGCATCTTCAGAAGCTATGGTAGCAACATTATAAATACAGTTGCCAGATAGCATCTCCACTGGGGATGTTTCTTAGGATGATCACTGCTTGGTCTGGAAGGTGCTACCTCGGCCAGGACTCTTGGGTTTGCCTGCCATAAGTGGTAGCTGGTATGGGTAAGAAAGGCAGTCAACCTCTCCATGATGATTGCTCCCCTCAAAGGTGGCTGGAAGGCAGGACTGGAAATAGGTCCAGTGGTGTGGGAGGCACTGCTATTTCCAAAGTTTTTGAGTTAAGGGTCTAGGACTGTCTCCATCATGGTCTGAGAAGAGGAGGGGTGTCAAGGTGGTGCTGGTGGTTTGAGTCCAGCCTTACTTCTTGAATTGGGTCTTTGTGTTAGGATCAGGCTCAGCCCACTTTTGGAGGGAATCCCTTGTTTGGTTCTCATTTGCATTCCTGATTTTCTTTTCCCAAGGTATTAATACAGTGTTATTCAGGGAGCCCAAGAGTGGCCAAGACTGGAAGCCTCCATACTTTCAGTGTTCCCAAACGCTTTGAACTATAGTGAAGTCTTACTGATGCTTTCCAGATCTGAGCTCTACAAGCTCCTGGCCTAGGTTTGGGTCTAGTTAACACAGCAGCAGGCTCACTAGTTGTTGGAGATCAAGTGTTGCAGTGAATAGAGTCAGGAAGACTCATCTTCCTGAGTTCAAATCTTTGCAATTTGATCTTTGTGAGTGATCATTTGTGTGGGATAGTATCAAAATCAAATATTAGTTTTGTTACCTTGGGCAAGTCACTTAACCCTGTTTGCCTCAGTTTCCTCATCTGAGGAATGAACTGGAGAAGGAAATGTCAAACCACTCTAGTATCTTTGCCAAGAAAACCCCAAATGGGGTCACAAAGAGTCAGACACTACTGAACAACACAAGACTGCTGCAGATATTGGTTTAATATTAGGAAAATAATTATGACTATGCCCAAATGAAATAGGACACCTCTGTCTCTGGAGTGAATCCCTTATCACTGGATTATTCTGGCAAAGAGTGATCATTTGTGTGAGATATTATAGAGGAGATTCATGTTTAATGTGAGAGTTGGACTCAGTGAATGTGGAGATATCCCTTCCAAGTCCACAGTCTTTTCTAATCTCTTTTATTTTGCAAGTGAAGAAACAGACTCAGATAGGTAAAGCAACTTTCTCCAGGTCACATGGGTAACTAGCAGTAGAGCAAAGACTAGAGCTCAGAATTGTGACTCAGCCCAGAGCTCCATCCACAGTACCATGCTCAAGGAAATGGTAAGAAAGAACTCGTCCAAGAATAGAAAGCTCTTGAGGTTGCCCAAGAGGCTTATGGGAAATGGAAAGAGTAGAGCAGCATTAAGGGAATTTCCCTGAAAGGCAGAAGTTCTTTTATGACTTATGATTGAGGCTAAAAAAGAAAAGTATGAATACTTCTTCTCTGACTCAGCCAGGTTTTGTGATGATATTTGCCAAGACAAAGTTGTTGAGGGGGGGAGGGGGGAATTATTGTAGAAGTTCAACCATAAAATGTTATGATCTCCTTAAATGACTAGGAGAGTTTATTTGAATATTTGAGCTAAATAATTCAAGAGAATGGGAATTAAATTTAATGAGCACATTCACAGTTTTGTGTGATCTGTTTTTGTCCCCCCAAAGTCCCAGATATAATCGAGAAATTTGCCCAAGTTGAGGTTAAGAGAGGTAGTGAAAAAACTGGACCTCAGTGTCTCTGAATCTTGGCAGTCAGTCCTGCCTCCCCACTTCTTCCTTCGTTGTGACTTAGAGCACATACTATCTCAGTTCTTTTTCCTCCTTTATTGCTGTTACCTGGCTTACTCTTAAAGGAGAATGTTTTTCTTTATTCCCTCCTTTATTTTTTTCTCTCCAGAGACACAGAGTTCACACTACATAAGTGCCAATTCTGTGTGTTTCTATGGCTGGACTTAGCTACCAAAGTAATCTGCCATTTCAAAATTGATGGCTTGTTCTAAGATAGTCATCTTAGAACATCTTAGAAGGCCCTCCTGCCTTCTCTTCTTATCACTCATTTTCACACACCTTTCTCCCACTTTGTGTCCATACTTCTAAAGGGATTACTTTTGTATTTTAATCTCATTTGGATTGAGGGAATGGAAAAAAAAACACAAAACATTGATAAACAAAGCTACTATGTCCTGTAATGCAACTGTACCAGAGCTATAAATGTGGGGAGAAAAGAATAGGGAAGGAGAGAGAAGATAAAAAAGAAAATTTCCAAAGAACTAAGGATAAGGAGTCAAGATAAAAGGGGGAGAAAGACAAAAACAATGACTAAGGATCCAATCAGAAGACAGAATATATCTTAAGTTCTTTGAGGGTAGAGGCTGTTTCATTTATGTCTTTTTATCCCCAGCACCTAACACAGGGCCGGGCATATTTTTTGTTGTTCATTCATTTCAGTCATGTCAGACTCTCTGTGACCCCATTTGGGATTTTTTTGGAAAGATAGTGGAATGGTTTGCCATTTCCTTCTCCACCTCATTTTACAGATGCAGAAACTGAGGCAAACAGGGTTAATCAACTTGCCCAGGGTCACACAGCTAGTAAGAGTCTGAGGCCAGATGAGTCTTCTTGACTCTGGCCTCTCACTCTATCCACTGCTCCACTTAGCTGCCCTGTCTGGCAAATAGTAGGTACTTAATAAGGGCTTGTTGATTGACTGATTGCATTTTTTGAGATCAGATGGTTGAGGAGAATTCCCACACACAAAGAGGAAATGAGACTTGATTTTTAAAAAGAGTGACAGCCTGAATACTATGTTTAGATCTTAAATACAGATACACAGCTGAGAATTCTTTTATTCCTTTTTTTTGCATTGTAGACGAACACGGTAATTTTTTGGTGAAAATAAACTTTAGTTCATTACTGCGAAGGAAAATGAAAAAAGAAACAACATCCAATGACCCACTTTCCTGAGAGTGTTGGCTGAAATTAAATGATTGATAAAACATCACCTACAATTAATATTTAGATATATTTGCTTTGGGGCAACAAGGTAACACAATGGTTAGAATGCCAGCCATGGAGTCCTGAGTTAAAATCCAGCTTCAGAAACCTACTAGCAGTATGACCCTGGGTAAGTCACTTACCCCTCTTTGCCTCAGTTCCTCAACTGTAAAATGAGCTGGAGAAAAACATGGCAAACCACCCCAGTATCTTTGACAAGAAAACCCCAAATGGGGCCATGAAGAGTTGGATACAACTAATCAACAACAACAACAACAACAACAAATTTGCTTTATGAGTGAAGCAGCTAATGGTGAGTACTATATCCTCCTACTTACTCTAGTAGGGGTAAAGTAGGTAAGGGGAATGGAATTCTATGGCTTTCCCTGTAGCACCGCCTGTTCCCAGGATTCCTTCCAGATGCTGGGTTATGAATCTGTAACTGAAAAGAAGCTAGGACAAGCTCCTCCTAGGCTGAAGGGTTTGTCTTGTGGCCACTCAGCTAACCTGGGAGGGAGGGATGAAATTATGTGAGGGAAATGGAGTCACCATTCTTTAGGGAGGAGAGGACTGATTAAAGGAGTGCTGTATGGAAATTGTTCAGAGTCAGAGCAAAGCTTCTGGGATGATGATGATAGGGGTGTAGGGAAGGGAGGTTCATAGTGCAGGGAAGTCAAGACTGCCAGATATATTTTGGCATGGACCTGCCAGACTGATACAAGTGATGCTTTGTTCCAGACCAAATTAATATGGGTTTTGTTTTGTGAGAAAGTCGTTTACTCTACACAAGTTTCTTGCAGTGTCTTCTATTTGCTCTTCCTGGACCTGGTGTTTATTCCTGCTCCTTTCTCTGACAATCCATTTCAGCTGCTTTACTTAGGGTTTCTTCATTTTGGACTTCTTATTCATAGGCCAAATCACTGTTTCCCACTCCCAGTTTGGGGAACCAAATCCTTCTGGATAAAAATGTTTCCCTTGTAATGTGTTGAAAAATGATCATTTGCCAAGAAGTGTCTCTGTTCATTTTTCTTCCTTTAATTAATCTTCTCCTACAGTGCTTTGCACATTCATTATCTTTCTTCCTTCTTGTCAAAATGGTAATAAAACTTGTTGTCCTTTTGACACGGCCTAAAAATCCTGAAATAATCCACAGCCCATGTTGATAATTTTAACTTACTGTATGCTTAAATGTTGAATTAATTATACATTACAACTTGAACTCACCAATCTAATTGTATTAGTTCTTTGTTTTCTACTTTGCTTTGTGGAGTACTATGCTTGGCACACTCTTTAACTGAAATATATTATCTTCTTAATCATTAGAGGACTGTGTATTATTCTGTATAATTAACTTGACATTATTTTCTTCAGAAATTTAATTCATTCCAGATCTTGGTTTCAAAGTGAGATTTGTATGATGCATAATTAACACAACAAAAAAATCCCCCAGAAACCCACAACCTTCCCAGTAACTGCTTCCTCCAGAATAAAATTCAAAGCTTCTATGGAGTTCAAGACTTTGTTTTCAGTGATTACAATATGTATTTATGTGTTTGTTGCAGTATGTGACATTCCCCTTCTTGACATATGTGATTACAATGTCTCAAGAGACCAGTGCAAGAAACTAGGAGGCTGCTTTTTAAAAGAAGTCTGCTATGTAAAAGCTACTCCAGGTAACTACTTTATTTAAAAGTTGGTCAACTATGATTAGAAAAGCAACAACTCAGACCCAGATGGGGTTGTTAATTGCCCAGAAAAGTGCCTGTGTTACAGAAAACTGGAAGCATTTTAGCATTCCCTAGCGAATCCAGTCTGGTCAGTGCCTTAAAAGCCTGGCTGGCTTTAAAGAATGTTCAGATCTAGCTTGCTTCAACCTCAAATGGTCTACCGCAATGGTCTTTGTATGTGGCTGAGGGACAGAGAAGGTATGCTTGAAACTTTTTTCTGTCTACTCCCTCTGAAATTCTAATTTTAAGTGGGCAACATCAAGAGTAATTTTCTCTGGAGAATTCTGTCAGTTTGAGTGAGGACAGTGGAACTAAGTGACTCATAAAATAATGAGATGATTAATTTGAGGAAATGATATTTCAGAAAAACAATTTTTGATGATGACAATTTATCATTGTCATTCATCTTACACAAATCCCTAATTTTGTTCAGCTGGAGGCTATATCAAGAAAACCAAAGAGACAGGTCACTGTCTGAAATGCATGTTGTAAGAAAGACATAGATGTGATTCATAATTACAATAATATATGACATTTATATAGGATTTAAAGTTTAAAAAGTACCTTTACATATTACCTTATTTGATTTTACTTGAACTTAACAAGGTGAAATCCATGGGAATAAACATAAAAGTCTTATACTTTGGTTCAATAAATCAACTTCACAGTATAAAATGGAAGCAGATGGTTAGACAGCACATTGTCAGAAAAAGAGCTGGAAGTTTTAGTGCAATTCAAGTTCAATATAAGTCAGCAGTGAGATGTGGCAGCCAATAAAGGTAATAGAGTCTTGCTTCCAGAAATAAGGAGGCGAAAGATAATCCCTCTCTCGTCAGTTCTGGTCATACTCCATCTTTACTTCTTGGTGTCACAATTGAAAGACATTGGTAAACTTGACCGCCATCTAAAGGAGAGAAACTAGCACGGCGAAGGACCTTGAGTCCATGTCATATGAAAATGGGTAGAAGAAACTGGGGAAATCAAGAGAGACAGAGAAGTTTAAACCTTTAAAGTGCTGTCATGTGGAAGAGGGATTAAGGTGGTTTGGTTTGACTCCAGAAGGCAGAAACAAGAAAAGATACAAAGAAGGGTGGAGATACATATATACATACACACAAACTCACACACAAACACACACATATATAAATATGTATATGTATATATGTGTATACATACATATATAACAATGTATGTAATATACACATGTATATATTATACTAGATGTATATATAAAGATAACTATGTATATGTGCACATGTATGAGTGTACATATATAATATGCACATTATCTGTGTATATAATATATGTATAGTGTATATATTATATATGTGTACATGTACAAGCATATACATACATACATACATACATACATACATACATACATAAGAGCTAGAGAATGGCAAACCACTTCAGTATCTTTGCCAGGAGAACCCCAGATGGGGTCATGAAGAGTCAGACAAAACTGAAACGAGTGAACAACAATATGTGTATATATAACACACAATATGTGTATATATAAATGTTTTCCATATATGTATAAATATATATGGAAAATGCCCCTCTCTTCATAATCAGGGCTGTCCAAATATGGAATGAGCTGCTACGGGGAGCAGAGGCGTCCTCCTTCACACTGCTCCTCACACAGGGGCAGGATTACCATTTGGCAGGTATATCCTTCCAGCTCAGGGGCAGGGGCTCCATGATTTCATGATTTCCTCCTTAATGCTCAAATGGGTCTAAGATGTCATTAACATTGGTATTTCCTCCAATGATAGAAATGAATAATCAAATTGTTAGTCAATTACCTCATGGCTCTACTCACTATCCTTATAAATTCCTCATCCAAAATGCTCCTTTCCAAGCTGACACTTCCTTACATCATGGTGCCAGCAACTATTGGCTCCTGAGAACAGAAATCAGCCAATGCTACAAATTAGGGTTTGAATTTACTGTTTTGTTTATTGTCTAGACTAAACAAAGTGATTAAGAAACTGTTAATAACAGAGATTAAATTTAAAAGTGTGTTAAATATTTGTTGGCATAGTGAATAGAGTACCAGGCCTGGACTTAGTAAGATGTTCAGATCTGACTTCAGACATTCACTAGCTATGTGACCCTAGGCAAGTCACTCAAACTCTGTTTGCCTCTCATCTCTAAAATGGGGATTATAATAGCACCTACCTTTTCAGGATCAAATGAGATAATAATTGCAAAGTATTATAAAAATTAACTAACTAATTAATTAATTATTTGCAAAAATGAGCACAATTCCTGGTGCATAGTAAGCTTTATAAAAATATTAGCTGTTATCTTCCTCCTCCTCTTCATATATGTTATCTTTCCTTATTAGAATGTAAGCTGTTTGAGGGCAGGCACTGTCTTCCTTTTTATAGTCATATTCCCGGCACTTAACACACTGCTTGGAATATATAATATTACTTAACAAATGCTTTATCATTTATTCATTCATCCTTATCTTCCACTTTGTGTTAGTCTTATCTATTTCCTTCCATAAATTCATCCTAGGGAGTGTACTCAACATGCTAGGGGTTTCCCTCTTTCCCAGGCAGCTAGGATTATAATAGCATCTTCCTCCTAGGGTTGTTGTGAGGATCAAATGAGATAATAATTGTAATGTACTTAGCACAGTGCCTGGCATATAGTAGGTGCTATATAAATGTTAGCTATTATTATTATCATTATTATTATTATCATCTTGACATTGCAAGGATAATTGTGGAATACATGGGATGTCAGTTATGTGACCATCCTCTTTTTTTCTCATATATGTCTTTGATAACAATTTTTTGCTTTTCCTTAGTAATTTCTACTTTGTGCTGTATGACACTGTGTTCTTGCTCACCGCGTAAGCCCTTTTCCATGGCTCTTTGGTTGATCTTCAATTTAAATTCTTTGAGAACCATAGCATGCTATGACTTGTAGCCATAGAAAAACACCAGAACAATATTGGTATCAAAAAGATGGGCCTTTGTTTCAGGGAAAAGGTGGGAGTCATTAAAATAATTGTTGTCTTTTTCCAAAGACTAAATCATCGCTACTCTTCCTGTTCAATTGTAGGCCCAACTCATTGTCTTTTTGAAGTGTCCTAAGTTCTATAGGATGGCAGCTAGGTGGTGCAATGTATAGAGTGCAGGGCCTGGGGTCAGGAAGACTCATCTTTCTGAATTCTAATCTGGCCTCAGACACTCACTAGCTATGTGATCCTGGGCAAGTCAGTTAACTCTGTTTGCCTCAGTTTCCTCATTTGTAAAATGAGCTAGAGACGGAAATGGCAAACCACTCCAGTATCTTTGCCAAGAAAAACCCTAATGGGGTTCCATAGAGTTGGACGCGACTGAAAAATGACTGAACAAAAATGACAGCAACAAGTTCTCTAGTTTGCGCATCCAAACATAAATTGTAGTCTGGAAAAAGAATTGTAGACATTTTCAGCCACTTGTTTTGTTAGCTTGAACATTTTTGAATCATTATCGATCTCATCCTGCAGACTCCTTAATGTTTTGGGACTTGTTATTGTTGAAAGGAAAATTCTTCATTGGGCTTTCGCTCTGATTAACAGGGAAAAACTCAAGACAAAGAGAATTAACTTAAATTAAAAGGATTTTACTATAAGTACATCAAGGTAGCCACACGTTAACTGCCTGATCACTGAGTATCAGCAGTAGCTTCAAGCTTATATAGTTAACTTAAAACAATTTAGATAGGTCCACCTCAGCAAAAGAGATTGGGAGCTTGCATCTCAATTCCTCCTCAAGATAGGAAGAATGTGACAATTTGCAGGGAAGGGTATGTGACAACAAACTGCAGACTTGGTGTCTCCTTCACCACCACAGCCTCGCCCAACACCGGTTGATAAGTAGGACTGGCAACAATGGGATGCTGGGTCAACATAACTTTTTTTTGGCACTTAATAGTATTCTGTTTTTTCCAATTATATGTAAAGGCAGTTTTCAACATTTATTTTTGTAAGATTATACATCGACATAACTTCTAATACTATCAGCACAATGTCACAGAGGAGTGTCTGGAGGACCTTACCAGTCATAGGGAATCCTTCCTCAACTTGGGCCATGTTCTGGATGCACTTTATAACAGGCAAACTCCTTTGCTGAGTGTATGTCTCTCTGAATTATACCTCAAACGATAATGATAATGATTTTCTAATCAACGTATGTGGTCAGTGAATATGGATATCTCTGCAGTGTAGCTTTTTACAGGACTTTATGTAATTTTTACATACGTTTGAGGGGACACCTCATTGGAGGAGAGCTTTTAAGTTCACATTTTCTTTTCTACAGGTAGCTAGATGGCATGGTGGATAGAACTTTAATTGGAAGTCCGGAAGACCTGATTTCAAATTCTGCTTTGGACTCTCAATAGCTATGTGAACTTGGGCAACTCATTTAACCTCACTCTGCCTCAGTTTCTTTAGCTATAAAATGAAGATAATGATAGCACTCTCCTCCTAGGGTTGTTGTGAGGATAAAAATAGGATATTTCTAAACCATTTTGTAAATGTTAAAGCACTAAATGAATGCCAACTATTATTATTATTGAATCAAGTGCATTTTAAAAAAGAAACACAGCTCTCCTCCAATGAGGTGTCCCCTCAAACGTATGTAAAAATTACATAAAGTCCTGTAAAAAGCTACACTGCAGAGATATCCATGTTCACTGACCACATACGTTGATTAGAAAATCATTATCATTATTGTTTGAGGTATAATTCAGAGACATACACTCAGCAAAGGAGTTTGCCTGTTATAAAGTGCATCCAGAACATGGCCCAAGTTGAGGAAGGATTCCCTATGACTGGTAAGGTCCTCCAGACACTCCTCTGTGACATTGTGGTGATAGTATAGACTCTAAGACTCTAAGAAAAAACACCGTCTGTTTTCTTACTCTCATAAAGAAATCCTCACCTCAGGGGCCAGGCTCTTTATAACATAGAAGAACCAATCAGCTAAGTGGTTCTGATAGGCATTGTTTGTTGTTTATTTATTTGTATGCCTATCTATGCATCCATCTATCTATCCATCCATCCATCTATCTATCTATCTATCTATCTATCTATCTATCTATCTATCTATC